>NC_134573.1:92463809-92770475 GCF_050947875.1 Dermacentor variabilis
CGGCTCTCTAACACGTTTTTGCGCACAGACTTCTTATTTATAACTTTTCCATTCACAACCGCAGTTGTGGCGTGCCTGTGCTCCAATTTGTTTGATTTAAAGTCAAAATGAATAGCAAAAGGCTTCTGAAGTTCCAGTGGACAAACTTAGCTAATTCTAGAGTCGCGGCGCTGAGGTATAATGCCTGAAACATTACCTTCGACCTAAAATTAGGCCTAGCGAACCGGTTGAGTTCGTGGTAATCGGCACGCTTCCTATAGGCTCAAGCGTAAAAAAATCCGACAAAAAGGAAAGAATTGTAGAGTTCAGTTATGGTCACGGTGCTATTAACTACAGTGTTTTTCTTCCTATTATGTGCATGTGCCGCTCAAGGGGTGGCGAGTGGCATTACATTACAGTATGTACATTACATTACAGTACTTTACTTCAATATGACCGCGAATGGCTTAGTGTCTAGTGGCGCCGTGTTAAGGTTCAGCTGACCTTTCCATGCGCGAGGTATAAACACCAGGGTAGAAAGTGAATATTACTCTTGATTATATAAAATGTCCTCTAGCTGACGTGTTTCGGAGTCGGACAATATGAGACATGTGGCACCCGGGGTTGTAGCATTTTGCCTTTCTATTCTTGCGTGTGTGTTATTTTGCTTTCGCCACGTCGCTCTCATCCAAGTAAATTTGACTATAGCATTCGATAAAGTCAGGCATATTTTCCTTTTTTTTGAAACTGCCTAATCATGGCAATATAGGCAGTATCCTGCTTACCAGAATGCACATGGGCTATTCGCTGGTGGAATAACTCGAAATGTAAATGTTCGATTTATATTCACGCAGGTGCGATACAAATGTGCACAGTTTCGCCTTAGTTTTCTCTGTCTATCTATAAGCGTTGTGCCTCAGTGTCATTTCGCAAGACTTGGTGACGGGCTTTAATTATGGCACTCTATTAGTCATCGTCCTCGATCGTGCAGTAGGCGTTGCGTTTTTATGCTCAGGAAAAAAAAAAGTGTCGTAGAAGTGATATTTCTAACGCAATATTTTTGTTTTATCCATTGGCGTTCCTTTTAATTATGATAAGTCCCGAATACTCTCCCTGGGTTGGTCTATAGCAGCTTCCTCGTATTCTACTGGAATATTGGTGCTCTACGTTCTCTCGATCGATTTCGTAAGAGTAGCTCACATTGGTGTGATTGTTCCACGAAACTTGGGTGTGCAGCTGAGGCCACTGGTCCCAGAGAACTTTTTCTCTTCGCAAGAGCAACAGACTGCAGTTCTTATTTAGCTGCCACACTAATGTATGTGCTTCATGTCCTTCATTGCGCATGCAAAAACATTCAACTATTCCACAGGCATCTTCGCCTGCATGCTTTGGGAGTTCGGGTAGGAGCCGACGCGGCAGGATATTTGGTTTGCTTTTTCACCTGAGTGGGCTGCCGTGGAACTTTCACGTTTGTTTATAAGGCACTATAGTCGGATACAACTTTAGAAAAAAGGGGAGGCCCCGCCCAGATGACCGAAGCGCGACAGCCCATTGCCTCCGCGACTAAAATAGTCCCGCTCAAAACATCGTGCTCCTGAAACCCTTAATTCTCGGTATAAATAAAGACTTTTGCATTTTGGTGATTGGTTTATTACAGCTCTCATGTGCTACGGCACATGCCAGATAGCGGCAGAAAAATAACCCCGTGCCTTCTACAACGCTGCCCGTCGTCTGCTCTTCACCTTCATTGCAAGTGACAAAAGTAGAAAGAGCACCTTTGCAACGCTTTTCCGCTTGTTCACTTGCACACGGCGTATCTACTATTCGTTTCTCAAGCTTAAAATGAATTAGTTGCTATTGAAAAAGTACTTATATAAAACAATGAATTTATCGCAACCATTACAAACCTTGGGCGAGAATACGGTATACAGGCAGGAAGGTGCAGAAATGCTTCATTTATCGTTTTAAATAAATATTCTTGGTTTTAAATAGCATAAAATTTATATTTCTTGGTTTTGTGTTTTCACAATTTCACACCACGCATTCTACAGCTTGCGCGTGCCGTGAGAACTGGTGGATAGCAATCAATCGACGGTGCTACACAACGCTAGAACACCGTCGCTAGACGCTCGTCTATCTCACTGCTGACAATAGAAAGGTTTAGCTTGTTCGGTATTCCGGTAAAACGCAGGCGGACGGGGCGGGGTGTTGGGGCAGCAACACGATTATGCCAGTGCTGAAAATTTACTCCAGCAGCGAAGAAGAATACGCTCGGTTAAAGCAACATTAACTCTTTCTGTCTGTTCGAGCACTGCGTCACCAGGTGGCTGCACCATGCAGACCGCTCGACCGCTCACGTTTACGCCTCCGCCTGCGTTTTACCGGAATACCGAAAAAGCTAAATATCTCTATTATAGTTCACGCTAAGTTAACGGCGACAAATATTTGCGTTGAAGGCTTCTTCTGCAAATAGTTTCTGTTGCGCGCACTTTTCTGATTTCTCCTGAGAATGGTTTTGCTCCATCGCGTCACCCCGTCCGACGAAAAACGCAGCGACACAGTATACGAACACACCCGCCGCTACCGTAGGCACCAGCCTTTGGAAAACTTTCTCGCCGTAACTTCACTCGGAAGCGAAATAAAACAACACGGAACAAGCACGCAGCATGTGTGTTCGCAGCGGTCGCCACGGGATCCTGTTTACAGGCAAAGCGTAGCGCAGCGCCAGCGATGCTCGCTGCAATGTTCCTTCGCCGGATCACGGCTCAGAATAAATGTACGCGGCACAAATGGCGCATCGCAAGCTCGCAGTAATATTTCCGGCATGATAGACCTTCACAAACAGTTCTGGAATCCACTCTGACGAGAGGCTGAAGCACACAGCTGACGCGACCTCGCCCAGTTCGAAGCGCGGGCGGCCATCTTCTCCGTCGGCGGGGTCACCGGCCGTCTGGCTCGTGACGTTGGTCCAGAGCGCGCGCCCATTGGTGGATGCTCGTTTGCCTCCGCCTCGGAGGAGTAAACGCCCCCTTTTTTCTAAAGTTGTATCCGACTATAGTCTTGTGCTCGATATGCTTTCGTGATGCTACGCATCCACTTTCACGCGTGGTTGTTCAGTGTCACAGCTCATTTTTTTGCCCCCCTTCCCGTGTTGTATCCTACATCGTTTAAAATTCTTCTTCCTAGGGGTTTCAAAAAACTTTTGGAGCAGTTTCTTTTTTTCAAACCTGGTTTTCAGACATTTACCCAGCTCTAGTCACAAGGTATTGATTAGAGAAGTAAAACGTGTGTTTTTCTATACCAGTATATTGCACTATATTTGGAAATTGCGAATTTTATGATGTGTTGATTCGCGCTAGAAAAACTTGTGTGTTTGGGGGTAAGAACATTCTTCTTTAAACTTGATGCCTCCATACTTCTTGAGAGGACGTGGCTGCATATAAACTAATTGGTTGTTCTATGACACACAAATTCTGGAATATATAAAATTCGAGAAAATATTGAACATTGCTTCGTTCAGTCTGATTTATTTTGGCAATTCTTATTGGGAAGTTCTACATCGAAGATTGGAAAAGGACCGGAAATTAAGTTTACTCTTATCAGGTAATTTGATGCGACGAAAGACAGTACCATGCCTTATGATCTCATTTTCTTTCAATATAATCACTGAAAATAACAATGTAGATAAAAATGCTCAGCCACCACAAGCAACGAGGAATATCTTCCAGGAATAAATAATTCTAATACACAGTACATATGAGCGCTTTTGATTGGTTTACGTCTTCTACTTGTGGTGACATTTGCGTGATCACTGATATATGATTTGTTAAGTGTAAGTGCTTCCCTTCTGCTTCGCTGTAATAAAGGAAAAAAAAATTCCCCTGTGGAGTTGCGTTAAGGCACTGGATTTGTGATCGAGAGACCTGACATTCGAATACCGGTACTGACACGGCCGCTGTATCCAAACACGATTTGGAATAAGTTCCGAAAGTTTTTCTATTAAAATATTCATTTTATTTTCTATCACTAATTGTTTCTATGTATTTTGGCGAATCCCGTCCGAAACGCATTATGTATATCAAGAAAATTCATCAACCACGGAAAATAAATTTTGGTATGTGCAAATTACGAACAAGTTCAAACAGTGCACAAACATGCACATCGTGTACTCACCAGAAACAAGGTGAACAATGCCGTTTCAAAACACATTAGGCCGTCAGAAAAAAAAAAGCACCAGGGACTCCACAAATTTCTGATTACTCTAATGCGAACGAATATTAACAAGTAATCAGACATACTTAAAAAACTTAATTCGAAGCTGTTTCCAGTGGCTCCTGCCAACATATTTAATGATACATATACGTATAATAAAAGAATTACTGATTGAAATTATTAAAGATATACACGGCGAAATTTCTTACCAAAGGTGAGCACATATGCAATCTACAGGTTTCTTGTTACGCAGGACGTTGTGCGTCTATCGGTGCTTAAGTCGTTATCGTAATTTTGGTTACTCCAAGCTTTCGTGTCACTTCGAACCGAGGACGCGCAGTGCGTCTTCGTTCGTTTCTTGTCGGGTGCAGCCACCTTCTGTATACATTTCTTTTTTTCCCAATACAGCGTGTGCTTTCTGCTGGCTGTATGAAGCATATTCGAGCCGCTTCGCGTATCCTCGCCAAAAACGTTTAACTTTGACATTGATCAAATGCTCGAGCTCGCCCATCAGTGGTTACCTTCTCTTCCTGCAACCGCACTGCGCAAATGTTTATTCCTCCTCAATTTCCCGCCCCTTCTTGTAACACACACACGTACGCACGCACACATATCTATATATATTGCATGCTCATCTCACGGCGGCATCGAGAATTCTTGCGGGAATTTTCTTCGTCCACACCGTCTTTCCTTCTTTTGCCACCGATTCTCTAGTATACTGGCCTCGGTCTTGTCTTGTTCGCTCTACCTTTTCTTTTCTTCTTTTTCTTCCCACGGTATTCATCGGTTTCCACTTGGCTCCGGCTTGGTTATTGATCTCCCCGTTGCGCCGCATATGAGTCGAGCAGCCGGGCTGGAAATCCCTCTCCTCGTCGGACAGGCGGCCGACTGAGAATACCGGCCCTTATGACAGGAGAAGTACTTTTGGCCGGAGCTCTGACGTGGGATGAGCCGGAACACGCTTTAGGCCCGCTCCCACTGCGCTGCAGATGCGCGGTATTGCTGTTCTGTCACGAACAACTTCATTTCGAAAGCTATACGTAGCAGCGTTTGATCTGTTCCTGTATTCATCAAGCCGTTGCGAAACTAACCGTCGTGGTAGTGAAACCCCAAGTCAGTGTCCTTTATTCTTTAGTTGTTTGTGCTTCACTTCTGAACATATCTGATATTGTCAACCATGTTGCAGTATTTCAGTTTGTGTGGTTTACCAAACTGCTCTGGCAAAGTGATTTCTTTTCACTGATATCGCTGGAATCGTTAGTGGAGTTGAGAAACTTTAATTACAGGAGAAGTTCTGTTACATAGGAAACCGCATTGCGTTATGAAGAAAACCTGGTGGGCAGTCTACGGAGCATTACATAAGTTGTTTGATTGTCTAAAAAAAGATTGTCAGCTGTTTGATTGTCCAAAAATCTAAACTGCAGAATCCCTGTGTGGGTTTATTTATTTATCTTTTCCCCTGACGTCGGGTTGTAATTAATCGTTATATACCTAAGAGCTCTACTTTTCTAGTATGTCTAAAAGAGATACAGGTGGTGCAGTAAGTGACAAAATTAGGTCAGTTGTCAGTTATAGTGCGCGATTGTTAGTGAAAATGCATTATACAAATCGGTTGCGCCATGATCGTCAAAACGTTACAAACTTTGTTTTGCGTTCCTTTAGACGAACAGCTTCCCTGTTGTGTGCCATATACACAATTATTCGTCTGTGTCTAATCACGCTTCAAAGAAGTCATCAATGTAGAAACCAGAACAAATTGCGTGATGCCTGAATCACCTTATATAACCACTGCACTCAAAGTGGCTTTTTAGCTCAATGATGGCGTTTGCCACTCAGCTTGTAAGTGTAATACGTAAATAAATACTGATATGGGAAGCAGGCAGCTAGCACATCTCCCATATGCAATGATTGTGTTTGCTTGCTGTTAGAACCTGAAGAGACGTTATAAGCATGCTGTCGACATAATGCGCCTTTTAACGTGAAACTGCCGTTTGGGGTGCTATAAAAAGCAGGAGCCACGTTTGATTGCCGCAGATGTAATAGAATTATGGTTGCAGGCAGATTGCGCAGAGCCTGTATCCTATGAATTGTATTTATGTCCTACGTAGTAAAAGCCAACTGTCCGTAGCCAAAGTGCGCCTCCATTTTCCGGGCATGTTTATGCGCTGGGGATATATCATTATCCCTGTTAAACAACCCTTTAGCCAAGGGAACGTAGTGCTAACTTAAGTACCTATTTCAGGAAAGTTTATATATAGTACGTTAGCTATTTCAGCAATTCACCTAATTTTTGTAAGAACATGCGCTGCTTTTATTCTAAACACTGCGGTATGTGCACCTATAACATTGCCTGTGGTTCTTTTATCGTTCCTTGTGCTTGCCATATCGTTTTTGCCTGCCACATTGCAGGAGAGCGAACTGTAAACATCTTAATCGTGAACTTCCCTGTTCTTACACACACACACACACACACACACACACACGCACACACATACACACACACACACACACACACACACACACACACACACATATATATATATATTGTGCATCTTTATACAAGATACGTAGTATCTTGATATGGGTCAGTCTAGCTTACTGTTATTAAAATCTGCGAAGAAAATTACATATATGCGATATATGATTGTTCTCTTGTATTTGACCTTTTACGGAAGCCATCGACTTGTCTAAAAATATTCCATTTTTATAGATAGAGCACTAGGAGAACGAAAAAGAAAAGATAAATAAAGAAGTCGTCAACAGTTGCGCAGTGGCTTCATTGACATAGGTAAAGCCGTACGTGTGCTTCCAAGTAGACTAATGCGTTTCAGTTTTGCTTTGCTTTTATCACATTTCAACGTCGCGCATATTCATCGCAGCGCTTCTCCGGCTTCGAGAGCTGCTGCGTCTGTCGTCAAAGGGAGACATCACGTTTCAGCTGCGCCAGTGCTCGCCGGGTGAGGAGCTGCGCAAGGTGTTCCGCGAAGTGGGACGGCGTGGCGAATCGAACATCCTGTTGGACGCCCCCACGCACCGCATTAAGGAGTACCTGAAGCAGGTAAGGTTACACCTCGGGGGCTGCACATCGTGTGTTCCCCTTTCTGTACGTATTTGTAGCGCTGCTTTTCTACCATGAAGTTTTATTTATTTATTTATTTATTTATTTATTTATTTATTTATTTATTTATTTATTTATTTATCATACCCTCAAGGTACTTGCAGAGGGGAGGGGCAGAGTAAATACAGAGGCAAATCACAAAATAAGGAAAAAAAAGGCAAACAACATGGCAAAAAAAAACATCGTATACAAAATAATAAGAATGGAAAATAGAAACTTGTAAGCGTGGCAAAAATACATGGCGTAACAAAAATATAAATGAAAGAACTCAGCATATAATAATACAAGCCATAAGTTAACATTGTGGCATAAAAGCAGTTATTATACAGAACAAGCAAACGCAACATTAATTTATAACATGAAACTTTGAAGTGTGCTTTTAAAGTTATTGGTGTCAGTTATGCTTGTAAGTAATGCGGGTAAGTTATTCCAATCTTTGCTCGTTTGGGGAAGAAATGAATATGAAAAGCCGACGGTGTTGCAGTGCGGTATGTTTACCTTTTGGCGGTGGTAAATGCGAGATGAAATGTATGGTGGCGGTTCAACAAAGATAGAACGTAAATATGTGTTGTGGTAGTAGATTTTATGGAAAAGACATATGCGAGATAGTTTTCTACGGGTTGATACCAGTGGGAGGTGTAGGAGAGCTTTCATGTTAGTGACACTCGCAGTTCTTTGGTAGTTGGTGAGAATGAAACGGGCTGATCGATTCTGTATTGCCTCTAGAGACTGTATGAGGGTGTCATGACCAGGGTCCCATACTGATGATGCGTACTATATTTGTGGACGAATGTAAGTTGTGTACAATAAGAGTTTTAGCGATGATGGTGCTAGAGAAAATTTCCGACGGAAGTATCCCAGTGTACGAGTGGCCTTACATGTTATGTGATTAATATGAGTTTTCCAGTATAGATTGCTGGCAATGTGAACCCCCAAGTACCAATATGACGTTACACATTCTAGTGGGAGGTTATTTAGCGTATAAGTGGGGCATATCACGTTAGTACGAGAAATCCTCATAATCTTACACTTTCTAATGTTTAATTCCATGCGCCACGTACGACACCACACATTTATGTTATTGAGATCCTCCCGGATAAGTAGATTGTCTGAAGAATTAGTTATCTTACGATACAAGACGCAGTCATCCGCAAATAGACAAATGTTCGAGGAAACGTGAGTGGGAAAGTCATTAACATAAATTAGGAATAATAAAGGACCGAGCACAGACCCTTGCGGGACGCCGGAGTCAACTGGAGCTAAAGGTGAGTTAGCATCATCAGTGGTTACAAATTGAACACGTGATGTCAGAAACGCGCGAATCCAATTAATTATGGAATTGTCTATGTTTAGAACATTTAATTTATGAAGAAGCAATGCATGGGTCACTTTGTCGAACGCTTTGGAAAAGTCGAGAAATATACAGTCTGTTAAAAAACCAGAATCTAAATTGGCATGTAGGTCAGTAGTGAACAGGATGAGCTGAGTGTCACAGGAGAAGTTCTTACGGAAACCATGCTGCATAACTGTGAAGAAGTTAACTAGATGCGTGTATATTATATGCTCCATAACTTTGCATGGTACAGATGTAAGTGAAGTAGGTCTATAGTTCTGTGGATCATGAGTTGGTCCAGTTTTGGGACATCTATATTCGCTGAAGGGATACACCAGAGCCCCGATAGGAAATTTTCATGAAGTGCTTCTACACAGGATATTTCTCTGTACACGTTATTTAGGGATGTTGGCACATTTAGGCGGCGTTAGCTACTCATATTCGTGTAATGTCATTACATGCTAAAAATAAGAAAATGAGTCATCACTGAACAAGGGTAAGGTCACAAGAATAAAACTTCACATCATCATCATCATCAGCAGCAGCAGCAGCCTGGTTACGCCCACTGCAGAGCAGAGGCCTCTCCCATACTTCTCCAACTACCCCGGTCATGTAATAATTGTGGCCATGTTGTCCCTGCAAACTTCTTAATCTCATCCGCCCACCTAACTTTCTGCCGCCCTCCGCTACGCTTCCCATCCCTTGGAATTCATCCCGTAACTCTTAATGACCATTGGTTATCATCCCTCCTCATTACGGGTCCTGCCCATGCCCATTTCTTTTTCTTGATTTCGACTTATATATCATTAACTCGCGTTTGTTCCCTCACCCAATCAGCTCTTTTCTTATCCCTTAACGTTACACCTATCATTCTTCTTTCCATAGCTCGTTGCGTCGTCCTCAATTTAAGTACAACTCTTTTCGTCACATCACATCAAAATCACATCAAAAATGTTCAAGACAGCAGCCAATGGAGCTGACGCGAAAGAAAGTGAAACATCACGTTACCTCACACACGCACACACACACACACACACACACACACACACACACACACACACACACACACACACACACACACACACACACACACACACACATACACATATATATATATATATATATATATATATATATATATATATATATATATATATATATATATATATATATATATATATATACATGAGAAGCGAACCGAGGCGCCCGGTTTTATTAATCATTGCGTTGTCGATCATTTCTATAAATAAATTAGCATGGTCAAGTAATGCCATCTCTGGCGGCCTTGGTGTCGTTATTAGATAGCTTCTTATGGTACGATTAATTAAAATCGGGCTCCTTGTTTCTCTTACTTTTCGTTCATTGCAATACAAGGGTCTCGAATCCGGCAACGTTGATGCCTTCAGGTAGCACGTGTCGGTTTATTGACCAGTTGCCGTCAACCAAATAGAACACGTACTGGTGACGCCTGCGGCAGGAACGATGTTCCACAACCACCGCCTATGTTCGCGATTGGTGGCACTGGCTAACACTCCCAGGGTTAGTTCTAGCAGTGACACATAATTACCTCAGAAAGTAGATGGGAAGATGGCGCCGAGGTAGCTCAGCTGGTAAGAACATCGCACGCGTAATGCGAAGACCTGCGTCCGTATGCCACCTGCGGGCTATTGTCATCGTTTTTTTCATCCACTTTCATTTCCATAAATTTATGATTTCTCTCAGTCAAATATTAATTTCCCCTGTGTTGTCATTGATGTCTGTGTTTGTTGGCTTCCTGTGATAAGTGCTACTTTGCTTTTAAAAGAGAATAAGTGATAAGGAAAGAAAAAAGGTTAAGCAGGATATGCGTGGTAGGCTACTGGGCAATATACGACGGGAAAAATCTGAAAAAAAAAGAATACGGGAAGAAAGCGAGAGATCCAGTCGGCATCACGCGCCACGCACGCTTAAGATCCAGAGTTCTCCTTCACATTCTGTCCTTCGAAGAACGCACGTTTCAGGCGTAGCTGCGTGCTACCGAGTGGTGTTATTGGTGCGATATTCGCGCCGACTCTCATCTATTGACCCTTGTCAGTGGATGTAGCCAATTGTGCCTTCCTGGTTTTACTGCTAATGAAAACACATTGCGAGGTTTATTTCATAACCTCAGTCGCAGGTAACTGCATTAGTTCGTCCAGTTTAGTTTTCTAAACGTTCTTTCTGTGGTTTAGTCCGCACACACAAAAAGAGAAACTCACCGCGTCCCTTACCTTATCCGCTAAGACGACTTGAAGGCGAAAGCCCAAGTGCCTATGCATTCAAGGCGGACACATGACGTACACATTCCCCTTAATTCCCGCAGTCTACTTCGCTTAGTCATCCCTCTTCACTTGCTTGCGCATCTTCCTAATTTTGCGTTGTCATCGCCCTAATTCACATACTCATCCTCTTAATTCCCTTAGTCATCAGCCTTAATTCTCTTAGTGTACTTCGCTTAGTCATCCCTCCTAATTCCAAACGTCGAGAGTTCGACTACCACCCAAGCTGGTGGGTTCGAGTAGTTCACGAAACTGTATTTTAATTAAATGTGTTTTACTTAACCTAGCCTTCATTATCAGCAAAGGTAGTGAGTTCGACTCCCACCGAAGATCGTGTGTTCGAGTGCCTTAATAACGTCCACCTTAATTAACTTAGATTTTACGAACTTCACCCTAATTACCCCAAGGTCGTTGGTTCGAGTGCCTTAATCACCTCTATCTTGATTAACTTCATCATCATTAACTTTGGGTTAACTACCACCAAAGACTCGCACCAAAGGTGGAATGTGCGTAGCCTTCTTGTACCGTTCGTGTCGTCGATGCGTTTTCGCTCAATGACTTTGAAGGCCGATTGACTGGTGAAACATATAGGGATTCGGCCTAATAAAATTCATTGCAAGCAGTGGCACGGCTGCCACGGGCGACGGCGTTCGAAGCGCGTTGCTCGCGCATTTACTATGCCGTTCCCGGACAACAGACCCCGACTGGTGGCGCCACGGCGGATGACAGCGTTTTTGATGCACGCGGCAGGCCGCACCTTTGTTTTTTATCCAGCAGCCATGGCAGTGGTACGCGCTGTATCCTACATTTAAGTTTACGCTCTATGACTCCCTGAATTGTGTTTCGTCATCACAACAGCTGCCAGTTCTGCAACTTGACACTTTTCGTTTTAAGCACCCACTGGTTGCCGGTGTTTATGATACACCGCTTAAAGGGATACCGCCAGGACTTAATCACTTCAAGAAAACGCCGTAAGTTGTAGAAAGGCCCTCATGGCTGTTAAATACCAAGGGAAAAACAAAAAGGAGGAAGCATGACTCCTCTCTTTTATACTGCGCCACTCAAAGGAAAACTGTCTGCGAGCTCCGGCCCCTCCTCTTTTTTTTCGCTCTCTCTCTCTCTTTCTCTTTTATTGCGAGCGCCAGTCGAGTTAATTGCTGTTTTGAGCAGTTCCGCCCACGGTTTTTGCTTTGCATTCTGCGACGCGTGGCAGCTGGCGGTTTGTTAACGACCAATATGGGCGGAGTGTAAGCGCGATCGTAAAAAAAAAAAAGAAAAAAAAACAGTCTCGCGGCCTCCTCCATCGCACCATAGGCGACGGTCGCGACTTGGTACGATGCACTTCAATAAAGCAACGCCTCCCGCGAGACCGATGTGTCCTCGCGAATGAGCAAAGCGCGCGGGCTGTGCTGGCTGCCGCTTTCGTCGCGCAATTCTCTGCCACTCCAGGCATGCCGAGAATGCATCGCACTGCAAACGACATCGGGCGACATAATTGCACTTCGGGCGACAGGGAGGCTTCGCCGAAACTGTCGATGGCACCCGCAGTGCTCTCTGGCGCGTGCTGCTTGTGTTCCCACAGCGAGGCACGTGTTTGCACTGAGCGCTCGCTGCGGAGGCGGGGGAGGGGGGGGGGGGGGGGTGGCGCCATGTATCCGCGATTACGCGGCAAAAGTTGCGAATGTAGCTCTAGGTCTAGAAAAAGCAATACGGGATTCTCCTCCCTAGCCAGCGAGTATCACTAAGCGAGAAAGTCATCTATTCTGCTTCTTATCGAATGAAGCAATCCAGCTCGCTTTGAAAAGTACATAAGTAATACCAGCCCAAAAGCAAGGACACGCACAGGGAAAGTACTCCAGAACTTTCCTCAATCGCCAGAAAGGGTCGCTGGCTCTTATATGACGCGCGGAATGTTTAGCGGCAGTATACCCTTGCACGGATTCCGATGAGTTTCTGATGCACCTCTATAAGCGCGTTCATTACTGTTCCTGCTGACGTGGCTTGAAACTTGAGTAACGGAAATTTCTTGCATGAAATGCAATCTTCCTTACCGTACCGGTGCTTACACACACACACACACACACACACACACACACACACACACACACACACACACACACACACACACACACACACACACACATATATATATATATATATATATATATATATATATATATATATATATATATATATATATATATATATATATATATATCTCTCAAGGAAAAGTTCTGTAGGTCCGGTGCATAGATAGTTGAAGAAACGAAGGAGCACACTTACGAAAATTCCATTTTTAATGTTGTAACGTTTCGGCCGTGGCACGGCCGAAACGTTACAACATTAAAAATGGAATTTTCTTAAGTGTGCTCCTTCGTTTCTTCAACTATATATATATATATATATATATATATATATATATATATATATATATATATATATATATATATATATATATATATGCACGCTACAGCGTGGCTCAAGTTACGGTTATTTTATTCGCTCATTTAAGCCCACGTCACACAGCGTGGCCAAGCATGTTCCCAGACCACGCCGAACACGCAGAAAGAAGTAGAACTTCGACATTAATTTCCTTGACATTTCCCCCAAAATCTCAATAACACTGAAAAAAGTGAAAAAACAAAAGGCGACACAGATGCACCAAAAGAACAACGCACTAGTGATGTCACGACAGAGGCGTAGGCATACTGTAAAGTGTTTTGTTTTACAGCCTGTATGTTAGAATGCCTTATAAAACGCTCTCTTAAATGCGCTTTGTCTTTGGTAGCTTTTTAAATTGTATAGCTGGTCACCATAGCGAAAGCACTCATGCTTATTCCTTAAGATAATCAAGGAAGATTATGAAGGGCATGTTTTTAGGTTGTGCCTTGGTCAGGTATGAATACTAATCTGCGCGTGTGTGTTGCGGTGGACGGCCACTTCCTCTCAAGTAAGAGAAAAAAAAACTATGGGATTCGGCGCCAGCTAGCAGGGCGTGGCACTTGAGCCAACAGCGTATCACGGCTTAACACAGGTTTTCGAGGGTGGAGCAAAAGAAGAGAACAAAAAATTCGATGTTTTTGGAGGCCTGGCGCTGCGCTGGGTGGACGAAGCTAGGCTGTCGGGCTGTGGGCTCGAGCTTCTATATTTCAGCGGAACCAGAACAACCATCCAGGAGCTAGTACTGAGACGATCCGGTATCTGTACTACCTTTTGGCCTGTGGTCTTCGGTGTCCAGGAACAATGGGGCTGAGGAAATAATTGTGATCAGTCATAACTACTAGTTACTATCGGTGCAGCTGAAGGGCGTCGGTCGCCTGAGGAAAAGTCGCTGCGGGGCTCTTCAGGGCTCTATCTGCTCCTCTAAAGCGTCGCAGGACTGGTGGACGAAATCCTTCCTGCCTTCCGTCTCATGCTAAACCTAACGATTGAGGCTACAAATAACAATTAGTTATCATTTACTACATTTCGTGAAGTGGAGCGGAACTTGTAACATTTTTCTCCTGTATGCCTTTTGTTGCCATGCCGTTATATACGGGTTGGTGATTGCTAGTGGTGATTGTGATGACAACATCTTGCTCGGGCCGCAACGCGAATTCTCTCGCAAATTATTTTTTTGCTTCTGATTGAGTCCGTTAAGTAAATAATCAGTCAGAGGCATAGGAGAAAAGTTGTCATTTTTCCGTGGGCAGCGGGCCCGACCAGCTTTCCAAACCCCATATATATATATATATATATATATATATATATATATATATATATATATATATATATATATATATATATATATATATATATATATATATATTCTTGGACTTGAAGAAACTTCATGTGATCTAGTAGAATTGTTCATTGAAGTGACGGCCTTACGTATGAATTTACAAGGCTTCATAGTAGGATTCACCAAGAATCTGGCGGCTCTCAGTGGTGTATTGTTCCTGCGTGTAAGTGTCGTAACCTTCATTGTCACTAATACTGCTTCGCCTTTCCGGCGAAACTGCTGACTCCTTGTGTCTTCTTTTTCTTTTTCTGTGCGAGTATAAGCGCTCTTGTACATGACTGTTGTTGATGCTGCTTTCGAGTGAATCCGGCTAGGCCTCATTTCGGTTACAGGGTGAAATATACAGGGTGTCCCAATTATCATGCACCAAGACTGAAAAAAGAGCAGTTGCGTTACTCCAATAAAACATAGCGTAGATTGTTTCCAGTAGAGTGGAGTAGCCGCCAGTAATTATTTCGTTCCTGAAATTTAATTCGATAATTGCAATTAATTATTTAATTCGAGAAGTGCTGTCCTAATTATGACAGTGTCAGTGAGGCATTTGTAAGCACCCCCAGGCACCCCCAAATGAAATCTAGCTGCTGTGTTTTCAGCGACGTATTATTTGGGTGTAATTTATTCCGACTGGCAAACTAACCTCACAAAATATTCAAAAAATACCACGTGTCTGCGCTCCCACCCACATCGTAAAGCAGCGCCCTCAAATAAACCGATTGGAGCAACTGCATTGCCTCTCGCGAACCCGTAGAGACAACGCATCAACTCGATAATGCTGCAAATCCGTCTACCACCAGGGTTACCACGAGCGGAAGGAACACTTCTGTGCCGCCTGTGAGTCGGCGTGGCATTCAGGAACTCCTATTCATTCCGCATTGGAATGGCCGATAGCCCTACTTGCGACACCTGCGGCTGCGAGGAGACGATTGAGCACCTCCTTTGTGGTTGTCCCCGTTACAAAGTGCCAAGAAAAGTGCTCGTGATCGCGCTCGAAAAACTGGACAATCGCCCCTTTACGAAGAAAAAAGCTCTAGGACACTGGTCCAGACGGGCTTCGGCACTCAAGGCCTTAAGGGCTTTGCTGAAGTTTTTAAAAGGACACGAAAGGTTAATATTAAGTGAACGTGGACTGTTGAAGTACCATCCCAGAAACCTCAAAACGCTTGTTTCGAGCGAAGAAGAGACTTATTTTAAGAAAAAATGCGTTCTGAAGCGTCCGCGTACATCTAGCGCAGTTCAAATCACGCCCTCCTATCGAGGAGTATTGACGTCATGGTCTCATAGTGACGTTGTGCCGTCGGTGAGTAAAACGGCGAGCCCGCAGACGGCGCTACGGCTTTTCTGCACAAAATGCAAACGCGCGGCCAGAAACAGAGCCAAGACAGAGCCGACAGCAGCGCGAAAGCGGAACTATGGTGGCTAGCGGAAGGAAAAGCGCGCGACGATAAGCTGGTTCTTCATTTTACGAGGCCAACTTCGATGCTCGTTGCAATGGATGACCCTGACAACGACACATTAGCTCGCCATGCTGGGCTCGAGTTCAGCGATTTAAGCCCTGATGAACGTGACCTGCTGTTGAGGGCTCGCGCTGCCAGCGTCGTTGCGTACTACTACGATGACGGCCTGCTTTGAAAGGCGCTTCACGCGACTTCAGTAATTCGGCGTTGAACTCGTAATCCTCTGGACGAAAGTGCAGCGAGCACACTACGTGATTTTTCGGCTCTTTGCCAGCGCAGTGTCGCAGAGGTACCGCACTTAACCACTTCGAACGGAGAGGTTCACTCGTTGGCACACAGTGATAAGTAACCTTGGATTCGCCGCTGAAACTGCCCTTGGCCATGTTCCGCGGACCGTTCGCGCATCCCACGACATCACATGGACGTGACAGTCTCGCTGCTTGTTCCAAATGCAAGTTTCGCGAACCAGCAGGACCACCGCAGCACGACGCGATAAGGAAACTGAAACTGCAAAGCGCGCCCGGCGCAAAGTCGAGCGCGCAGAGTCGAGCAAAAACGAAACCTTTCGATCACCCATACTACTCAATGGCAACGTCAAGATGTTATTTTTTTTAGAATCGAAGTAGACAAGTAGCATTTTATTCCGTCTTATAATCTAATGAAATGATCCTTTTAATACGAGTAGTTCAGTACTAGTGACATAAATTATGATGAGGAGTGTTTTCGTCATCTGGCTAGTACCGGAATGTCGCTGGGGGGTCTCAAATCGTGTCGTGCATTTACCTCAATTTCTCGGTTATCAAAACTCTGTTCGCGATTATATTGACGCCTTAGACGTTCTAGAGCATTGCTTTATCACTTTAACTTGACTTTCTGGTAACCTTTAATGTCCCTTTAAGGACATGCGAATTGTGAGGCCGTCTTTGCTTGTTGCAGCGCGTAGTATCACGTTACTGTGGGAATTTTCTGGTTTCCTTATTTCCTCTTCTTCTTCTTTCTCCTTTTATTTCCCTTTCCCCTTTCCCCAGCACAGGGTAGCCAGCCGGTACTTACACTGGCTAACCTCCCTGTCTTTCCTCCAATTTGTCTCTGCCCCTATCTTGATAATGGTACGGAAGGAGCACCAACAGGAGGTTTTGAGGCTTTGTAGCTATTCCTTCCTGTCTACGTCACACTCATTATCCGTCTTTCAAGGCCACCTGATTACTTTGATAACAAAAGCCCCTTGATGACACGACCGAAGCGCCGTTCTGACCACGCAGGAAATGCGAAAAAGAAATGTAATAGGCATAGCATGTTTCAAAATCCCCGCTTTGCTTGAACCGCATCGACAGAGCGCGCGCGCAGCTATATTTCGAGCCAGAGACTTGCTTCGGACCAAAGCCAAAATAAAGTGACGGTTTTAGAGAGAGAGAGAGCTAATGATAAAGGAAAGGTAGGGACGTTAACCAGGACTGAGCCCGGTTGGCTACCCTATACTAGGGAAAGGGAAAAGGGGACGGAAAGTTTAAAAAAGAAAAGAAAGTCTACTGGGTATATCGTTCGGTCACTCAGTCCAGATCACAGACGCTGATTCAATCCAGTAGCCTTCAAGTATCGCAGCAGAGCTTTTGTGGCCTTTTGTAGCTGCGATATGCGAGGCCATAGATCTTCTTCAAGGTGAACGGTGTTCTGTCTAGCTGATTGAGAGCTGTGCAGAGGTCATGTCTTTCGTTTTCAAAAGATGGGCAGTAGCACAGTAGATGTTCTATAGCTTCCTCGGCACCGCAGTCATTACAGTTGGCGCTATCAGTCATCCCAATCAAAAACGTATATGCATTGGTGAATGCGACGCCCAAGCGTAAGTGGCACAGCATTGTTTCCTCATTTCGCAGAAGCCCTGGTAACAGCCGCAGTTGCATAGAGGGGTCGAGGGAATGCAATCGTTCTTGGGTGAATTCAGGTGTGTGCCACTTCTCTAATGTCATACGGTGTGCTACCTTGCTTAGGTGTTGGGCTGCGTCGGTCCGCGGTTTTAGTTTTCATGAGAGTGTATACGTGTTGCAAAAGCAGGTTCATGACATCAAATAAGAGGGAAACAAACTGACCGGGAAGTGACCAAGCTGTTGAGAACAGCTAAAGCCGATGCGTTCAAGAAAGTAAATGACCCCTTCTAAATGAGCCGAATTGGCAATCGGGACGCCTGCACAAATGTACATCAGATTTCAGTGTGCCCTTATTATCTATGAATTCGTGAGTGCCGTTGAGCACCAGCTGCTGCCTAGATAACGCGTTCGAATAGTTCTTCTTTTGCAGCTACGCGTTACTGGGCCCGCTTTATCACAACGGCAATGGCTTTCTTCATGAGCGACGCTCGAATTCTATGGCAGACATCCGTTATCCTTGTCTTGAGCTAATCTAACATCCTTGTCAATCATGTAAGCACAATCTTTCACACAACCCCAAAGAAAGAAATCGAGTGGAGAGAGGTCAGGTGACCTCTCCATCTTGGTGATACCACAGAAGTGGAAGACGTGACAGCGGGACTTCGCTGAGAAACTCATCCACCACTCTTTCAAGGATTTCGTCCACGTAACGCTGTCTAGTGAGTGTGCGATCGAAGAAGGTGGAATTGATTATAGCACCGGCGTAAATTCTTCACCCCACATTGAACGACCACTATACTGGTGCCGATTGCATTTACCCGATATGCATTGTAATCACTCCAATAGTCTGCATTACGCAAATTTATCAGTGCGTTTCTTAGAAAATTTGCTTCATCTGGTGCACATCTTGTGGCTCAAGTAGTGCGGTGACTCATCGGCTTTTGTGAGGACCCAATTCGAGAAACCTAGACAGTTATAGAGGGCCGTATCTTTCAAGTATTGGTCTTGGTAAGGTGGTACGGGTGAAAGGCCGTCGTTTAGAATCCTCCAAACCTCATGAATTGAAAATTGGTACCTGGACGGCCACGTCCCGCACACTAGCATGAGGGTTTCAGGCCATAAATGCTAGAAAATCGGTGAGTAGGCTAGGACTCAAAGATCGAGTCCTACGCCGCTGTTTCTTGAAGCTGCCGGTTTGTCTCAGGTTTTCATTAATTTCTAATGATAGTCGACGTGTTTGTTCTACCGCCACACTTTCATGACTGATATATATTTGCGAACATCATCTTGTTGGCGTTTGCAGTTACCAAGGCAACGATAATTTTTACTTTCTGCTCATTAGGACATGGTCACTGGGGCGAAACAAATCGCTCCTTAAGCATTTGCACTGATGTTGTCAATTCATTTTCGTGGTGATAGGTCTTGTAAAAAAAACTAAGAACCATCCGTGCACTTTATCTACGCTAAGACAACAGCTCTCACAGCTTATTTCCAACTAACACCAAGCACAACGTGTTATTTCGGCCGAGGCGCGGCAGATAAGGATTTACTCACGTTGCGATCACGTTGTTTTTGATCACGCGATTGGCTGCGCCAGTAGTGACGTCGTTGTTTCCCGTCGCAGCCGTGCGCTCGCGCAGCAGTTTTTGTCCGGTTCCGAAATGGGTAGGCCACGCGTCATACGTACTCCTGAGGAGCAGGCAGCTTTCGATCAGCAACGCCGCAAGCAGTACCCGGAACGAGCTCGTCTACGCCATCCCCGTGCTGCAGCCCGCGCACAAGAACAGGCTCGTGCAGCCGAGTGCAAGTAGCAACTGCGTACCGAGGATCCGGCAGCGTACCAAGCCGTCGTTTGATGAACTGTCGCGGTTAACCCAGTAATAATCTCCGAGGCCGCAGGTAGTACGGAGTGCTTGGGCGGGGATTTTTTTTATTTATTTCCGTCATTTTGTTCTGGCTAAATCGGAAGGAGCCTGTTCGAGAGCGCTGCTTTATGATGCGGGTGGGAGCGCAGTCACGTGGTATTCGCCATATTTCGCAGGGTTTATTTATCAGTAGGAAAAGATTAGTACATTGGTACGTCACCGAAAATCCCACATTTAGATGTCCCTTGGCGGTGCCTACAAATGCCTCATCGACACTTTGATCATTATGATAGTACGTCCCGAGTTAGATAAATTGTTACAATTGCCTAAATAAATCTTAGTAATGAAACAAATGCTGGCACCTACTACACTGTACTGGAAACAATATGGACTAGTTTTTATACGAGTAACGCATTCATTTCTTTAAAGTCTTGGTGAATGATAGTTAATTAGCACACCCTGTATGTATTTATCACCCCTTCATGCACGAGACGATGTTTCCATTCTTACTAAATGTTGTATATTATTAGAAGCGTTTATTTAATGTGTCGTTAGCTTTGCTTACTGGAAGGAGAATCGATACTGATACACGTATCATTCACGTGCATTTCACTGGCCATTGATAACGTACTCTGCGGAAGGGGTCACTAGAGCCTACAGGTTTTTTTTCTTTAGGATAAAAAAAAAGCACTGAAAGCATTTTGACTTTGAACATACAACAACACATTCGTTCTCTAGACGTAAGCTATCAATACCTTTAGGAATAATTGCTAATTGGCAATCTAATTCTCATAAATATATAATAAAGTTCGTCCTGTGTGTATACTTATGTATTGTGTATGTACATGGTGTTTACAGTGGAAATTTAAAACAATCCTGAAGTGAGAAAATAGGGACGCACTTAATTCTAATGCATTGGTTCTCCTATTGTCAGGATTTGCAGGAATAAAGCAAAATATTAATTGAAATCCGTGCACGTCCGCGCAACAATGATGCCTTGAGCTATGACCCACAATAAAATTTTAAGTGAAAAGGTCGAGGCAAGTCAAAGGAAACCTCAAATGATGTGGGTGACAAAACTCTGGCAATGACACGCTATGGGGGAGGGGGGGATATAAGCTTAGGCTTCGCCAAGGGGGGGGGGGGGGCTCAGCCCCGACAGGAATATTCCGGAGGGAGCTTGGTCCTCGGAGCCTCCCGTAGTCGGCACCTATGGTCAGAGGTAAGGTAGCTTTAAGGCAGGAGAATGAGTGAGGTATGCCTTATCTCAGGTACGTCGCTTTTTTTTTTTCCTGCCTCAAGAGTATAGATTGTGCAATAACTCTCGCGAAATATTTGACGTCATTAAGCGTGTAAGGTTGTTGATTCCACACCCGATAAGGGCGTTTATGTCTGAAAAACACCGATTTCAACAAGTGTCAGGGTGTTAGTTACAGGCACCAAAAACACTCTTATGGTTCTACTTTCAGGCGCATTGCCCAGAGGGTGGCCATAAGCATTGCGAAATCAATAGCTTGTATGTCATTTTCGCAAGGACGACCTTCTTGTCCTTTGGTGGCTTAGTGAAAACACTGAAAACACAATAAGCTTTATTGCGAACATTTCAAGAAAACTTTGCACTCTTTGAAGTTTATCGTGATCCAAAACAATGATAGTCATCTATTTTGGGTGCGTTTCCTTGCTTTAATGTTGCGCGCCAAGCACTAGAAGGTTACCAATGGCATGTGCATTATCAGCGTGCCACGGCATTTTTTAAAAGAAAGAAGCGAGGGCCGAGTTTGCAAGCACGGAAACGCAATGAAAACGCATGAGGATAACCATTTGGGCGCAAGATAAATGGAGTCCCATAGGGGGCAAATATTTTTAAAGCAAGCTCTTCCGGGCGCTGGCGTTTTACAAAGCTCTCAACTGAAGCATCGAATAATTCTTTCTTAAACAATATTGTGCCCGGTCAGCATTCTGTGCATGGGTGAAACTTGTTGGTGTTCGACACTTGTATGGCACGTGTTTTCTGCACTCCTTTGACTCCATGCAAATTGGTAAACTGAAGCAAACTTATGCGAAACCTGATAAAGTGGAGCTACCACCAGAAGGCGTTCGAAAACGTTCTGAACTTTATTAGTTCAGTCTAGGGAAGTGTGACCGTTCCCTCTCTTCAACGTTCCTCCTCTCCTTTTCCCAATGTTGGCGCACTTTTTAAACAATGACGCTCTGCCTGAACGGCCGCACTGGAAGTGTTTGCGCACCGCGCTTGTTTCTTCACATTTCACAGAGAGCGCTTGCTTTCTGACGCGCTCTTCGCTAAGCTAGTTAAGTAGCTTCCTTGAAACGATTTTTCACTGAGCCTATGAGAGTTAGGATATCGGAAAATATAAAGAGTGGCACAGACGGGCGGGCCGGCATTATGCGTGCTAATACAGGTTCTCTTTTCTGTGCCGTTCCCTTGTGAGTTTCGTGATTTCATTCATGTCGTTGAGAATGTGTGAAAGATATATTAGAGGTGAGAATTGAGCGAGGTTTGTTCTATGTATTACAGTGGAAGTACTTGTCAGTTGAATAAACTGGCATTTGTTGCTCGCCACATGCAAAAATTAGTGAACAAAACGGCAAGCACCCGTCTTTTGTTTTTGCCACTGCATGTACCATTATATATATATATATATATATATATATATATATATATATATATATATATATATAGAGAGAGAGAGAGAGAGAGAGAGAGAGAGAGAGAGACAGAGAGAGAGAGAGAGAAATGCGTAAATATTGAAGGAACGCGCGAGAGATCGCGTCAGGAAGGCTGGTGTTGCTGCTTTCATTGCACAATATGGATGGATTTTATTTTCGGCGACAGCACAGGCGTAAATACTGATGGCATGTACAAAAGCCTTGCCCCCTGTCGAAAGTATCAGATTTTCAAGGTAGACGTCACGCACACTTTCAGATTGTGATGTCAGGCTGTTTATTCAAGAACAACTCGCGCAGGGTCGGTCGCAGTCTGAACAGAAAACACAACTTTAAAGTTTTGTCTGGTGGCTGTTCTCGCGCAACAACAAACAGCTAGAGAACGTCATTGCTCACGGGGAAAACGCAAGAGAATTTCGTTAGAACTGTTTCCCTCTGATCTTGGAAATGTTTCCCAAAACAAGTGCGAGTGTGACAGCTTGACTGCCGAGTTTCAGGAATGTGAGAACAAGAATCCTTGCACAGGCAGCCATTTCAGCAGCCAGGTTTGTTGTTCTCGGTTTTATTTTAATTTTTTTTCCAAGTGCTTTCGAGAGCAAGCAGAGCGTTGAAGAATACAGCGACAAATAGAAATTGAGCAATACAACTTCGGGAAATTACAAAAGAAGGAAATAAAACCCGAACGCCCCAGAGCCAGCCAAGTTAAAAAGAAAATGGGCTGGAATGGTCCTGGCACCGAGATTCGAGCAGTGTGTCTGAGGGAGCGCCGTTAGCAGATGTCGCCTTGCCGCAAAACGATGGCGTGTCTGAAAGCAGGAAGCAAAGAAATATTTCATTAAAATAAATTAAAGGAGGACACAACCCTGCACTCTTGGTGTTGTCGCCCAACTCGAATTCTAGGTAGGCTTTCTCTTTTATGAGGTATATTTACGCTTGAAAACCGGTTCTGCCATGCGGGCGTGGCTCTGACTTTCAAATGGCATCTCAAGAATTTAACTGCGAATTGCGATTTCTTTATTTGTTTGCTTATGACATACGTCAGGAGGTCAGTGTGAAACAACGAGAAAAGTATAATTTATCCTCAGGCTGTAGAACACTTATGGTTTTTGAAGCATTAAGAAAACAGCCATGTTCAATGAAGAGAATGTGGAAGGAGATACGAGAAGATTACAAACACAAGCGCTTGCGTACGCCATTCTTCCCATTTCCCTTTTACGCAGTATTGAAAATGTTTTAGATTATGGTGTAATAAGTGCCAGTGCCACGATCTGATTGTGAAGGCAAGTCGCAGCGGGGGAGACACCGGAATAATGTTAGCTACCTGGGTTTCACTAACATGCAAGCAGTGCCAGATTCAAACCCGTCTTTTGCATTTCTGCTCTCTTCGGAATGTGGTAACCGCGATCACCTCACTATTTCTCGCCAGCGTGAGAATCAGCACGTTTACCGATTCTCGTGGGACAAAAATTGGAAGAGAAGTAGTGTAAGTCCGCATGTATGACAGATGGCGTTGCCTTCGCAATTGCTGGATCGATTCTTATTGGCAGCATTTTCGCTAAAAGGCGCAGAATAGGCAGGTGAAATACACTACCCAAAGATATCTAAGATGGCCAGAGCTATCGCACGGATTTTTTACACCCTTGTTCCATCTCCTAGCACTTTTGATAAGCGTTTGCGATTCTTTGACTTAATAAGCATCTCCCGCCTTAGTATATTTTCTCTATTTATTGCGCGCACAAAATCCCCTGGACTACGATGTAGCCATCAAGAACATCTAATAGTTACTACCCTTTTTTCCTTTTGCTCTTTTCTTGTACGCGTTTATAAACAAAAGAGGGTGTGTAAGTTGACGATCTGTCTACATTTTACCCAAACAAACTAAAAGAAACAGCAGGTTTGTGCGACTTTGCAAAATCAAAATCCAGCACGCAGCGAAGCTGTTTCTTTATAGCAGTTATAATAACAGTTCAATTGTCTGCACTAAAATCATAGACATTAAAACGTTGTTCATAAATGAGCGGTTCGTTCGAAACGATTCGGCATCCAGTGTTTTCGAGCACGTGTTAAGAAATGTTCGCATTAACAGTAGTACATGCACACACATTTTACTTCCTCAGGGAATTGGCCACAGTGCACCCCCTCCCCCTTCTTTCTTTTTCAAGTGAAGCTTGTATTGGCTCACAAGTTTTGGTGGCGTAATCGTGGTCACGCAAAAAAACCTAGTTGCATCAAGAGCAGAGCAGCTGCAGGAAAAGCGGCTTTATGAGTTGACAGCTGCGCCGGCGCCAGAGAATAAGTCATTTGCAAAGATTCCAGCTGCATAGGCGCGCGCTCATGCCACACGCGCAACCAATCAGAGCCGCTTCGCTTCCACTGGAAAGGGAAAGGGCAGGAATGGGTTTCGCGCGCGCTGCGCCAGCTTCGTTTCCGTTCTGTTCAGGCTCGCAAAACAGATGAGACGGCCACGCGTTATGTCTTCCCCCGAGGAACGCGCAGCCTTCGACGAGCGGCGGCGTGAACTCGCCCATGAATGGGCTCGCCGTTGGCGCACCAATCCAGTCGTTAGAGCCGCCCTAACCCAGGCCCTCCGACAGCAAGGAAAAAAAAGATCCCAAGCTGAGGAGCGTGAGGCAAAAGCGATCCGGCACCATTACCTTTGGGTTGCTTAAACGTGACGAAGGTCAGATGCACGCAGGACAAGCTTCGCTTACCCCCATTTGCCGGTAGGGGAAAGGTTGGTCAATCTTTCTCTAAATTTCATCTTGGTTGCGTTTGTACTTCTCCCAAGAGTGAATTAGGTTCTGCGTTGTTCGTGACACATACTTATAGAGCTCCGGTTCGCTTGCATATGTACTTTACGGTCAAGGCTGTAACCCTTCCGCTCACTATGAACGTCGCCTATATGTTACTCATACCGTTCCCTTTGTTTTCGCCATATACAAACAAGAGATCTTGTTATCCGAAGACACCGGAGAAACCAACTTAAGACATCGTATGGCGCATGGAAATGGGCTATGCACAAAGGGTCAGTAATAATTTGCAACGCGTGTAATCGAGCAAAGAAAGTCAAAATTTCGTGGTGCATTACATTTACCCTAACGCCGCATTTCCACAGTATATAAAACATTTGTGTGGCCTATCAAACTATGTTGGGACATTGACAAGAATGGCTAATAGCAGCCGAACGACGCGCTCTAACAAGTGAATAATAAAGTTTTTTTTACAATGGCTGTAATACATCCATCCATATTCTACTTCACACAGTTCTTTACGTAATTTTCTACGTAGATTGGGTAAATTTGATATTGGTGGCATTTGTAGTTCTGACACAGTCACGAAAGAGGACCTCGTATGAAGTAGTCATAGAGGTCTAGAATGCTTCCACACCATATTTATTGTCAATGTTCCGATTGAGCCACCCACTTCAGTTTCCTACAATTCATGCATTACTTTGCTCTTATTTTCGCCAACAGACGCTGCCTCGTTTTTTTCACCAGGACACCCGTTCGCTGAGACTATAGGAGAACCTCACATGATGCACGAAAAAAGTGAAGGTTTAGTAATTATTTCTAATGCTTCTAATTAGGCCAGAAACTTTAACATCTCGTGACGCATTGAACTTACAATGCTTCCGATTCATTCCAAATATAAAGATTGTGTAACGCCGTGCTGTTTCGGGACATTGGCAAATATAGTTGATAGCGGCTACATGGCACTGGCTAACAATTGTTTTTTTTTTGTTCAAAAATTGTATCTGATCTGCAAGTATTTAACTTTCCAGCGAGATTTCCGCAGCGTTTTCCTCATAGTCGCAAAATTTGAGTTCGAAGGCGATTGCACTTAGCAATTAAATTTTGTGCGGCTCGTAAGATACACTGATAACGCTCCGGAGCACTTGCTTGCATTCATAATTTATTCAAGAAGGCAGATATAAGCCACACATTTAGCATTCCGTACGCGCTACCCATAACATGCCTCCTAATTTCACGAAATAGATTAGAGATGCATTGTCTTGTTCACCGAGTACACCGTAGAAACCAAACACGAACGTCCCAAGACACATGAAATCACAGGACCCAGGATGGTTTCTTAGTTATTTCCAACGCTTCTAGGAACGTGAAAATTTTGGCACGCATTACACCTGATATTTTTTCTACTTTCACCTAATTTGATGTTGATATCTTGTGCAGTTGTCTTAGCAGCATTGAAAACGTTTTGAATAACGACAGTATGACGCTCTGGAACGCTAAAATAAGTAACTTTCCAGAACGGGCTCTAATTCCTCTTTACAAATTTTATTATAATTCACAAATAAATATTTTGCTTTCGTCATTCGCAAAAACATTCGTATTTCGTAAAAACATAAACACTGCACCTCGCATGGTTCTCCGTCGCAACTGGGGAAAAACAACTTCATGTCTTGTACAGGGCATAAAAATTCAGTAAAGCAAGCATTATATATTTATTTGAAATGCAGATAATAAACTTGCACACTTCACTCTTCCTTTATACATCACCCACACCACATTCCTCATGTCCTCAAAGTTTAATCCCAGGCATGTTGAGAAACTTTTGAAGCGTTCCATTATAGTTCCATATACTGCCTCTGTACAAAGGCATAGAAATTTTTATCTAACCCTTGATGGACACACACTTCGAACTTTCCCTGCCCAATGCACTGAACATTCCCCTCAGTTTCTAAAAACGCGAACTTCGTTTTTTTTTTTAATTTTTTCAGAAAGCTGTAAAAGCTGGCAGCTAAGGTTTTTAAACGCTTGTAGTCGCATTAAAGGCTTCGCGCTAAAGTGAATGCCAGCATGCCACCTTACGAACGCTTGGAAAGCGTTACCCGTCCCATTTCACGTGACGAGAGCTAGGCTCCATCGGTGTATTGTGAATAAATGATAGTAAACGTGGAAGTATCAATTCGCAATATCGAAGCCTTTGCTCTGCTTCATTTTTCCTATCTCTCGGAGTTTGACATAAAACTTGCCGCGGCTTGTTTCGTCGGTGCAAAAACACATCAGGCTAACAGCTGGTGCGCACCCTCTGGGTTCTCAGGCTTCACGAATGCAGCGGTAGTTGAGATTCTGGAAAGCCAAATGATGCAAAAAGTACTCTGAGACAACATGCCCATACCTCTCTCCACGATATCGCGTAGAAGCGCCTGTGCATATGGAAAGTTTCTCACTGTTCTTGTTTACCTATCACCAAGTCACTTTCATCCACAGTTCGTGCTCTTGCTGAAATCATAAAATGAATCTAACCAAATGCTATAGGAGCGCAGTGAGAGCAGAGCTATGTGCCTACCGCGTCTTGAGTAGGCGCACACCCTCGAAACTTTTTTCGTTCATCTACCCGGGCCTGTCATTGAGGCAGGAAAGGTAAACACCGTTGCAGCCACTGTTAGCTATGAAAACAGTACTTATCGCACAAGGAGAAAACGACTTTCTGAAAAACAATTCTGATGCTGCTAATCTTCCTCTAAATAAATGCCAGTTTGACTCTTTACAGCAGCCGTTTAATGCAAAATGCGTCTGTAGTTAGTGGGGGCATCTCCGTAGTTTTTCTTTATTCGCTCTGAGAACGCTTGCACGCACGCACCTAGTGGTACCTGCGCGAGTCGTGGTCCAAAAATTTTAGCTAGACAACTATGCATTCTTTTTTTAATTAATTTTATAGCGCTGATCTTTAATTCTCAGTTGAAGTGAGCCGAAATTCACCGGGCTGCGGTTATTCTAAGCTCACATTTTATTGCGGTAGCAAATATACAGACACTCCAGGCGCATTTCTGCCGTCACCGTCGCTGTTATGTTCCGTGTAAATTGCAAGGGCGATAACAGCGCCGCCGCGCCCCTGCGCTGTATGTGCAAGGGAAAGCGTGCGAGGGGAGCCGACGATTGCTGCTCAATCTGGCCCGCGCGAAAAGGAGGCGAGCGGGGAGAAAGCGGGGGGACTTCTGTCGCGTTCGAGGCACCCAACATTGCGAGACACCGGGGGAAGGGAGGGGGGCGGCATTGTTTTCCGGTTGCGACAGCGTATGTGGCGTATGTATCATGGGATATATGTGCGTTGGGGGCAGAGTCAAGGTGTATCGACGGTTCGTAGCTTTGTGCGTGTTGTGTGTTTTCAATGTTCACTTGCGCTGAAGCGATAGACAGCACGCAAATCACTTCGCTCGCTGCTGCTGCCGCGTTTCCTCAAGCCGGTGTTTTGACAGCAGGTTTCCATGGTCATTGAGTGTAATGTTCTCATAATTGCTGTGCGCGCTGACACAATGCTTGGTAATTTAGTTAGAAAGCCAATGTTTACAAGTTGATACGGCTGATAAAGGTGCTGGACTTCTTCGTATAGCTATCTGCTAATTTGCTATCGCAGTCAATATATGCTTCGACTATTTTTAACAAACAAATTAACAAAAGAAATATTTTCGAATGCACTTACAAAACGTTGCAGAAGGCCTAGGCTATTCTCAACACACTCAGCTTCTTTAGCTGCCAAATTTTTGTTACTTTTCTGACAACAGAACGCTACATACAACTTAGAAATTTAAGGATACTATAGAAAGGTTTTTGCTAAAAGAGGTTTTGTCTGGCCGAAAGCTGCTGTTCAGGCTCACATGAGACCTGATGTGGATGTTCTTGAGGAACATACAATTTTTACTTTAAGAAATCTTGCGGAATCAACCGATGATATACTCAGACAGAACATAAATATTCACTAAAATTTCGGTAAACATTTGAGTAGACCAACAAAGCAATAATTCTTCAATAATTGTTTCTTTGAACATTTCGCGCGTATTCTAGAATGGTGCACTATAGGGCAGCGTATGCGATGCTTCCGCTAACTTCTGGCCCATTTAGAGCATTGATCGCTGCGTTTGAACTGTGCTGGTCGTGTAGGGTATGCCCAGTGTTGTTGTTCAAATTTCTGCCTTTGTATCCGCAGGCTCAGGATGCAGGAATGCTGACAGAATACCACAGCTACATTACGACGTCCTTGGTGAGTACCATTTACGATAATTTTTACACTATAATGTATCTGGAAGCTGGCGTAGCATTACTTCAGGCGGGTAGACAAGTTACCGAAGGGTGATCATCTTATTGGTTCAATACATAGAGGCATGAGCTGTTGTAAGGAGATTAAGACCCCTCTTGTCTGCTTTACTTTAAAAACTTCTTTTCTTATAACAAGTATGTTGATTTCCGCCGGTTTCACCACACATTTATGTTTTTACAATAATATACCGGCAGAGTAGTAATGACCACAGTAATTCTAAGTGTGCGGTCTGCGAACTTTTTAAACTGAAATCACTTGACAAGTGAGATTGACTTCAGTCACTCATGTACGCTTCTTCCGTTAGAAAAACAAGCCCTTCGAAACTGAACAATAGAGAGAGACAGAGAGAGAGAGAAAAAAAAAGCAAGGAAAGGAAAGGCAGAGAGGTCAACCAGAAGGGGATCCGGTTGGCTACCCTGCACTGGGCGGGAAAGGGGAATAGAAAGAGGAAAAAGGGAGAGAGTAAGCACTGAGTGCGTGTGGGCGGGACCCTATGCACAGGGACACTATGAACGGTCTCTTAAATCGGTGCACTTCAAGTATTGCACTAATGCACGATTCGCTTTTCGTGCCAGTGACGGGTGTGGCCACGGTCCAAGTATCTTTGACTCGGTGAAAGGCCCTGCGTCCTGTCGGTGTAAAGTTTCCCGCAGAGAGAGGCGTTGTACATCGTAGCGGAGGCAGGTACACAGTAGGTGCTCGATGGTCTCCTCGCGCCCACGGGAATCGCACATCGGGCTCTCGGCCATTCCCAAACGATAGGAGTATGAATTCGTGAACGCTACTCCCAGCCACAAGCGGTACAGCAAGGTTGCTTCACCGCGGGAAAGGCTAGATGGCAGTTGCAGCCGTAGCGTGGGCTCCAGTTTATGTAATGGGCAATTGAAGGCACTTGAACTCCAGATATCGTGCGACTTTTTGCCTGCATGTAGGCGAAGTTCCCCGGCAGCGTCCGACCTCGCCAAAGGTATTCAATGCGTCTGGGTATTCTCGTGGGCAGACCGGGCATCCATTGAAATATAAAGGTGTGCCCTCTTTCCAGAGCACGGTGGTGCATTTCCCTGATGCCACATATCATCTGCCTGTAAGTTCTGTGACGTAATGCAGACTTGATGCTGTGAAGGGCTGCCTTAGACTCACAAAATACGGCCCATTTCTCTGTTGGCTCTTCGGTGACGTACATCGTAGCGACATGGAGAGCTGCATGTTCTGCCGATGTAGATGTAGTCGTGTGCGACAATTTGAATTTAACTGTTAGTTTCTAGGCTGGAACGACGAATGCGGCAGTTGAGCTGGTACGTGAGGTCGAACCATCGGTATTTATACGTATGCGATAATGATACGTCTGGTCTGAACACCAGAAAGCTGTCTGAATATACACACTGAACACTAGTTGCACTGAACACATGAACACTGAAGACCATGCGGTCATGATGCGTCTGGTCTGAACACTAGAAAGCTGTCTAAACATACACACTGAACACTAGTTGCACTGAACACCTGAACACTGAAGACCAAGTACAACTAAATGTCTATCTTCGCCCTGCTTATTGGGTTCAAAGAAAATGTTGAATTTCTGATAAAAAATATTCTTACAGTGTTACGCAACGTTCCTCTGAATCGCTCCTGATGGCTGGCAATCACATCTCACAGCAAATAGTTATCACACGCCAATGTATCTTGACTCCTGGACGAAAATATCTCGAAGTAAGTGCCATTGTATCTGTTAACGCAATAGTGATAAGGGCCCCGTGTCGCAAAAATTCCAGCATCGGCGTCCCGCGTCCAGCGTCGACAGTCTTGCTAGCAGAAAATCATTCCGGACCACGCATACCCAACCACGCGGGCCCTCCGTGTAGCGCAAGGACATTATTGAAGTAATTGAATTTCTCAAAGCGAAATGCGTCATATAACAATTGTAAAGAACGACATACACACAACCTACAGGCATTACAACGGCGGATTGCATTTGAATATGCGAGAAAACAAATCATTTACTGCGAAACTCAAACATAAACCTCCCTTTTCTAGCGTTTCTACTATTCACAGAGCGGCGCGCCCGTTTCCTTGCAACGCCATACATGCGCCGCCCGCGCAGGAGGCCGCGTTTCTACCAGAAAGCTCGCCGTTGGGCATAACGTTCGATGCCAGCGTTTCCTGGTAAAGATTATGGTTACATAAGTTGTTGTTGCCGGGAAGCGTGAGAAGAATTGAGGGATCTTTGAATGCTACTGCGTTCCACTCTTAAAGGCGACGCTTAAGCGTCCTCCAAATTTTTGCATCCGACTGCATGGTTCGCCTATCGTGTTCTATCCTTATCAGTTTACCCAATTGCCAACAGTTCTCGAATACAATTCTTTTTACGCGGCTTCTTCTCTATTTAACCACCAGCTACATGCTATGCACAATACATGATCTCCCAAACTGCGCTTCAAAATGGGGTAGAAGGTCGTTCACGCACGCACCGTTTCTTAATCCGGGCCTAATCTTCCTGTTCCCTAATGTTCCCTTTATTATACTTCCTACTGTCGCTTCTTACGCAGTCTAATCAGTTCTGTCTTATCTCCAACGCGTGCACACGTTCGCGCTCACGTAATCGCTCACTGTAGATTTTTATTTCCAGCGATTTCGGTAAGCTGCCGTGCATTAGTCAGGAATGACCTGTGTTATGTGCTACAGCCGTTTTATTTTTATCTGATGATACATCTTTCATAAAGCTGCTCACATGTTGATGCTTGGCCCAGACGAACACGCTTCTTATTACCATAGAGATGCCTGTTACAATAATCAACGCCTGTTCCCTTGCCAAGCTATTGTATATTACTTTCGGCTTCATGCCATATTCGTGAAACGTTTTTTTATGGATCTTGGCGGTCTACATGCAGAAACACTACAGTAAGACATCCGCAAAAGCATTCCTCAGGAAAATGTGCTTTTCGGTGTGATGTTACGGAGATAGAATCCCTTAATTTTGAGGCCTTACTTTTTGCGATCTAACAATTTCATTACTGTTGTCAATGCATCTTGGAAATTACACTAAACAGATCACATTGTTACGTTGCAGAAGTCACATATCAGGGTGAATTTACAATATTTACACGAGAGACAACGATGCATAAACAAGATGGCTGTCGAAAGCGATTCCACCTCTACACGTCAAATCGTGTTCTTTTGAGTGGCGCTACTCTTGGTGGTGCCGTAATAATATTTCCTTGCCTGACATCTTTCGTAATCGGTATACTGGTCACTCCTCCTATTACGTACAATGGTAGATGTGGAATTGCTGCAGGTATTTACCAACAGAGTCAAATGTACTTCCTGTGCTTCTTGACGGCGCAAGGCCTCTATCACTGCTGGTATCACTATAAAATTGAACGCCTTACGTAAATATATGGCGGCCACCTGCAGCGGCTAGCTATATTCTACATGCGTGTAAACTACGCAATTTTGACATGAACTCTATGATTTGCTAAATCTGCATTTCTAAGGCCAGCTTGTTGGCCACGCATATTTAAGCCTACCGTCCTGTTGTTACGATTTATACTTATCTTGTAGTTATTAATTTTTACGATAAACCAGGAAACTGTTGAATGTCTCAATCCGTATATTCTCGACCGTCTCCTTTCCTGTTGATTTATACCGCGTTAGAATATTAGCAACGTTCTGAAACATTCTGAGACAATGCTTGTAACAAGAAGAAAGCTTTTCAAGGATATTTTTTCACAGTGCTTGATTAGTTCAACTACTATTCGATAATATCCGGCCACTTTGATTCCTCGTGATATGTTAGAATGCCCTGTTAATTTCAGTCTTATTTATATATAGTACTCCAATACGTTTAGGGCAACCACACCTACCGCGGCCGCCATTACAGTCGTGCAATTGAGCTAAAGGCCTTTGGTGTAAATCACGCGACGCAGCAGAAAAGCGCGGCACTGAATACACACACGCGCGCTTGGCTATGTGTTCTGTGTCGCTCTTCATTCGCGTGTCGGCTGCGCTACGCCCAAGGGCTTCAGTATGAGCCACCAACAAGCCCAACGTGCAGCCTTATTACCCATGCAGGTGCACTTGAATAATTTATTTCATTTCACGCTGAAAGGGTCAATGATGGCTGCGACGGTGCTGTCACGAGGCTCTCTTGGCGTGCCTGAAGACCCCTCGTTCACTCCTGCGGGACCGGCAACAAAGCCTGCTAACCCTGCCGCGATATCTCTGTGCGCTGACATGCACGTGATGCGTTCTAATTAATCTCGCAGCCTTCGCGCTGACAGGTCCGGCATGCTTACCATCAGCGGTGTTTACTTGCTCCTATTGCCTTATGTGCTGCACTCAATTTTGAGCTGAAGGGCAAACTAAAATGAGAGGATTCGGCATGAAAAAGAAGAAAAACAAGTAGAGGCTTCGTCCTTTGTGAGAACCGTGTGCAGGCTCTTCCCGTTTCATAACAGGCCTGTTGGGGGCAGCGCTGACATAACGGGGAAAGCTTCCGTTTTCCGCAGCTTAAATGTGCGCGGATGTACGCCGAATATTCTCTGCGATGATGTCGGTAGAGACGCGCACTCATATATAACCGGCAATCAGCGTGGCAGGGTAGGTAACGATAGTGTAGTTTCTATCTTCGTAATTTTGCCCTGACGTGCCCTCTTTTTATCCGCCATGTGAGTGCTACGCTTACGCCAAATTTCTCATAGTACGCTTTTAAGCGTTGCATTTGCTACAAAGTGAGCTGATAATTGCGGTTGAAATGCTCGAATGTTCCACTGTGAACGAGTGAACAATTTTTAAACCGCAGAAGTAACATCGCTTACAACCTAACTCTCCTGGTTTTACATGCGTCTGAGCCACCGATTCAAGTTGGCGTTTCTACCAACTTGAATCGCTGATGCATGTCTATAGTCCGTCCTCGCTTCATATAAGATAATTGCCTATTTAGACGAATGACACAGGAATACATTTAGAGTAATGTTAGACCCCTGAGGCGTCTCCTTGAATTAGTCATGCTAAAAGAGATTAGGCAGTTGGTACACCTAATTGGCCTGTGATATTCCATGTCGGTTGAATCATTGTTTCTGCCTTTTGGGGCCCCCTCACCACTATCTCAGATGTACAAATGTCAAGCTTGCATACCTGCGTGTCTCTTAATAAGAATAGCCTAAAAACTATTACTTTATGCTCATTTCTTTCTGTCTGTGACCGAAATCCTGATATAGAAAGTGGTAACCTTTGGCTGGAGTTCTTAAGAAACAAAATAACATATAAAAAAGGAGCACACCGTATCTGCCTGAAGCATTTCTTCCTCTCAAATATATATTGACGTGTGCGCAATTCTTAAATGAATAGACAAATCAATGAACTGTTTGTAAAGCAGTTCTTTATGAAGTGCAAAGAAACCATGGCTTATCACAAAATTAGCAAGAACAGTAACCGATAGATTATCCTTATGAGCTTTTCTTGCCAATCATCGTGTGATTGTTCTGTGCTGCTTCTCATTGTCATTATTTATACGGTTCGCTGGAAACAAACAAATTTTCCTGGATTTTCTTTTAGCGAAGTCATGTAAAAACATTAATAAAAGTCAGCATCTAACTAAATACATAACCTAGTGCTGTCATCGTAATTAACTAAAATATATGGCTCTGTTTCTTGTACGATGGTGATGGCAATGTCAGGTTTCGCCAAAAACACTAAATTTGGATTAAGTGTAGCGTAACACGAGAGGCCAGGGACACAGGTCCGCCTCTGGGGTGGTACAGTGGCTGTGACAATTTGCTGCTGAACATGAGGTAGCTGGTCTCATTCCCGGACGCGGCGCCCGTATTTTGATGTGGCCAGTATTCGAAAACGGTCATCTGCTTTCACTTAGGCAAAAGGTAAAGAACCCCGCAACATCTAAATCTATCCGGAGCCCTACACGCACTACGTGTCGCACGGTTCCAGTGTTGCTTGCTTATCAAAGCGGCCAAAGCCCTGCACTTCTTATTTTTGTATATTGAATTAATAGGTCTGCTCCATAAACTATGAACCACACACGTCGTCTCATCAAGACTGGTATTTTATGTTACATAGCATTACCCGTCTAGTTTTAACAGGATTAACTGCCGTCATCGCCTCGGGCCCTCATTCTACTGCCGATAATATCACAATACTTGCACCACTTGTTTTTCTTTTGTCTCTTCTGCCCAACTTCTAGGATTTTTCCTCTCCGCCGTCCTATTCCATGCAGAGTAGCGTAAAGGCGGAAATGAGCTGGCTTCTGGAATAAAGAGCTTTCTTTCTCCCATGGTTGCATGGGTACGTTAAGTTCCACGAATCAATCAAAGAATTCAGCAATTAGGGCAACATACTCAAACCATCCCTCTAATGATGTGACGTTGTCCTTCTGATCAATCAAATAATTAATCACTCAGTCGTGCAATCAACAAGCCGGTGGAACGCACCTCACGATGGCCGTCGGCGGTAATGCTAAATCGACATTTCGAGAGAACGTATTGCCGCCGTCCAAACGTGCTATGGATGAGCCGTGTGCTGTCGCGGCACCTTCCTTTCGCGCCTTCTTAAGAATACTAGGCCCCGTCTAGCGCAGCTGCCGCGAAGCCTGCGCGTGATCGTCCGAAATGCTTGGCTCGCCAGCGTGAGAACACCGAGAAACGCGTCATGCCGCAACCGAGCTCTTACATTGACTCGACCGAGAAGTCCGTGCGCAGCCTTCGAGAAGAGTTTGGCGCGCCGGCGCATGCGAACGCTGGGAAGTGTTCCCTCGCTTGCCGCACACGCCGTGGCATATACTATATAAGTTTGCGACATGTTTATTGAAGAGTGGCACACACTCAGTGCATTTGTGGCGCAAGCTGCTAAAGCAGCGGGCTGCCGTCTTTGAGGAATTGTTGTTACGTGGGTTCAATTCAGCTCAGCATCCCAGTTTTACTTAACAGTGGTACGTACCGAGTCCGGCATCTACAGTTACCTGCGTCGGCGTGAAAGAGGTTGATTCATGAGGAAAGATACAAAATAGGAGAGTCGTTGACGTCACGTTTTTGAAGCTGGAAATGCAGCCATGTTGGTGTGCCATCTCCCGTTGCGCCTCCAATCAGCTCGCCGGAGCAGAAAGGCGGGAGCTTTGAACATGCGTTGCTCTGAGCCGGCGGTAGTGTGTGCTGCCGCCGCGCGTCAAAACAGCGCCTGCGAATCTTCTGTAACAGTTTTAGTAAAGCAAACGCGCTCCTGTAGTTTCCCGTGGCACGTGGAAGACGACGAAGACCCATGCCACGATTACTTGAGTGTGTCTGTTGCTGACTGAGAACTCATACTCTCAGACCCAAAACGCAAGGTTCAAGTTTACACACCACGCTCCAAAGTCAGATTGCCTCGCGAAGAGAACCTGCTGCGAGAAAGACACGTGCCGAAAAGCCTACCTCACTTTTCAGGGGCCTAGAGCAGCAGCAAAGAGCTTCAAAAGCGTGGTTGCTATGGCAACGTTGACGGTTGGGCTACCAGTCCCAGTGGTCCCTTGCGAAAAACAGCACGTCACTTCCGCCACACTATCCTCAATACGTCCATGCTGTCCGGGGCCTCTCCTATATGTTTCCGTCCTCCAGGGGTTCATTGAAGAGGGACGCATGTATACACATTGCCACGTGCTCAGTGACCGAAGTGGTTCCAATAGTTGGTTCTCAACGTCGTCTTCTCAGCACAGCAGTCCGATGAGCTACCCATTCGACCATGGACTACCCAACGACCTAGGTAGGCGGGACAACGGAAAATTAACGCTTTTCAGGGCAACACTTTAGCGAGCTGCGCCCCGAACTGCAGTGGGTGTGTGCCGCTCTTTAACGAACCTCTCGCAAACGTAGGGCGCCGAGTATGTGCCAGCGGGTGTGTGTCAAACGAGAAAACGATTCTCAGCGTTCGCAGGCACTCGCGCGCTGCTCTTCTCGTCTCGGTGGCCACGCGCGGACTTCTCGTCAATGCTACTGGACGGCGCAGCGTCTCCAGGAAGAAGAGCGAGAGAGGAGCCCTGTTACCGCGGGACGCGTTTCTGAGCGTTCGCACGCGCCGGTACACCATGCATGGGTTTGTTTGCGTGTAACAAAACTTTTTGCGTGACCGTATAACGTTTTTAAGCCCTTTAGATATGTTTACGACCTCGTTCTGCCAACTCTTCTTTGCTGAGGATCCGTTTTAGCGTCATGTTTAAGCTTCCGTTGCATGCTGCCGTGATTGTCGATGAGCCGCATTAAGCTCAGTAAGGGAAAGCGGACCAATCACAGACGCCAGCACCACCCTCGTTATACGGTTATCAATATTCAGTGCAGTGGCTTGGCCCCATCGAATCCCTCTCCACTTGAGCATGCTTCTCGCCTCTTATGAGCCAATTAGACGAGACAAGCCGCTCAGTGTAGGCAATGTTGTTCGTTTTTCAAGCAAACAAAAGTGACTTCCTATGAACGAGGAGAGTGTTCGATTGGTCTGTTGAGACAATCCTGTGGGTGACCGCCCTATGCTTGCGTCGGCCGTTACGCAAATTTGACGTCAGGAGATTGTAATAAAACATATTGGAATACTTTTACGTTATAGGGCCCTTGTTCGTTCAAAAAACGGAACTCATTCCTAAATAATGATTGCTACATCATTAACATGATGTCAAGATACATGTCAGAATATTTTGGGCGAAGGTGTTTCCGCCGGTTAAGGACTGCGAAAAAGTTGCATCAAGCCTCTCTTTGCTCTCAGCGCTTCACACTGAATTGCTCAGTTACTCCGGTTTTACTGGAACTTTAGCACATCGTTCTTATCGCCCACATACCGCCCTTTCAGCGTCACACTTTCTTAGTTAAAACAAAGAAAGTAAAAATAAATATCTCTCTTTCGCATGATGCTCAAAATCTCTAACTTAATGGCAGACCGAGGGCTTGCATGCCCAAGTTATTGATGTTTTCCCAGAGCGTGGAATCGTTTTGCCGATAAAAGTGCCGCCGAGCGTGTTTCTGACATTTTTTCTGAAGGTTATCGCGAAATTTGTTTTCTCTAAAAGCAATCACGCGTGCCGTTTAAGGAAAGGTGAGCGTTGTGAAAAAATAAAACTACAGTAAGGAGTACAATTATTTTTCCTCACGGATTTGTCGATCGTTTTTTTATTTAGGAAGGTGATAAAAGTGAAAAAAAGTCAACCAACAAATACGAGGCTGTCCGGAACATTGGCGATTTCATCTTTATATTCCTCCCCAATCATCTTGTTTCTGAAGTTATGTTCCCTCTGAACTTCGGAGGCACAGCCTTTTATCATGACACGTTATTCTACGAAATTTCCTTCCAAGTGATCGTTGTGTTACGGATGAAGACAAACAAAGCGAAATCTTTCGCGACCTAATATAAAAGTGCCGAGGATTAAAGGGTGCAGCACGATGGTAGCGATTTCTTTCTCTGCCTGAACACTGACTTGCTTCGCAGCGTCAGACGGTTTTGACAACACTGCAATGCAGTCTAGCTTGAATTCGAGACTCAAACAATCGACTTTTAGTAATTTCTCGCTTGGTTGCATTTTCCCCATGTGTCTGTCAAAGAATCGCTAAGTTCTGTAATTTCTGCGAAAAGAAAATAAGAAATAATCACTTTTAGCGCAGATTACGCTGCCTCGTTTTATTTTATTTCAGTCTGCCACTCATCGCTCTTATTATGCCCTGATATTAGCAGCGCACAATGTAACAGCATATCATGGGTTCAGAATGCCTTATGCCCTACGGAATAAAACTGAATTCTTTGCGTCAACCAAAAGAGTTCATGCCAATGATAAAAACAAAACCTCATGCCGCAGTGGTAAAGAGGTAGAAATAATAATGTCTCATGTATTCCTGTCAGTTGTACAATATATTCATTGTAAATCAAGCAGATTTTCATCCAATGCAGTTGACGAGCGACGTTCAAAGAGTATGATTTTGATTGCGTATTAAAATTAAAAGCAGTCTTGACACGTCATAATGCATTACTCACCCCCTATCTTACTTCACAAAGATAAGGGACAAAAAATAAAAAAAGAACATTCACTTCGAACAAGCAAGCAACGTCGTATGATTTTAAACGCCAAGAAATAAAAACATCACAAGCTGAACTGTATACCTCAATTGCACCCCGCACTTTGAGGGCAAAATACTGAAAGTGCTATAGGTTGGAAGGCTCAGAAAGTATGCCACCCTTTTCTAGCATCACCTTTCCTTTTTTAAATGCCTTGGAATCTGCCACTAGATTGCTTAAGAACAAACATGATTTAGATTTACAACATGTTTTTTTTCTTTTAACGTCTTCTACTAGGACGATACATTTGCTTTCTGACAAACTTATATGGGTTATTTGTTCCTTTGTTATACACATGCGAATAAAGCACGAAGATGCGCTAACAGTTGAAAACGATGAGGCGATCCGACAAATACTTACGGAACTTAAATTCAAAACTGTCAATTAATTTTTTTTTCACTTACCATAAAAGGATCCATAGTTACCCCTAAAGCTTGGTGGAAAAAAAACACAGTCCACGGAAAGCATACGCTGCTGTGAACACCTAAGCCAAATTTTGCAGTAAAGTGTTGCGCATGGAGCTTGGAAGCTGATCGCAAAGTCACTTTTTCTCAAACACTTTATTGAGCCCTTCTCCACACCGCCACAAAACGCCATTTATCATCATCATCGCCTCACCCGTTCCGAAACTGCCGGCGGATTCCATGTGTCATTTGCAAGATTTCCACACATGGCTGCTATCGGCTCATAGCTGACATCAGCCAAGAATGCTGTATGGCGTATATTTATCGAGGCAGTTCAATAAACGAGCTGAAGTAAGCGAAAACCTGCGTTTTGAATTATGATAAGAATTGCGTACTTCCTGAAGAAGCCCACTGTCGTCTGCTCACGCTCAGCCACACCCGTCCAACGTAGAAATGAAACTTTGGCGAAGCTGCTTAACAGGTGCCGTAGCCGTCGGGTCTCGATAATTCTCATTAGTTTTGAACGCTCACCAACCCTCGAACCACGCGGAACTTAAGGTCAGACCGCACGTACGCTAGCCAGCGCACGCTCAATCCTGGCCGCGGTTCTGGCTAAATGCCTTGGGAGACATCATGGGAAACGTCACTTCGTGTTGAGCTGTTCACGGCGCTTAGAAATGTATAATTTGGATGTGGCCACTACCAGTCGGTAAAGCTGTTGCAGGACAAGGCCGGTCGGCATGGCCAGACTGTATCACAAAGCGCGACCGCACCCTACAAGCCTGACGTGCGCATAGCAAACGTGGGGTACATTTGCATGTAGCTGCGTTTGATAAGCAGTCTCGATACCGCGGCCGCCGTGGGATGCCGCGACGAGCCCGATCACTGAGCTCGCTGAAGTTCGGTGAGAAAAACTGCCTGCTCTGGGCGGTCTCTGTGGGCGACGTGGTTTCAAGCGAGTGACGAGCCGTTCAGACCGCCAACATGCGACTGGAACAGGTCGCCTGCTACACGAGTTACATACCTTCGAGGTGTGTTGCCATCATGGTTGAAGGTCCTTTCGCTAGGAATCCTTTCAACGCGAGTCCGCAGTGCCGCCTCCATCGCCCAACTGGTGTGAGCGTTGCCCAAGTGCTTGCTCGTGCGAACAGAAAGACGACGTCACTTTCGACCCCAGAAGAGATTAGTGCGAATTAAAACGTTTTACTCATCCCACTCGGTACGAGAAAACAAAGCCGTGCGTAGCGAGCTAGTATACTATGTCACAGCAAAGGGAGGTGCCACCGTGAACTCAACCATAAGTTGAATGATATGCTTAGAGTTTGGCGCGTCGTAGGCCCCGAACTTAGAAGCAGTTGCATCTACTTGAACATCCAAAGTATAATTACATCTTCGCGCTGCAGTGAATTTGAGTAGGCGGAGAGTTGTCGGCACCGCCCCGCTCCACCGCAGCCTTCACTGTGCAAGGCATTGAAGAAGAAGTGGGTAACACCATGATGAGGCTCAAGGGCGATCTTTAATTGCCGATAAATCCGCTTCTTTTAAACGCATTGGAGTAAATTTTGCGGCACATTTCTTCTGAAATAGTCTATTTTAACATTAAATCAATTTCTCGACTTCAATAAAAGGTGTTTCAGAGCCCCTTTGAGGCTTCACATTTGGTGCGATACGTCTGAGTCGTAAGGCCTGTGCTGTGTGAGGATCCAGCCTATGTTTTTTGCGGTATCTTCTTCCCTGCGCACAGCGACTATAGCTGGTCATGTCCGCTGTCCAGTTCAGAAGTCTTTTTTTTTTCTCAGGAGGGCCGTATGGTCACAGATGACGCGTTGCCACATAACCCCGGTTTGACTCCTTTGTGCCTTAACTGCAGGACCTGCACGCGGTTGACCTGCGGTCCTTCCACAGTTCGCGCTGCAACGTGACCGGCTTTCGCATGGTGACCACGGCGGAGTTGCCTCCGCTCTTGGCGCAGCGTGAGCCGAAGCCCATGAGCGGCGTCGAAGACTCGTTGGAGCTGCTGTCGCCAAGAGCCAGGCAGATCTTCTCTAGCGTAAAGGTGGGTGACATATTCTCTGTACGGTCTGTCAGGAAAAACGTACATTTTTTTTAAATAAGGGAAGATGTCAGACGCGTTTCGTAACCGTACAATGCAGCATCACGTGCAAAATGTCAGGCAGCCACGTTTCGTTTCAATGTCTATTTTTGACACAACAGCCATTTGGTCCCATCTTTTTACGGTAGAAACAACAACAACAACAGTAGCAACAACCAAAAACCACAGAAGTTGCATTCAGAGAAGATTGAAGACATCAAAGATGTATCCAAAAGAGAATTCACTCATATGTTTTACTTTAAACTGCCCCTCACCACGCCCTATAGCAAATTTTGGTCATATGCTGGAAGTTGTTACGTGCGCTGTAGGGAGCGTTCTGCTGCAAAAAAAAATTTCAAATCGGCTCATTAATAGGCGAGAAAGAAATATTTCAATGCCGTGAACCCATGATTTCAGCAGGCGGGCTCCACTGCCAAGCAAGACGCTCTCTCTACTCGCCCCGCCTAGCCTACTCAAGCGAAATTCCTTCCCTGCGTTCTCCCATACCGGACCTCGAGGATCGCGTGACGCATACGTCACAGGTCCCACCATCATCTTTTTTTTTTATTTTGCTCCTCGCTTTTATTTTTCGGCGCTACGCACTTCCGCGCGAGCAGTTGTCCCGTTCGCGCAGCGCACGATTTTGCGCATTGTGCTCAAGGAAACATGACTATGGGTATAATTAAATGCTAGACGAATACTGAGATAGAACAAGCGGATCGCAGAGGGTGATCACGCGCTGGAACACGGTAGAAAATGGCATAGTTTCGGTACCTGCGCACGTGATCGCATGACCGTGGGAACAAGCAGACGAAGCGGAAGTACATATGTCTTGTTTCGGTGCGAAGTAAAACAGGAATACGCAGACATTCCATTTGTGTGTTTTATTATTTCTCTAAACTTCAATTCGTCAATTCAAGCAACAGACCGCACAGATCACACATGTTGTCCTGAATAATTCTCGAAGTCACATGTCACCACGAGCGACGTAACACTGCGGCCACGATTACGTAGGCGTAGGGGCACGATTACGTCACCGTCCGGATTGGAGCGCGGCGGCCGCGAGTGAAGACGGATTGAAATTTCAGATCTTTCCGCGGCGGATAGCGATGTAATACTTTGCAGACATGATTGTTGTCGCGCATTGTATGCTCTGCGCTTGTCACCTCAATATGGCCAGACCTGGGGAGGAGCTCTTAAACCTCAACCTGACTGATAGATATTCAAGTTATTTTATGTTGTCTCTAAGAGGATATATTGCTGAATAACCTCAGGGCACTGGCAAACAGGCGAATCGCTCAGGTCACGACATGAACTTTATCAAAAAGCTATGGTCGCAAAAGCCCACACTGGCCAAAGGGTAAGAATTTTCGCTTGGTCACTTTCCACTAAAACATTAGCTTCGTGTGTTTTTTCGAGTCACATATATGGTTAACCAATGCGTAGTTATGTGGGGGGGACGTCGGAATGTGCGGGCACTTACTTTAAGTCGCACGATGTTCGGTTTTCTTCTCGGGTCAAGTAGCGACGTGATCACCACAGACCTATGCCTTGAGGAAAGGTCGCATTAGCATCAAATGAAGCACCTCCTGGAACCCGAATAGTTGCTCTCCGCTGCAACACTTAGGTCTGCTGCTTAAGGACCTGAGAGAAGAGCGTTTGTGAAGTTAACTAAGTAACATTCTATGTGTAGCTTCAATGTGCCTCAATAGATTACATAGCTTTCTTGCTTTGAAAAAAGAACTGTGGTGCTGTCATTCATATGCCCGCCATTTGAACGGTACCAGATCGCATGCTGTCCTTAAGAGCTACCGGCCAGACTTCTGATGCGTTTTATAATTATTGCATAAGTATTATCACTGATCTGTGTGAGGGAGAAATGGGGGGGGGGGGGTTATCGTCGCCCACCAAAAACAAGCTCTCTGACATGTTCTAAACGCCATTCGTGGTGGGCAATGCCGCAAGCTATTATTTCACTTCTACAAAATTTATTCAGCGTTATGAATCGCTACTCAGTAAGCTATTCGCTTCAGCCATTCGGTTAACTGCAATGCCCAAATTCTATTTCACATAAAAGCAAACTCTAAAGAACTTTGGTTTTTTCCGCCCACGGAGAATATATTTCTTTACACACACGCACACAAAGACAACTAAGCGTTTTTTTGACGAAGGAAACCTGATTACTATAGTAAGAAGTTGTTTACCAGCTGATTTTTAAATTACCCGAAGCTGAAACTACGCTCCAGCATAATAAAAACACTACTATACGAGTTGTACTTCCGGTGTTTAAATCTGGATTTTGAGTTTCGAATTGGGAGTAGAATAAGCTATACGTTGGGCATCACAGATGTAGGACCCGTAGGGAAAAAGGCGAGACTAGCGATAGGGCGTGTCTGTCCTACTGTCGCTCGTCCTTGTCAACTGCACTATTTTCGCCACGAATACGCGCTCGGTATAGTGGCACGCGAAATGACGATTCGTGGCTCCGCCTCACCGTGCGCTGCATTGTTGCGTGCAGTCGGGCGCAGCCCTCGCCCACGACGCAGTGCTGTCTTTCGCCCGTGGCCTGCAGACACTCAGCAGGAGCCGAAACCTGGAGCCAAGGCACGACGCGACATGTGAGCCAGGGCGCGCTGCCTGGCCCTATGGTCTCTCACTCGCTACTCAGATCAAAGCGGTAGGTGTGTTCTCCGTACAGATTTCCCCAGCTAATTATCTGCTGCTTCACTGGTTCATTGGTATTTATGATACCCGTCGCTTTAGCAGCTTAATTACCTTGAGAATACCGCGGGAGCTAGGTATCACGGAAGTGGTATGTCCTGTATCGCTGTGGTCAGTGCTTGGCGTTTTGAGATAACGTGTGACAAATGTGCACATTAGTCGCCCAGCATGAGCCTGAGTTCATATGCAGCCTAATCAAGCCAGGAAACGTAGGTGTGCACGTCCCATATGGCTTAGAAGTGACATTCAAGAATTCGTGTTACAACAGATGCTGTCAGATATACCTGCTCCGTCGTGCTCTGCAGCCATGCATTGAATGAGATAGGAAGAAACCATAATTTGAAGAAAATAACAACACTGTGAATAGTCGTGGGTGAATTCACAGAGAGATTGGTCCTACCTATGATCTTGTAGGCTAATAAACACGGAAATTAGTAAATTTTTTATGTGGCGTTGAGAGTGCGTATTGTGTCTGTACCTACAATTTAGCGTTGAATCATTAGACAGCGCTCAAATTTGGCACTTGTAAACTATTCTTAATAAATTCAGAGCAAGCATAGTATTGCATTAGCGTTTTCTTTCTCGCGATTATATTCTTATTTCTCTACCTCTTACGATCGGCAGACCATAGTGATAACGTAAAACGAGCGCAGCTACTGACGAAGCGTGAAAGTGAATTGGAACACATTTGCTTTATAATCCCCAGGCCCAACATAGTTTGCATTTCCGTCTGAAGTACGCGTGTGCGTGCGTTCAATGCCTGCTGCGCACTTTTACTTCTAGTTTGAAGCCTCATAGAATGCAAAAGCTGTTACGAGGCGAGCCATCTCTAGCACTGAGGTAATAAAAAGGAAGTAATTTATTTCGTAGTAGTTCTCACTCGAAAATAACAAGAAAGAAGTATCTTGCTCGAAGGCCCTGCTGTTTGTGTTTTTTTCTTTCTTGCATAACATGCGAGTGCTACTCCAATGCAACAGTATATATAATGTGTGTATCACTGTAGAACGGTGTGAAAATGTCCTACGTATAGGGTTTTTTTTTCTTAATACAGGGGGACCTGCATCCAAGTAACCAAAAATACTCCTCCAAGATCGCGACAATTATGTAAGGACTACTTGCTCTCGTCCACCCTAAAGCTGTACAGATTCCTTGTCATGGTTCGCTGCCAGCTGTTACAACATGCGCGCGGCAGCAGACGCGGAAGTAATTTCCTGCTGCACCAATCGCCTGCGATCTGCTGCTGATAATTGTGTTCCGCTTTCCTCTCCTGTTAGTTTCGCACCTGTAATAGCGTTTCCTTTCAACCGCAGGTCTTGTAGGCATCGGCTAACGTGGCGTCGCTTTGCGTGCACATAGAGTGCGGCACTTTATATCCCATTTAGGGAAACGGTATCGGCACAGTTTCCCGCCGTAAAACCTGGGCGAGTTCGTTTTCGCGTGCACCGCTTTTGTGTGTATTAACGGTCGCACATGCGGGTACTTAGCGCGCTCCGTATGTGTGTGTTTAACCCTTCTTTAGTTTTTGCCTGTTCTTTAATGGCTCAACGAGCCCCTTGTCACGGTAAGAGGGGCTTCTTTTTGGTATTGCAGAAGGGTCTTGCACAAATGCAACTCAACGTTTCTTATCAGGGTTCCTCTAGCACGTCTGTATCTACAAGACTTTATGCGCAACTACCTAATACTGATTCGTCTATTCATGGAAAAGACGCCGTCATTCGTGCTTATTCTAATATTATGCATGGTACCTTTACTGAAGAATGCACAAAATAGAATACAACGCACAGACAAAAGAAGCGATGAAACATAGAGTGTTCTGTATACGTCTTGTGCTTTCTTAATTTGCTTTGTTTTCGTGTGTTTTCCGTATTCTGCACTGGCAGGTACCATGGGCTCGCAATTTCGTCTTGCTACAACCAGTACGTTTTGAATCTATATTTCAATAAGAACGGCGTTTAATATACAGCGTGATTGCATCGGCAAACATGAAGACTTAACCGGATGGGCTATAACCAAAAATGTATGTACCGCTCGACTTGACAATCTTGACTTGTAGCATGGGTGTCTACTGGTGTGCAAGAAAGTGTGCTACCGTAATATTCATGCTGAATATTTGAGAGAACGGCTCGATACAGTCGGCCACAACGGTATGTGGGTGACAAGACATGCAATACATCTTAATTCCCGCGATGCCAAGTGACATGGCCCCGAATTCGAGCATTCAGTGTGTAGTGGTGAGTATGACCTACACAGGAGGTCACTGTGTGCCTTAACTGAGCAGAAATTCACGTTCAGCGTTAAAACGCTGTATTTCGAGTAGTTGTCAATGCAAATACATTAAAACACGAGTTATGCTCCACACAATATAATATTATTTCAAGCGCACACACCCAACATGAAAAAAATTAGGGTAGGCTGTATCGACAACGCCGCCCCGGTGGAGTACGTGATACGTCTTGTGTGCGCTGTAAGAGATGTATGGACACCAGTGTACGTAAATTACGCAAGCGAACACAGAACTTAAATTCACTCACGCATTGCAAAGATTACATGCTTAACTCATGCTAGTGTAGTGTAGCTATAGCCATAAGTGTCCCCTGTGCTAGCACTTACTGATACCTTGCGGCAGTGGCTAAGATGCGTGGGCCGAACTAGCATCCCTCTGTCTTGCTGCACGAGTCTTTTCACGACATTCATGGACTCTATGTGTCTAATGCGGAGGCACCACAGCCGAACAAACGTAAATTCGTGCAATAAATGCACGCTTTCAGGCCTTATAACTCGTCATAAGCACAGGTTTGAGTAAGATGGAATATGACTACTCTATACGACTCCCTTTCAATATGTCTCTTAGAACGCCGAGCGAAAGGATAAATTTAGGTACGTAAAAATTAAATTATGGGGTTTTACGTCCCAAAAAACACGCTCTGATTATGAGGCAGGCCGTAGTGGGGGACACCGAAATAATTTGGACCCCCTGATGTTATTTAACGTGCACTTAAATCTAAGTAAACGGATTTTTTTTACACTTTGCCCCCATCGAAATGCGGCCGCCGTGGCACGTATAATGCGTCCGTGTAAATCAGACTCGCGTATAGTTAGAACACCGTCCGAGAAGTTCAGAACACACGCTAAACCTTGCTATCGCAGTCAGTGCTTCGCCCTTCAGGCGAAACAGCCATTTGTTTGGTGACTGACCATCGGTACCGACGCCGCAAATTTACCATCTCCTTTATTTTAGAGCGCAGCTTATAGGCACCCGTTCCCGCACTGAGCGTCGGCGTGCCTCGGCGTCATATCTCGAAGAATGCGAAAAAATGAAGCGAAAATGAAAGCGAACGCGGAGCGCTGCGAGAGATGAAACAAGAGAGCGCGAGGGGGAAAGCGGAGGAGGAGCGGAGGGGAAACTGCCTGCGCATGCGCTGAGTTCACGCCAGCCACGGCATCGACAGCTGTACGGGCGATCTCGCCTGTGCTTCTGAGGGGGGACCAGGGTGGCGTGAGAGGGGGAAGGGGCTACGCTCGCCCGCGGCTTCATCTGCTGAGGTCAGTCTGCGGTACCGGCATGTGCGACGGGGATTATTGCTCCTGCAAGGGACAATGACGTGCTGCTGCGAGTAAGGCTCGATGTGACGTTCCCTTGGGTGTTGCCACCGTTAACACTGGGGGCACATGTCCCCCACCACGAAGGGCCACTCGCGTCGTTCGTGGAACTAAAGCGCAAGAAGAAAATGTAGTGCCGCGCAAGAAGGGCTGTGCGGCGACGATGGCTACGATATGGCACCAGAGCAGCGCGCGTCGTCTCCATGGAGACAAAGCGCTGTGTGAGCGGAGGTCCGTCTGCTGCGGCTGCTGTGAATCTCGCCCACGCGTCCCATACGCGCTGTCTCTCGCGATCTCCCGACTAGCGGGGCAGTCACGCCACACTTCACTCCGTTTGGAATGTGCGGCACCAGACATATTGTCCACGCCAGCTACTCTACTCACAGTGTTCTCTTCCTAATACAAGTTGTGTGCCTATATAATCATAACACAAAATATGGACACGCATACTTTCTCATGTATAGAGCGGCGTTCAAATTTCGCCTTAGGGAGTATCGTAATTGTTGATGAATTGCTTAACCTCCCCCCCCCCCCCCCATTCAAAGGCACTTACCTTGCGGCGTATTCACTGGTCCCCACTTTTCCATCTGAGCAGATCGTTTTTCTCAGCTGGGCAGTGCGCCTACGAGCGCTCGTATACAGCATAGCAGAGAGTGTACCAGTGTGCAAGTGGACATTGGATCTGCGTTCAGCTCCCTTAATATTCGTCGTTTTTGCGCTCAAATCAGGAAAATGTCATTGCACGGATTCTTCGTCACGTGAACTATATATTATTATTATTTGTTTTGAACACATATATACAATTACCAAGAAAGGGAAAGCGAGGAGCAGGCTGGCCACTGCCACCGGAAGGGGCACAATGCCTGCCTACTCTTGAGAAGGAAGGCGACAGCAACACAGAAATGGAAGATAGGAAAGAGGGGAGAAAAGAGGAAAGGAAGAGCAACATGACAAATCTAAAGAATAAAGTAGAACATACAGTACAGATCACACACAACAGGGCCGGTCACTGAAGGTCACGCTACTACAGAATGTTGAATAAAACTATTCAACATTCCGTAGTAGGCAGCTGAAACCTAGGCGCGAATTTTTCATGTCTACCAAAATAATTGTGTGCGCACATGTAACGTTCCTTGTTACAGAAGTGTCAGTGTCAGTGCGCGCTTGAGTAGAATTCACGGGAAAATGCATATAAGCCAAGGAAACGTCTACAAGAACAACAGAAAAAAAAATGAAAAACACTACATGGGCCTCGAGTGCCACGGAAACTTCAACAATATAAGTGAGTTGCGCGCTAACTATGAACGTTCGGTCGGGCTCTGGCGTTCGTTTGGTTAGGCTCGGTGGCTTGTAACACCTCCGTTTAAACAGTAGGCCTACAGTGAAAGTGTCATGTTAGTCTCTAAAAGGCAGTGGCTCCTGATTTTGCGTAGCCTCAAAAACAAATCTCACGTGTGTTCTCTCCGTTCCTGACAAAGAGCATTTCACCATTACCGCTCGCTGTGCCGTGGCCATAGCGTGAAAAGCTATTCCTCCATAAATGCTCCATGGGAGCGTCACGCAGTTGTCGCTCTCTTTTATTCATGTGCCAAGAAATGTTAAGGTTCGATTTAAAGTTAGCTCCGATATACAGCTAGAGTTAGTGGGAAACATGCCCGGCAGGATAGATCAACAGGATGCAGCGATGCTCTGCTTTGTTAGAAAGGCAAGCGCGGACCCCCGCAAAAAAGAAAAGATGAAATAAAATAAATTAAAACGAAAGCGTGAGATGTGCCATGAAGGATAATTTAATTACTGGCGCCTGCTTTCGCGGCCATTCGCGCTTAATTTTCTTATCTATTCGCTCCAGCTCCTCGTGTGTTTGTAACCTAATTCTGTGAACTCTGTGAGCTGCGCATGACGAAGAATGGCTGTGTTGTTCTGGGCTGCTAGATTGAGAAAAAGCGACAGCTAGCTGAAATATTTAGTGCATACTTGAGCAGGGCAGCTACGGTGGGCACACACTGCTTGCAAGGACTTGTTCGATTTATTTCTTTTTATTACATTTTTTTTGTAGAATTTACTTCACACAGTAACGTTGCGGCCTGTTGTAACGCGTGGCAAACTGAAATAAATATAGACAGCTGCGCTCGGATGGGAGCCGTGCGAAACGAGGGAGCTCAGGCGTCTAATTGGATTTCTGCAGTTTTCCTTGCGGAACACTTCGCTTTGCGTTTACTACGAGCAAAGCAATCTTTCTCCGTGGGTCCGGCAACAGATATTCAGAACAAGGAAACGGCGCGCGAAAAAAAAAAGAACAATAAACATTATTGTTGCTTGGAACTCCAAGAAAATGTAATGATTGAGCATAAGGCCGCCGGTGAAATCATTCCATAGGCACCTTGACTGTGGTAAGCATAAGATATGTCTATTAGAGGCGAGATGTTCCTGAGCCCTTATTTCTGCTTGCTCATTTGACAGAAGTGGAATAATTAAGCTGAGTTATATCCCGAAATCTGCGTGCTTCTTCGCTATCCTTCCTTTCTTTCTTTCTTTCTTTCTTTCTTTCTTTCTTTCTTTCTTTCTTTCTTTCTTTCTTTCTTCTTTTTTTGAGGTCGTACGTGCGCAGAAAGATTTGTCTATTAGCCTCCAGCTCTCACCATAACAGTTATTGTAATTCATAGGAATGTGCGTAGTGTAACCATGCTGCGTCATTCGCTGCGTTTACACAGCGAGAGGTGATGGTTCTCTTTAGATCGATATAATGAAACAGTGTTCATTAATACCGGGGAAGCCCTGTCGAAAACAAACAACCAGAGAAATTTTGGCATGACAATGTCCGATGCAGTTTTACATGCAACACAGCTTCATTTACGTTGCATTGTCGTTATCCGCAATAGCTTTCCACTTGTTTGTTAATTCATCATTAACGAAGTTCCATATCGATAGGTGGGACAATTGAACACAAAAGTTTCCAGATGCCAAGTGAACTTAGTAAGTAGCCCAAAAAGTAACTGGGAATTGACGAAAAGAACAAAAAAATGATAATAATGGGGAATATTGGGAATGAAATATGTTTTAAGACCACCAATTTCACCGCACTGTTGGTTTTTGGACACTCAGTAAAACTTCATTTACAAGCAACAGATATAGGCCGAAGCTTGTGTTCTGTAACCTGCTAGTTTGCGGATGGGAAGGAGAAAGGTGAAACAAAAAGGGTATGAAGGATGACTACGGTAATGCGATGTTTAAAGCATATTTCATGGCTTCAGGCTAGCCTTGTGTCGTGTAAAAAATTGTAACGTGGTCGGTAATGTTTTTGCATAGCATATCTCGTGTGGGGCCAACTATACAAAATAAAATCCTCTGAAAGATACTCAGCGTTGATGTAGGCCAGAGGGATTCTAAAGTTAGTCACTCCTCTCTGTGTGCTGGACCGGCACGAAATATATGCTTTGGAAAGTTTCTGGTGCATGGAAGTGGTCACAATCGGGGCTGTCCTCATGACCGTTGAGGTGTGCATAGCACACCGAGTGAAAGTCGCACCAAGTCGTATCCTGCGCAGCGAATCTCTGTCGCATGGTTCTAGTTTCGATGGCATGCGAAACTTGATTTCGGCGTCGAATTTGTGGACGAGCCTTTGTTGACTGTCTGGATCCCAGTGATCGGATGGGAAGTGGGCACTAAATGTTTTCCTTAACGCTCAACCCGTTTCTCGGATACAACTGAGGGATTCGAGTATTACGGGATGAACTTCAGTGCGAGCGTCCGGTATACAAAGCGCCTCCAACTCAATGATCGGCTTGTCGCTGCTCATCTAAACAGCGGTAGCTATTCATAACCCCACTGCCTAATGGTTGTGCTTCACAATTCTTGATCGTTGATGATGTGCGAGAAATGTAGATTTTCTTAGATAAAGGAATGTTCACACCATCGCTCGCAAGGCACAGAAAACCTATACGTTCATTTTGCCTGAATTCCAATATTATCAGCAGGCGGAAAAATAAAAGTGCCGAGTGCACAGCAACAACCTGAGGTGCCGTTTGAATTCCGCTGAAACCTGAAAAGAAACATCTTCGCGAAGGCGCTTTTAAAATCAGGAACGATGTAGCCTTTTTGACTGTGCAAAACAAAATAGCAACTGACAGCTTAACAAAAAATGATATTCTGGCTGCCTGCCTCAAGTGCAAGCATTGTTTCTTAACTAAACGCTTGAGCTAATTAGCCTAGTCGTGCTTCAGTGTTATCATATGTGTTAGGGATTCACTCCCTTGCTCTTTTCATGCGCGCTGGAGACCGTCGCTGGAACGTCATAGTTTGCTCAGCGGCATAAAAGAGTGCTATTCTTTCGAGCGCTTGCTTAAATTATTGGCAGACGCCACATTCTGCAGCTTATATCCATATGTCGGAGCAGAGGAGAAATAATATAAACGAAGCCAGTGTCAACAAACGAAAGCCAGGTTATGAAAGAAGAGGAAGAAACAGCACTTTCTCTCACTGATTAACCACCAGGGAGTGCCACTTACGCAAACGAAGAGTCCTCGGACTAAGGGTCCTCACCAAACGTTGAAAAACTTACAGCGCTTAATCTAGCCTCAGCTCAAGCATCACTCCTTCGCATCATAGGCTGCAAGGCGCGTCAGATAAATCAAAGATCATACCAGTCCTGGGAGGCAAAGGGAATCACAACGTCCGAACGGACCTGGCCCTTAAACTTGAAGTCAGACTTGCAAATGACAGCATACCTGAGAAAACCGCAATCCGGGTGCTACGTATGTAGATACTATCCAATCAGCACTGACAAGACTCTCGTCAAGACGGCTGCACAACATGTTGCAATAAAGATAAAGCGATTAACCACAAAAAGGACCGGGATGAAGGAATCAGACATTATTCGCCTAATCAGAAGTCAGGTGGTTAGCCACTTCATTTACAGCTTGCCCTGTTACCCACTAACCAGAACAGAGATAGATGCGACAAATACTTGCTTAAGCAACGCATACAAGATCGCCCTACAAATTGCGCAATACGCCTCCTCTCTCGGTCTCCGCAATACATTCGAGAAACTGTCAGCAGTTCAACTGATAACCCAAAGAAACCGAGTCGCACAATCGACCACGGGTGGGAAACTTCTTGGGAGACTCGGGTACCATGAGCTCCTAGAAAAACGCAAGCAAGCTAAACCACCGCCACAAGAACCAGAAAGAGCATAAAATTATCGCTCATACCCAGATATATAGACCCAACTGTACATGCAGGCAGAAGAGAAGCCAGAGCTGCATACATTGAGAAAACGTATTGGGACAAACCGAACTCCCGCTTCAGACGCGGCAGCTGATCCAGGCAGGCAGAAAAGAACGGTAGCTGCCATCAATGAATACTTGGGCAGAGAAATTGCTAGCGCCTCAACTCACACCACTATCGCAGAAGCGGAAGAAGGTCCAGCTCCCAAAGGGACGGAATCAAACCAACAACAAATAACCACCCTATCCGACTGACAAGCGGCATGGAGAAGCTATCTCAGAGGACGAATATACACCGCAGCCTATAGCATCTCAGGAGATATGAAACCCCGAGCCAAATTTCACCTTTTGCGGGCACCTAATCACGAGGGGATCTGGGGAAGCGACGAAGCTTACAGAGTAGCTCGTGCTCATATCAGACACCACGGTTACTCAGAGGATGCCTCTGACGACCTCATCCCGATTGACCATACTTACTTTGCAATTTTAAACAAGTACAGAAGAAATAGAATGAAACTACCACCCCCACATAAGAATCTCAGCAAGGAAGAACAGGTTATATGGAGAAAGCTGCAAACCTATACATAAAACAACCTGCACATGCTCCATCAAATTTATTGAGAAAGTTATATGGACACATGCCCATGGTGAGGGGGCATATGCCATCCTTCGACCACATTTCATGGGCATGCATGGCATATACACAAAAGACAAACGCAGAAATTACGGAGCAGACACAATGGAAGGCGACGCGGTCCATTTTACAGGAATTGGTCCAAACGGTCATCATCCGATAAGCAAGACCGCGTGCGGAACCCGCTGGGTGCCTCGTCTAGGGGCTCCACTCATTGCGGGTTTTATTCATCAATAAACTTCTTCTGCGCATCATAGGCGAAACTGTTAATTTCTTGTCTCAGTTACATTCATTTGTGTAATAAATTGAACATTCCTTAGAGAGTGAGTGATTTCCCGTCAACCTGATAATTCCGAGTAATGAATAAATGGTAGTCGTTCCATATAATTTATTAAAAGAAATCTTTCCGTATTATGGCCAAGAAAAAGACTAGTTTTCCACAAAATGTCTGTGTGCTTGGGTGAATTCCGAACACGCTATTACAGTGTGATTTATAAAATGAAAGCACGGCTAAACGGGTGATGGTGATTGATGACAGACGTGTAGAATCTTCTTGATTCTTTATTTTAATATTGTACCCTTGTAATGAAAAATACTTCAGCAGTTTCCTGTGCAACTTTGCGTGATTTGGTGTAATCTCTTCTTTTTTTCCCACTTGAACGGTATGGTTACTTTTCCGCGCCACTCACTGCTGTAAACTCGGCTATTTCATTATGATTAGTGGTTATTTTTGCTTTTCACAGGTACTTCGTCTTTATATTGCGCAGGACCTCTGTCAGGAAGCACAATACTACTTATTGAGCTAAATTGCTCTCAGAGGTGGACATTATTTGCAAGAGAATTGAGAATGAATATTACACTAAATGACAATGTGTCTCTTATTGCCTTTTAAGCTAATTACTCATGACCCATGTTCCATATCCCGGATTGCAGCCAGTGACTTTGAAAGTCAAGACCACTTGAAGCTTGTTCTGAGGACGACAACAGTTACCAAATATGCGTTTCCATAAGTCACGACGAAATCCATAGGTGTTCCAGCAACTTGCGAGTTTCAATGAAAAAAAAAAGTGTTTTGTTCAAAAAGTAAGTAGAAGAACAGCGCATATTACTGGAAGTTTCCCAGGACTTATCTCCAAACTGCTGCTAGTTTTAAAATCTGTTCCGTGCAGATGTGTTTTGTGAAAGCGCTGGTTTCATCACATACATTGCAATACGGGCATTAAAGTATTTAGTTAAAAAGTTTATTTCTGAGATTTTGTTAATAAGTCAAAAATGCGTTCAGACTTCCAGTATGTGTAATGTCCACGTCTTGGAGTAAACCAGCTGAAAGAGTAGATTTGCGCTCACACGCAGGTGATCTTTTAAAAATTATGTTAACGTTCCAAAAGGATTTGTTTATTGAAGGGTTCTCGCTATTAGGCAATTGTGGAAATTTAAATATTTCATTTATTTGTACACACATATTCACTTGCTTCCTGCGTAACGTTTTGTAGCAATTATGGCTAATAACAAAAGCCTTAACTTAATTTTCCGAATTTGTCGCTTTTTATAAAAAAATGTCAGTCTCGCCCGCAAGGCGAAGCATCGTTTCCGATAGAAATTTAGTAAGGAGAGTAGTTTTAGTAGCCATGTAAGCTTGGAAACATTCGCTTACTAAATGAATTAAACGTGGTGTCAGCGCGTACAAGCAAGAATGAACACATCCCACTCGATGTGCGCGGACACTGGCTGCCAGAACGCTGGTGCGAGCAACGCGGCAGCAGCAGCGAGCGAAGTGACCTTCGTGCGGCCTACCGCTTCGACGCAAGAGCAGCGAGCACGCAGCACGCACGAAGGTATCAGACGTCTGTAGATCATTGTCAAGATACCGCGCACGACCGCGCGCGGCCGCACAAAGTACACACTTGTTGGCATAGTCGAACACGTTCCCCTCCCGTCCTCGCGGTCTTCCCACTTGCCTCCGTATATGGCGCGCGAGCTTGAGTCGCGGTCATCAGTGGCCCTTGCGCCCGATCGCAAAATGCGTAGTTGCTGTTGGAGCACAATGCCGCCCCTCTCCCTTCAGCCCATCCCCACGATCTCTCGCGCGGCGTAAAACGGCTCGTTTGCTCTCCGCATTCTTCGTTCGCGCGCGCCAGATTGAGCCGCGATCGCCGGCTTTCCTTGCGTGCGTTCACTGTCACATACAGCATAGATGCGTGGCGACGATATTAGACATCTTTAGTACGGCGCCATGACGATACCTACGCAGAAGCGCGTGCCCCGTCAGGGCTTTTAGTACTGGGAAATGCCTACGTACGTAAGTAGGCAAGCGTCGTTAGACGGCGGGTCATCGGAGCGCATTGGCCGCGACCGTCCGTGCGTCGAACCATCGGTCGAACCATAGACGATGTTGTTATCGCCAACGTGATGTAACGTCTGCGAGCAAACAACGCACTCTGAACACTCTCTCAAAAACAAAGTTCATATTTTTTGCTATGGATTCCCACCGTGTAGGATCCTGGAATGATTTCTGGGCGTTCACTTCACGCAAAGCCAAATCGCGAGCAATGGAAAAAAAATTGGAGGACGCTTAACCTTCGCCTTAAGTGGAACGCGACAGCGTTCCCGTCGGCCCGCCAAGGGGTGTAAGACAATGGGCTACGGCGCAGCGACTACGCGCCCCGCATCGGACACGGTGAGCGTCGAGCAACGCAGCGTTCGGCGCGACAACGAAATGTGCGCCTGAGCAAGCGACGCACGCCTGAGCCTTAGAAACAGCTCGTTTCTAAGGCAACACCGCGTTCACTAGAGGCGCTTTTGTACCGCTTTGAAGCATCGAACTCGTGGCTCAGTGGTAACGTCTCCGTCTCACACTCCGGAGACCCTGGTTCCATTCCCACCCAGCCCATCTTGCAAGTTGTTTTTATTCATGAAGTGCCTGCTGGGATTTATCGTTCATGAAGTGCCTGCTGGGATTTATCGCTCACGGCCAACGCCGCTGACACCGATGCCGACGACACCGGCTTTTCTGCGACACGAGCTCCTTAACGCTGTCGCGTTAATACAGCCTCGCGCTGGTCGCCTTTGACGCCGCCCTTTTGCGACGCTCCCTTTTTATCGCACTCTCCCGAACAAACGAGACCAAGGAGAGCAGGGGCCGAATCTTATAACGGTTCGGAATACGAACCGTCCGGTTCGCCGCTTACGTCATTAGATGTGCCACTCCCAAGCCGGCGGTGGAACAAGGGGAGTACGCGACCAATAGATGAGAGGGTGCCACCTCTGAAGTGTACGTCGTTATATGACGAGCTAATCGAGGAATCGCAGAATGTTTCTGCTTGCTAAATGAATGTAAAATATAAATTAAATATTATGCGCCAAGTTTTGAAGTATAAACTTGTGGTGTCGGGCGTTTACGCATTGCAGAAGTAATTCATTAATGGCATTCTTTTTCATTCTCAGCCCACAGGCGGTATCGTAAGCGTAAATGAGTTGGCCATGGAGTTGGCAGAGCGCAGGGCTATGTCGTCTGCTACCAGTAGCTCGCACGATGCATGCAACAGGAACGCACTACCAGCACTTCTCAAGTAGCTAGCACGACAAAACCGTGAACTGGTTCTTAGGGACACCTTTACTAGCCGACTATATCAATTTTCCTTCTGTTTTCGCCCTTCGTCATCGGCTCGGACATGACTCGCTCGCCGCCGCGCTGCCGCTATCCCTGCGATCTGCCCCACGGCGCGTCGCGTGATAGAAGCAGTGGAACTTAAATCGAACATTACGGTATACGGGCCCTGCATTGCCTGCGCGAAGTCAAATCGAAGAGTGTGGTGCTGACGGTGCGCGCTGTGCCGTGAAATTGAGAAGCAAAGTATGGCACTCCCGAACTAGAGAAAAAAGGGCAGCCAAATAAGAGAGCTCCACAATACCTTCCCGTCCTGACTGTATAGTTTTATCAGCCGAACGAAGGAAGCGCTGAACCAGCCTAGGTTGAACCCTTCTGACTGCTGAACGGCGATCTGCGAGCTATTCGCACTGGCGATAGCACTGGGAATTTGATCTCACCATGCAAATATCTCCTTGACATTGACTTTGAAGCTGAAGTCACGGCAAAGCTGACCCAGCCCTTCAACCGGCCAACACAGTAATTGCGAGAGCAACTTTGTGGACAATGCCGGCAGCAGAGATCTAGGCAATTCCGATTAATGCTTCGCGTCCGACTGAACTCTGGGAGCTGCAGGCCGGTGCCGATTAACCGCAGCGCGCAATATCCCTTCCTCTGCGTGGAATGGCCACTCGTACGCTTGCAGCCGAGTCTCCTCCATTTGATAGCGTAGCCTGCAAAAGGTCTACTTAGAAAGCCAGAAAGGGCGGTGCAACTCATTATCCGTCACTTCTTCGAAAGCGTATCGCATTTCCAGCCGTGGTCGACACCGAAAGAGCAACGCCAAGCAGACGACGAAGGCAAGCAATAGCCTCCGAAGCAACCAACGCACGCGCGCGCGACGCCCGCACGTCTCCGGGGACGCGCGACCGGCGCGCGCGGCCAGGGTCACAAGCCAACAGCCAAGCCACAGCAACGGAACCCAAAGCGGGCTACCCCTTCTCCGGTTCCTACGACCGGTTCGCTTTGAAGATGACTGACAGATGCGTAACGTATTCGAAAATTGCGATATCGCCCCGCTGCCTCTGACGACCTGTGACGTAATCAAAATTTTGGCCAATCAGGTGAGGCCAAAGGAACGGTTCCCCAACCGAACCGTTATAAGATTCGGCCCCAGTACGCAAGAATCGGATGCGTGCCTACGCGGCAGCCGCGCACGCTATTCGTACCATTGGTGCTGCGCTCTGCACATGCGCACTTTGCAAAACGTAGCAATCTTACGCCACACCATACACCCACGTTAAGGGACGCGCGCGAGCTCGCGTCCGCGCCCACACCTGCGCAGACAGTGCGGCACAGCTCGTACGCATCGAAACGCGGCACGGTCTCCGTGCTCTCTGTTATCGCGCGCTTGGGCTTCCTTGCCTCGGCGCGCCTGGCTACGAAGCTACGGCGCCGTACATTCAATTCTCAGTAAAGTAGATTTATATTGTGCTAGAAAGTCTATCCTTCTTTTTCGTGCTGAGCTAACAGCTCTAAATATATAGCAATTAGGTTTACAAATGCCGAAGCATGTTGAAGCACGTTCAATGACAAAGTATGAAGTGGCGTTTTCCAAGGCGGTTATAAGCGAGCGCGGTGAACGCGTGCTGTCGCGCTCATGGAAGCGCATCTTTGTGGATGCAAACCACCATTGCTCGCGAGGTGGGGCAGGCGCAAGACGCCTAGACGTGAACTTGGGCGCGTCCGCAAGCGTACGTGTGGTCTCGGCTTTAGACTTTATATGGAACATTACAGCAACAGCAAAAATGGGCAAAAATAGTAAAAATATAATAATCAACGCACCAATTCACCGCAATAATATAATGACCAACTCTCGCTGTCCTATTGCTAGGCAACAAAACATCACTCGATATTTCCTTTTTTGTCTTGCAGAGCACTGTGGCAGGTCTCACCGGAAGACTGCAGTTCGACACGTTTGGATATCGAACGAATCTATCGCTTTCCGTTATTCAGCTCAAGGAAGCCGGACTATCAGAGGTAAGCACATTACGCGGTTGCTTAATTGATTCTTCCACCTGCGAAGTTTATTACCCCGAAGCGACGCCTGGGCTATAAGAGGGGCGAGAGCGGAAGATGTCGAACTAATTTTCTTCACGTGCCTTCTTCAAATAGCTTCAGGCTGCGTGCAACATGGTTCTGTCATTACGCTGTCCTCAAAATGCGCCCTGTGCTGCCCGAAACATTGTTGTGCATGGCAGCGGACGGCCACAGCAATTAAACCAAGGGCGCTATAACGTAAAGCTCTTCCAAACTTTTCTATTCCAATTCTGCAATCAGCTCCAATCAGCGATTGGTCAAGAACTTGCTCGGACCACCCCCACTTTGCCTGTCAGTCTCGCGACGTCACGCAAACCGCGATAGCTCCCCATCTGATACGAGATGTACACATTGATTATGCATGATTGAACCGAACAAAAGAAAAATGATTATGTCTGATTAGACGCGTTTCCACCATTGGCCCTCGGCTATTGGTCAAAATTTTAGGGCTGCAGCCACTTCACCTGCCTATCACGCGACGTCACCAAACCACGAAAACTAACCGCGTCAAAGAGACGTGTATGCGTATGCGTCATACATGCGGTAATATGCCGAACAAAACTGATTTTTTTTTTCTGAATAGCCCCAGGCTGCCCCGCTCCAGAAGGAATAAAATATGGCTGCCGCTGATTGCTTCTGCACTGGCTACTGCCACTTTCCTGAGAGCATGGGTTCATATGCGTACAATAAGACTTCTTGCGTTGCCGTGCAACGTTTTCGAGCACTTTCGGCACGTTTACGACCTCGCTCTGCCAACTTTTCTTTGCTGAGTATTCGTTTTATCGGCATTTATAATTGTCCGTTTCACACGGCCATGATTTTAGGCAAGCCACCGCAAGCTAATTAAGAAAAAGCGGACCAATCGCAGACTCCGGCACCGCCCTCTTTATCCGGTTAACTATTTTCTGTGGAATGGCCGGCCCCATCGAATCCCTTCTCACTTGAGCGTGCTCCTCGTCTCTTGTCAGCCAATTAGATAAGACAAGTCGTTAGGTGTAGGAAATGTTATTCGCTTTTAAAGCAAGCAAAAGTGACCTCCTATAAACGACGAGAGCGTTTGATTGGTTTGTTTAGACAACGCTGCAGTTACTGTCCGATGCTTGCGTTGGTGGTCACGCAAGTTTGACATAAGGAGATTGGAATAAAAACATATTGGAGTAGTTATGCGTTATAGGGCCCCAACGCGGAAAGATGGACAGGCGGGCTAGTAGGTTGACGTATGAAAATCAGAGGGATGACCAGACAAGGCGCTTACTCGTAGCTGAAGAATTAATTGAACAAGTTCCACATATATACAGAACGAAGTTATTGCTCATGTGGTGTTAACCATTGATAAGAAATCAAGGCGATATCGATACACAGTTCTTAAGAGTCGTGGAAGTTGAAGCTGAACGTGCACTCGGGCTAACAGTCAGGAAAAAGAATTTCGTACCATAAAGCTAGACACAAGCACGGCCGCCGTAATTGTCACAGCGTTTTTTCTAATTTGAATAACTGTTGTTTGTTTGCAAATATTCTGCCTTGTCACTGTCCTGTCGCCTAGACTTGTCCTGAGATGCATGCCATCATCAGAAGCAATAAGAAGGGAATAAGAACAGCAATAAGAAGGCAAATTTTTAGCAAACCAGGAAGCCCTGGAAGTCATGAAAGCCATTTTACTGTTTGTATTCAAGACCAGCGCCGTTCTTTTCCTTGAACGATAAAGTGTACGTGATCTCAGACGCCGCTCTTCTGACGTTGCGCATATTTTGCCAGTCATATAAGAATCAGGAACGCTGGCTCCTATTCTGTCCTTTCCGACCAAAATAAAAAGCGTTAGTGCAGATCGCGTCTTTGCGCTGAACGTACGTGTCTGGCGTACAAAAAGGCTTGGTGTTTATTCTAGAACAATGGCTCCACAGTGTTCAGACAGGCCTCTGTGGAAAACGAAAAAGTAGTGAGCCCACCGCACTGCATAAATGAAAGCGCTGGAAAAATTTATCAATAAAAATACATTGAGGGGCGTATAAAAGTAAGGCCCAGAAATGAACAGAGATATTACTAAGGCGAATGCCTCTCGGTTAGTGCTATAGCGATTGTCCGTGGCTGCGTGCACTACAAAGAACAACTTCTTTTGAAGTACTATAGTAGATCTTCAGGGTACTGAACTAGTTGTTTCGCCAGCCTTACTTGGATAAATCATGTTGATCTTTACGTAAACAATACAGGGTGTCGAAATGCATGTAACTTAAAGTTTTGTAAACGTGCATCGCCCTGTGATCGCCAAACAGTTTCAATTATTTGTATTGGTTCAAATTAATTGGCCTCATTTAAGGCTGCTGAAACTTTGTATTTGCAAAAAACAAAAATCGGGCTGTTGCTTATGCCTGTTGTATTTCGCCAACTGACTAGTCAAAATAGATCATTTTTGCCAACAATGTTTTTATCAGTATTTATTATTCCTTCGGTTTCAAAAATATACAATTCAAAGAAAGAAATATCAAGCAAGGAGAAAAAATGAAGAGCAAGGTAACTAAGCATACTGGCACAAACACGTTGTCCCATAACCTAACATTGCCAAAAATGCACTTAGGCTATATTTTTTTTAATTTCATTGAAGAATAGGATGGTCCTGGCAAATATCTGCATCCTGGGGCATTTACCGCTATAGCCAAATTTCATCGAGCTTATCAGTTTTTCTGAACTAATTTCTTTAAAGAAGGCAAAAAATATCTGAAATAGTGATACATTCATCTACTAGTGTATCGCTTTCATTGCTTACCTCTAGTATCTTTCTGGCAAATAAATACTAACGCCCGCGCACACTGACTTTCTTCACACGAAGTGCGTCCGCTCGTTTTCTTTCTGTGCTTGTGTCTATTTCTTCTTTAAAGAAAACAGTTCACTAAATGCAGTCAAATAAAAACTGACAGTACAGTTTACCGTAATGCGTTCGTTTGCATGTCACCAGAATTGTACTAGGAAGCCTAAATCAGGGACATTAATGTCGACTTGGTTTATTCCGGGCCCCTTCTTTCATGACTTTCTAATGAGACAACCGGAACAAAGCCCACTCACCACAGACGAATTCCGCTTCAGACTGCAAGCGCACAGAAATACAGGCCGCACGTCCGCGCTCGGGGTGCGCTCGCGATAGCGTCGCCGTAAACTAGGCATGCGAATTTCGAACAACGCGTTACGGCGTCTGCCCACTCGTATTTCCTGCGCTTCACAGGAGTGCTTGTTATTTATTCAGCTGCTCAGCGCTTCACTGGCGCAAACCTGGAGATGTTTTCGGTCGCAAGCTTCAGAACGAGTTAGTACTGTAGAAATATCAAGCCTGTGTATGTGCGTTTTGTACTTTTAAACCCGTTCGACACGTATGCGGCTCAGGTCGGAGTCATTGCGTCTTCGCTTAAGTGTTTTCTTTTTAAATTCCCTTCACGATGCTCCTTCCTCGCTTGGCGCGTAATTGCAGAGCACAATCGATAACTTCACTCTAAACCAGCACTGAGAACTCCGCATTTGTGTGTGTGTGTGTGTGTGTGTGTGTGCAGAATTTTAGGTATAACAAAACCACCAACAGAAAGCGCGTAAAAAAAGTACAGTTCGCATCTCCGCAACATGCATTAGATCTAAGAACCTCTTGCCATTCCATTTCTTATTTTTGTTATCCTGTTCTTACTACTCGAATTTGCGTGGACACTACACAGGCTGCTGTGTTTTCTAATTTCATCTCTGATAATGCAGCAAGGAGTCTAAAGAAACGGCACAAAATTGGTTAGGTTCCTAAGTATAGCTCGAACCTCCAGCCTGAGTCGCCGAACATAGTAGCTTGCTACGGCAAGGGAACATCTGCATTTCATGTACCACTTTGAAAAAAAAGAAAAAGGAAACGCTAGTATGCTCAAGGATGTGCGAATATATTTGCGCAATATCCAGGCGAAGCTGTTTTATGGGATCACCAAAACTGATACGTGTACTGCTTGAACGATTTAATGTAGTTCTGCTTTGTCCCTAAAAGAGGAGAAAATCACGAAACATTACTGCAGATAGTTGCACAGCGCAACACGAAATCCGGCGGCTAAAAACGAGAGAAATATGAATATCTGAATATTTTAATTCGGCACCGGACGCGTTGAAACATCAATGCAGGGAGTAAAGCGCTACTTGGTGTTTGTTACAGACCTCTTAGTGCCGCTTCTGATTTCTGCCAATAACTTAATAACGTCATAAAAGAACTGGTAACAGCCCGCGCAAACGCGCAAATCTTGCTCTTCGGGGATTCTCACTTCCCGCAAACAGACTGGTGTAACATAGAATTATTATCGGTATCCGGACACGCAGAGACCGAGAACTCTGTCGATTTCTGCCTTAACTTTAACCTTTCCCGGCTAGTAACTGAACCAATCAGGATTTCGCAGCAAACTGCTAACGTCTTCGATCTCGTACTAACCGACCACCCTGACAGCCTTTCATCCATTTGCTATTTAACCGAGATCAGTGATCATAAATTCATCCATGGCACTTTCTCGCTCAGTTTATTGCCACGCGATGCCTTTAAAAAAACACTACGGCTATACGACAAAGAAAATGACGAAGCAATAACTGAAGCTATGAATACGTTCTTTCCTGTACTTGAATCAACTTTCCAAGACAATTCCGCTAACAGCAGCCGGACGAACTTCAAAAATAAACCAAATGACCTTACAAAGAAATTTATTCCTAAAGTCACTTTTCGGTCCTCTCAGCAAAACCCACGGTTAACAAAAGCCCTAGAACGCCTAGCAAATAAAAAAAGCGTCTTTATCGCACCGCCAAGCAAAGAGGACGCCCATGCGTCTGGCACAAACATTACGAAGTTGAGTAGAGCTATATTCCGTTTAATACATCAGGTGCAACGCTGTGGAGGCTAGAGATGCTTTTTGCAGTGGCTGCGTTCGCGCTTAGAAATAGTTCGGTGTCTTCTGAGCGCTTTTTTATAAAAATGTGCTTTATGTGAGGTCAGTTATGAATGAAAATAAGAATTTATCCTTAGAGGTAAACAAACCATCCGCTTATTTGGATGCTAACACGTGGTTTTACATCAATCTGCTTTTCATTGTTTTTTATTTGCCTCCCGTCGCGGTACCTTACGTGCATGCTCGCGCGAGCTAACGCCGCTGGCGCCCACCGAAGCATAGTGTAAGATTCGTCGGACGATCTCGCCGCTGCCACCATTTGTTAGAGTTGTCGGACGATCTACGAGCTGTAGGCCGATCTCACCGCTGCCATTCAGATGTAAGATTTTGGCAGTCGTAGCTGTAGGAAGGAGCTTGACTCTTCGTCGGGACTGAGGAGAGCAGGATTTATTTACATGTTATTTTCAGTTGAACGTGAGATACATCGACAGTCTTGCGTGACTCCCAAATGGAACCCGCAAGACGAGCATACAGCAAACAGCTTACGAGCACACAGCTCACGAGTACATTTCGAGCACGACAACGACCACGACGACGAGCACACTCTAGCAGTCGACAATCGCTGCTTATAAGCACTCCGCTAGACGTCATAGTTCGACGTCATTGTAGATGACCCGCCCTTTTGGAGGAGGCGGGCTCTCGACTTGGAGGAGGAGGAGGGCTCACACACACGCACACACACACACAGACACACACACATAGGTGCAATGGTCCGGAGCCGACGTCAGAGGGGCTTCGCAGAACTCTGAGCCGTGCCGGGTAGCGCGTCCGGGTAGCATATTGTCTTCCGTCTTGGTCGGCGCGTGGGAAGGAGCCCTCGTCGGCGTTCCCGCGGCAACTCCTCCACTCATAACAGAACAGGGCGTCGTTGTCGTTTTGCGCACAAAGCCTGCTTCGTCGAACTCGGAGCCATCCCGGGTGGCGCATCCAGGTAGCACATTGTCTGGTGTCTCGAACAGCGCATGGAGAGGTTCCGCCAATTACCTCCCCTCGAAAACTCCCCTGAGCTGACCCCTCGCAACGTGGCTGCCGGTTATCCGCAGTTCTCTGAAGTGCGCCACCGTCCCGGTTGGATCGGAACACGTGCAGCGGGCTGAAATAGCTGCAGGCTGATCCTAACAATAGACGGAACGCGCGGAGTGATAAAATTTGGAGACCGCACTATTTGCGCAGCTGCCACAGTGTTGCACCTGATGTATGAAACGGAGTATACGTTCACGCGCCGCGTCACGCTACACACCCCATTTACCACAATGATTCGCCAAAGCTATTAATTAATAATCTGAGACAATTTTGGGAAGTCATAAACAATAACGAAACGCGCACTATTAAGATAAATAAGAAATCGAAAGAAATTATTAATGATTCTGTTTGCGCTGATATGTCTAGTTCCGCATTTGCTACTGTGTTCACTAACGAATCTGATGCACACTCCCATTTCGAAATTGCTTACTATAAAGTCTTCAGTGCAACTGTTCGTTTTCAATGTAGATGGTATTTGCGCGGTCATAGACAAAATGAAGTATTCCTCATCTTACGGCATGGAAGAGATTAATTAAAATTAAAAAAAAAACACGGCGCATTATGCCGCAGCATATCTGTCTTTGATATTTGCCTAGTCTCTTTCCTCAGGTTTCATTCCAGATGACTGGAAAATTGAGAAGGTCGTTTCAGGCCATAGATCAGGTAACCGAAAGTCGCCGCTAAATTACCGCACCATCTCCCTAGCAAGCGTCCATTGCGAAATCATGGAACATGTCATCATATCTCTTATCATGATTTTTCTTGACTCGAATGACTTTTTTATCCGACTCAGCACGGATTCCGCAAAAGTTCCTCGTGTGAGACACAGATTGCCATCTTCCTGCACGATGTTCACACTAACCTTGAAACTAACATACAAACTAACAATTTTTCTGGATTTCTCTAAGGCCTTCGATGAAGTCCTTCATCAGCGTCTCCTATTGCAACTTACATGTCTTAATTTACATCCTTATGTTCTGAGTTCGATGATAGAATTTCTTAGTAACGGCTCCCAATCTGTCATTATAAATAGTTGCCAATCTAGCCTTTTGCCAGTAACATCAGGCGTCCGTCAAGAATCGATTCTTGACCCTCTATTATTTTTAATATATATTAACGACTTACCTTCACATGTGTTCTCTAACATCCGAATTTTCACCGATGACTGTATCATTAATCGCAATATACGTAGCACCTCCAATCAAACAGCCCTGCAGAAAGACTTCGCCAACATACTGCCTTCGCCAACATACGCCAACATGGTGCGACCTTTGGATAATGTCACTTAATGCTCTAAATCTAAAGTTATGTCAGTCACTCGTAGCAGTAATCCCTTGGTATTTATTTACCAAATCGGAAGCATGCTTCCTCAACTGGTCCGTTCATATAACTACCTAGGTGTCACTGTGTGTAATGATCGGTGCTGGCATAAACATATTTCTGACACTATATCACCTGCCAAAAACATTATATCACCTGCTAATAAGGCACGAGGCTTTTTAAAGCGAACTCTCTCCGTCAGGCTCCACAAAACGTAAAGCTGCTTGCATACAAATCCCTTGCTCGAGCAAAACTGGAGTATGCATCTATGCATCTGGAGCCCACATCAAGCATGCCTTATCAGCTCGCTTGAATCTGTTCGTAACCGCGCTACTAGGTTTAATCACTAACAATATTCATATGATGTCGGTATTTCTGCTTTTAAACAGAATCGATATTAACACTACTATCTAACAGAGGACACCATTGCTAGTCTGGAGCTCTATCCCAAGTTCTTTTTCAGCGCCCTTCACCATGCGCCATACATCGTTCCCCCCCCCTCCCCCGCCCACCTCGCATCTCTCACCGCACCAGTCATGCGCAGTAATTCGCACGCCCGCGTGCCTGAACCGCTCATTTTCCCGCCTCATTCGTTCCTCGAACAGCTGAAGACTGGAACGGCCTTGCTGCTGACGTTGTTGACATCGCCTGCCTGTCTTTGTTCCAACAGTGTGTGATTGATGAATTTGCATATATAGCTAATGGTGCATACATAACGTGGAACTTATGTAAAACCCACGCCTTATGCAATACCTCCTGCTGGGGTCGTTAAGGACAATAAACTCAGCTGAACTGAAGTACCCGCTGGAAATTTATTCATGACATTGCTTTATAAATTGATAGAAACTGTCCCGTCATTACATCACATGAGCTGGCGATAGTAAATCACTGAGGCTACTTTCCCCTCCACGTTAAGCGGCCTCCGACAGTGCTGTGGGAGAGTGCTCGAGTCTTCTGACTGCTCTCCTGCTATTGCACGGTCGGCTGGTAGAGAATCTCGACATGGTGCGTTTCTGCTGCTTCCAAAGTCGTGCGACCGTGTGGGCGGGCTTCTGGTGCTCCCTTGTTTTTGTTTCCGTTTCATTACATTATACCTGCTTGAGTGATTAATTAGTTGGTTCCTTAGTCAACTGATTGAGCGATTGATTGGTTGCTATAAATGTATTCATTTATTCACTGAGTGACCTGTCGTTACGCATAAAAAAACGAAAAATCTTTTCATTTCTTTTTACGCAGCACAATCGCACCTTGGGCACGTACAGACCGCTTCATACATTGGCAGAACGTAGAGTTTCCCAAAACATTCACACAACAAACAGCAGGAGTTGAACTCAGCGCCGCCGCGTGGAAGACGAGCACTCTCACCACTACACCATGAACGCGTTTTTTTTTTACGTTGCATTTATATACGAAAGTGCATACTAGTTAAACGAGTATATGTGAGACAGATATTTAAGTTTGATCATACATATGTCTACAAATTGTATTTTAAGTTTGCACGTAGCGTGGATACTTTCGAGATGAAATAGAAACAATCTTTTCGTTGCGAATGGCTTCAAGTGTACGTATATGTGCGACTGGCAACTGTTGCGTGTTCTCCGTGCGTACCTCGACTGATGTTGGCGTGCAAACACCAGATTTATTGCTACACTGTGGTTGGGAAATGGGCATGCTACTCGACTGCTCAACGTTCGCCTCTATCGTTTGTCCTGGCGTATAGCTGCCGCATTTCGATAAAACACGAAATGTGAATAAAAACGCTTGTTTTGCAGCTCGCACATGCACGTTAACAGCGCCAGTTCTGAGTCCTGTGTGGTGTCGCTAATCGCCCAAGTTCAAGTTCGCGACCTTAAACCCTAGAAGTTGTTCTTTCCAACGATTGATTCGCGAGCGCTTTAAATATTTCCGATACAGGCGCACGCATGCTTTTTCCCTAATTCGGTTCTTTGACTTATGACATGCATACTTGAATTGGGTCACTTGAAAGTTTGGCATCCAAGTTTGTACTTGCTGTTTAAAGTGGTGGAGGTGGTGGTGGTGGCCATGATGTTGGTACAGGCGGGGTTAGCCGGGCAGACCAGGTCACCGAGTGCTCGGCATAATGTCGGCATAATGTCATGTTGCAGGCATAATGTCGGAATAGTAACAACAACAGCAACAAAACGTTTCATGTCCAAGGTCAACGCGAACAGTCACCTCATTTGATGGCAGCTGGAACCTAAATCACAAGCTCACACTGATTGTTACTCCTGTATCGGCCGCCTGGCTGCTTTGTTCGCGTGCGTATTTGGCAGCGTTTACGTTAACTGTTCTGCGTACGCGAAATGACGCAGAGACCACTTGCGACTGATGCAGACTTAAATTCAGAATGCGCCGGCGCCTGCTAATTCGTGCGTGCACACCAATAAGCCGTAACAAATCAACTGATAGGAGCGAAGCTTTTGCATAAAAATCAATATCGCAGTCATATCTACGCTCATATTTTAAAGCAATTATATTTTTGCCTACACACTCACGTGCTGCGTGAGTGCTGGTTGCTGCTTGGTCGGTGCGTATCTCGAGGATATATTTCTGGCTATATATGCGGACTTTATATGTGTGCTGTAATCTAGTGGCAGTAAGGCAAGGGCAGGAAACGGGCCTATAACACTCGTGTACGTTGACTGAGAGAGTAGCACGGGTAGACGTACCTCTGATTTTCGTAATCAAGAAAGTAAATTCCTGCATAAAACCTGAACATATAATGCCGTCTAATAGGGATTACCAGAGCACACTAATTTTCTAAAGGAATGATGCATCATATATGATCGTTTCTATGATTTACTTGATGCTTGCTAAACCATTCGGTGGGTGCCCATTGCCAGACCTTACTTAATCCTCCAGAGAGGGTATGTGATACACTGGGCCGCAAGTGGCACAGAATTTCTACATGTAGCGAGATCTCTGTTGTACTTCTGTGTGCACAAACTTGTCATCACTATTCTTCCTACGGAAACGTTCTACATCGCCTTCATTCTCGTGACATCGCTGCATACAAGTTACTCAAGTTCTCGCCATATTTAGCGTTTCTATCTTGGCCTAGCTTGTGCAAAATGTAGAGCATAAACATACATAAAACGACAAAAATTATCTGGGATTAAAGTTTTCACGTTTATTGTGCGCAAAAAAGAACGTTTCATTAGATTTTACGGTGCACAGAATGAAAGCGAACACAATAGTATTACCTATAGCCACTACTTGTAAAGCACATGTTTAAATTACAACGTCACTGAAGCTTCCCTGCGCGAATACATTCGAACATGTGTGTCTAATCTGCATAATTATATTTTATAAGTTTTCTTAAGATCAACTAATAAACAGAAGTCCTCTATCTGACATTAACTCTAAATTTGTACAAAGAAGCCACTGATCTCCGAGTCTGTGCCCGTGTAGCTTATATGAAGTATGGAAATGAAAAGAAAAGCTACAGATGCACAATACCTTCCTACACTCAAGGAATTACCTGCTCCATATGTATATGATCACACATACGCCACTTATAGTATAGATGGGAACATCTACCAAACGGCCATTCCTTTTGTCATTGCGAAAAAACAACTACTTTTTGAACGATATACTGGCAGAATATAACATCCCGATCTACCGCGTATGTGTGCTGGTCACCTGGCCTCACCCGCTCCAAGGTCCTTTTTACTCGAAGCCAGCCAAATGCCCAGCTCTTCAGAGTACCCTTGATTTTAAACCCTGAAATGCAAATAGTAGATTGCACAAAACTTGCAATGACATATTGTTGAACAGTTTGCACGTGCTGCTTATTCCTTAATGTTGATCAACATAAATGTTTGATTGAAACTTATCCTTATGGCAGTAATTACGTCATTCGATATATTAACTACCATCATATTTATTCTCTTTTGGGTTGCGGATATCTGTTGTGCATATCTAATTTCCATTTCTGTTGAAGTAATAATAATTGATTGACAATATCTGCATTTGACAAGACACCTTGGCACTGTATCACAAAAACGCGCAAACACAAGACAGTGCAGCAACGCTCACCAGACCAGAACGCGGTTACTAGCGTCACTCTCCCCGCTTTCCCTTTCAAAGCCCAGCTCTCTTTTTTACCTCTGGGATCATGTTCTGACCAGCCTATATTTTCCTCTCGCCTTGCTTCGTACGCTACAGCGCAAGAAGGGGGAGGGGGCATGACAGCGGTAGCGGTGGCGATGCGATAGCAGCCATGGCAGTAGCATTGAATGTAGCGCAGAGAGAGAGGCAAGGCGTCCTTTTCCATGCACCTTCACCTGACTTCAAGTATTTAGCGCTGATGTCGCCCGCAAACGAGTCTTTCAGCAAATGCTAACTAGGGCGAGAGGCAGTGCTCCTGAAACGTGTGTACTCCTGTGCACTCCTACACAGGCACGTGTAACTTTACTGAAACAATTTTCCCTTTTTTTTCGATTGCCTGTTTTGTTTCAGGTTGGCACGTGGGACGAACGTCGTGGAGTTCACTTCAGCAAGAATCAAAGTGAGGTTTACGAGGAGGTGGCTCACACACTGAGAAATAAAACACTCCGAGTCGTGACCATTGTGGTGAGCACCAGATTGCCATTTATTTTCTCCTGCCACTAGAAATATGGCGTAAATAATTTACGTACATATAAATTTAGCAGAAATTATGTAAAGAAAGGGTATGCTTTATCCTGTGGGGAATAGTCTCGTGAACCATATAAATACGTTTTCTCAAATCACAGTTAAAATGCTGGTTATTTCAAATGGCGCACTACCTTCTTGCTTTTAATTGCTGATGGTGTCTCGAGCAACTGCCGTACGCTGTATTAGTTATGAAGTAGTAAGCCGGTCGTTTCCGAGTGCTCCGTCGGTGATTCAAAGGTCGTGTATACAGAGCAACTAAGCTTTACTGCGAACATAAACAGGCTCTACCGGAAAAAATGAAGCCTTATTAGCGCTATTAGAGCAGCTTATCTCTCGTAATAGAGATTTAAAACTAGGTTGTGCTAACTAAAGGTTGCCGGAGCAGTCTGAAAAAGACCGGTCGTGTTTATCATAAAATATTTGCCTTGCTTTTCCAATCGTCGCTTAAGAGTGTAGCAAGTGAAATGTTTCGCAGTAGTAAGGGTGATGGATTGTCAAGTGTCTCACAGGGTAGCTAGTAAAGTGGCAAAGTGATTTTGTTTTGCCGTACAACACAGATAGCACAATGTAATTCTGCGATAGAAGAAGGCGTAATTGAAAACTATCGATTAATTCTGACCCTCGGGGCTGCGCTCCAATATATCTGGCACTTGATTTTACGGTTGTGCACAGTAAATCATTTTTCTACAGGCATCACCCTGAACGGTGCCAAATTTTTATGTACATAATTACCTTGTCTTCGATTTATTTCCTGCTATTTGTGCACTACGGGTGTACGTTTAGCCTTGAGCGCATGCGAACGCGACGATTGTCACGTGGAGTTGTTTTGCCTTTCTTTCTTCCCCGCCCCCCCCCCCCGCCCTAGAGCGAGCCCTACGTTATGTTGCACAAGGACTCCAAGTCTGCACCAGCGGGTGAAAATAGGCTGGACGGATTTTGCGTCGACATCCTTCGGCAGATGGCGCTGATGATGGGATTCCGCTTCGAGCTGCGGCTTGTGCGCGACGGTACCTACGGCACGGTCAATGCGCGCGGGGAGTGGAGTGGCATCATCCGCGAGGTCATGGACAGGGTGAGTCCTCACTTTTCGCACTACAACACACAAAGGGTCGTCACCCCTTACGAAAACTACGTGTCCTTTTGTATGCGTGAGACAGCGACCATGAAAGATATGCCGGTCGTAAAAAAAAGGCGAATAAACTTATCTGCATCAAGATATTGTGAGTCCCGTGCCTGCCTTACAGAGGTTGGACGATGATCGCCGAGAGGCAATTATGCGTCGACGTGGGGTGTTTTTCATGTCAAATGCAGTAGGCTTACGCATATGGAATGTTCATTCAAATGCGAGCATGCATGCAGGCTCCCTAGCGTAGGCGGAATCACAGAACCTTCCAGGTGTGCATATAATGAACACGTCGTTCGGCAGGAAGTGATTGTTAAAACAAACGGGCTTCCGGCATTTTTAACGCTTAGTTGTAATCATTTCATGGAATGAAAATTACTACACGTGAATGAAGGACTTGAATACCACGAAATTCGTTATTTCACCAATGCACAATAGGCCACTTTGCAGATAAAAGTGTATCAATACAACTTTAATTAGGGTGTTGCCGGTGGCTATTATTGTTCTAATTGTACTTTCTGGCAGTATCACTACTCGAGAACCTACTGCAAAATCCGCTCAGCTGTAATTTTAATCTGTGTCTTCGTAGATCGTATAAGACGCGTAGCATGCAGTTTGACTGCAGCATGGGGTTAATATTGGGCTGGAGAAAAGATAAATGACCGCTCGGCACTTCACAGATTGGAGAGAACGAACGTGCAACAATGAAACTGTTGATCAATGTCGACAGGACAAATAAAAGCACTGTATACAACATATACTTAATAGCAATATGCAACTTGAAGTACTATACAACATGAGTCCAGCATTTAGTGTACATTTTAGATGTCTCATTCCTTATTTTTTAGAGCAATATCAAGAATAACTCAGGCAGAATACGTATAGCATGGTAATATTACCACAAAGGTTTCAGGTTAAACAGAACAAAAGAAGCACTTTGCCCCGAAAGGCGACCCACTGACAGCGATAGGAAAGTATTAGACAATTACACGAAAGTAAGGTCTGTAGCTTGATATTCCACATAAATCCCACTAAACATTAACGTACTGATTAAATTAGCAAACATGGTGTAACACGCAGGCAGACAAACCTGAACCGATGTCATTCGGTGACCTTGAGCACTTCTGTATCACAACTAGCCACAATGCTGGCGTGATGAAGTGCGCCGTTAGAGATGAGATTACTGGAGCTCGAACTGTAAAGGCGCGACAGTGCGTATCACGCAACTGTCGATTTGAGCATCTGCACATGCCACAGATTTTCTCCAAGGTACCGCTCGCGAACTGTATGCGCCCAGCCACGCATACAGCTCGCGATGTGTAGCGATGCAGCGATGTGTAGCCATGGCCGGCCTGGCATAGGACACTTGCGCTCACCTCGCGTAGCAGGCCCTTGTTCGCGTGACCTCCGACAAGGGGAGCACGAAAACCAGGCACGCGTCAAGCCACCGTCCTTCTCGGCTGTCCCGTCGCATATCTTTCCTCATATCAACAACATACTCCGCAGGGACCGCTCCTTCTTATCGCACTTGGGGTTTATACGAACATTAGGTGAAGACAACGGTGAAAATTCACCCGTAGTGCCCATACAACTGCTATCGCAGCGGAAAGGGGCACATTTCTCGTTATAACCGTGGATCAGAGATAACTGCGGAGTAGTTTATTAAACAGGGAGTGTGGAAGCCACATTGGAGTGAAAAAATTTTTTTCCGGTGTGAACTACTTCGACTAATGCTGCCTTCGCGCTCATCGCCACGTGCTCGTGCAGGCCCTAGCAGCAAAATATAAATCGAAATCATGCTTCGCACTGGCATTCTTTCAATATCTCTCAAAACAGTCACATATTGAATGAAAACTGAGAATGTCTAGAGCCATACGCGATTAATTCGACGCCTTTTGGGTAAATTGATGCGAAACATTGAAGTCTGAGGCTCAAGAACTGCGATGACACACAAAGCCGCAGGCCAACCATTTTTATACCCAGCCATTGTGACGTTGAGTGTTCCATGGAGACAAGTACCATTTTTAAAGAGATGCATTTTCGTGTCGCCATTGTCGCTGGCATCTCCAAACCTGTCTAACATGCGTGATGCACGTAAAGTATGTTGTCATAATAGCGCCCGCCATTGAAGTGAATAGGCTAGATCTATGTTCAGGAAAAATGTTGGGAAATATATAAAAAGTGGAATATTTTCAGCTGTCTGCTGATTGGCGTTATAAAAAGCAGCAGATTAATTGTTAGTTAAACACAACGATATTATACGCCAATATCTCTGTTTGGGATTATCACTGGCTTCACCAGAATATGACCTTCGTAAAAACCTGAAATGTAAAAAAAAGAGAAAGATGTCACGTCTTATCACACGACACAGGCGCTTTCAAGCCTACTATACTAAACTTAAGGCACGTCTCTCGTGAATTTAGGTGTCCTTGGAATATGAATGTTTACGTAAAACGTGTACACTTACAGGGAGTTGCAACACAAGGGGACATAAAAGGCTCTCAAGGCTGCATACTATAGAAATAGTATTTTTCGGAATATTGATTTGAAGATCGATTTGATAACATTCAGTGGCGTAGCTCCACACCAATATTTTTGCAGAATAATAACGATGAGAGTTTAGGTACGCGCTGCGCGTCTTTCTAACTATAGAGCACGTCCAGTTTTCTCCTGAAAGCCGCGACAAAAAAAAAAGAGGTTGACGGAAAAAAAAAGTCGACGCTTTATGACAGAGCCTGTTTACGGAAGAAGTAGCATGCGCCGCCCCCTCCTCCCACGCCACAAAAAAAAATATATTTATGAAAGCTGTCGGCGAGAACAGAATCCTGCTTTATGGGGACACTACCCCTTCTTTGATCGTGCAGATTTCTGGCCTCGTTAATCATTGCGCACGCCAGCTTAAACGCGAAGGCCGCCTGCGGCGTCCTACATAATCGTCGCCAATGGGAGGCGGAGGAGCTCGCCGGGGGAGGGGGAGGGGGGGGGGACCGGCATCGAGTGCGTTCGCGTGGCATGTTTCGAAATATGGATTTGCGCCGTTGAAGGGTCCCGTGCTTACGTGTCTCTCTGTCTTTGTTGTGCGGCACGTTTCACGGGGGAGCGAGGACGAGAGCGTTTTCCAATAGGTTTGCAGAAACGCGCCTCGCTGCTGTTTCCTGTACTTTTATTTAATTATGTTTCCTTATTGAGAAATACTTTTTTTTATTTTAATCAATTTTTGTTGCGGAATCCTGCAAGGACATTTTATATAGTTTGATTTTGTATCTCTAATGCTCTCTGTAGAAAAAGCAAAATGTGTTAAACGTAGTGTATATTCCCTTGATAAATGATCTGAAGAAATTGCACGACTCAGCGATCCCTTTGGCTGTGCACTTTTTTGCAATGACAGCAACTATAATTATCCCGCTCTAAATACCAGTGTCTTGCAATTCTGCTTTCTTGCGTGTTCTTCAAACGACGGCGTTCGGCCAGCCTACAACAAACAAGCCTACAAAAGAATATGCGCACCGACTTTTTTTCCTAAAAAACTTCTAACGGAAAAAGATGAGTGCAAGCAAGCTTACGAGAGCTAACAGAATGACCGGCGCGTTAATTTAGCTCACATACGCCTTGAATGCAGGAATCATAACGCATAAGTGATGCGGCATATTGACGCTCAGGCAATCGTTACATTGTACTATTTATTATTCATAGTCATTCTTATTTGCTTCATTTAATGGTCACCCCCGATTAGGTTCTTTTTCCTCTGACTTCTCTCTTATCTCACCGTCTCAACGTTGCCTTATTTTTTTATTGTATTCTTTGCCGGTCCTCTGTCACCTCGTAACATTGCCAGTACAAATTCTGTCTATTTTTTCTTTTTGAATCTCAAGAGCACCTTCTCTAAATATAATCACAGTTCTCGTATCTTCATTGTGTCTTTTCTACACTGCTTCTGTAAAACGTTTTTTTTTTTTTGAATATGTAACAGTGTTGAGGAGCACTATATTTTGTGATATAACACTTTTCAGCGCTAAGATTTTAGGTGGACCAGGCATCCACTGCAAATCAACAACGTTAAAATTGCAACAAATTGGTCAAAGGTTGTCGGGGAAACTACGTTCACGAAGAAGAAAATTTCTGTTCGAATGATGAAATCAAGAAAATCATGCATACCCATATTCTAGAAAAATATAAACCGACGCTCAGCCACCGCTATGAGAAAGTAGCATTGCTTTAAGTTCAACCCCAAGTCATTTGACCACTGTAATGATAAAAGTAATTTCATACGGAGTAGAAACTGCTTAAGAGACATTGTAAGGGAACCGTAAGCAATATTGGAAGTTATAGGAGGGGAAAGATTGAGGAAGCAGTAAAAAAATGCTCGCAGCATGAAATGAGAGAGAACAAAACTTTACATAGGACAGAGCTATATGTATGCAGTGAAATAATTACCCGGTAATGTCATCAGCAAATTCAATGATGCAGTAAAAGCAGCTCAATAATTCTATATTGACGTTGCAGTAAACATAGCAGCCACCCAACATTCATTGGAAGTAGTGATTAACAGGATACAGAGGCTCCTGCTATACCTAGTGATGGAATTTGAAGCGCCTTTATTCTTTATTCTTTATTCTTTATTCATCAATTACCCCGCAGCGCCCGAAGGCCTTGCAGCAGGGGGGTTACAACATGGAATAAAATACATCTTCGTTCACACAATGCACTTGCTTTTCAGTCAGCCTATTCCACTGCTTAATTGTTCGAACAAAAAATGAGTTGGCATACATGTTCGTCTTGGCAGGGTACTCGAGGATTTTGCAACTATGATCAGTTCGTTTTGAAATGTAATGAGGTTTGTGTAAGTAAATTTCCCTATTAATTCCTGTTTTATTGTAGTAAATTGAATATAGAAATTTTAATCTCAGTTTATTGCGGCGGGCAGAAAGCGATTCCCATCCTAGCTCAGCCTTCATTGCAGTGCAGCTCTCCTTTCTTCCGTACCGCCCCAAGACGAACCTGGCAGCACGGTTTTGTATTTTTTCCAGAGCGGCAATGAAGGTTACCTCGTGGGGGTCCCACACAACACAGCCATATTCTAAGAGTGGTCGAACACAAGTTGTATATGCCATACGTTTTAAATTCGCATGTGAACATCGCAGGTTTCTCTGAATAAAATTCAAAGCTTTACCAGCTTTGGCTATGATACTTTCTACCTGTGGTTTCCACGAACATTCAGACGACAGTAGCACACCTAAATACTTATACGTACTGCCTTGCTTCAATAGTACGTTGTTCAGATGATACTGTGACTGAATTGGTTTCTTCTTTTTAGTAAATGAGAGATGTACACACTTTGTTATGTTCAAAGTCATTTTCCATTTAGTACACCAATCATGAATGATTGTTAGGTCGTTCTGAAGTTCAATTGTATCATTGTGATGGGAAATCTTTTTGTACACAACACAGTCATCCGCAAACAACCGTATAGAAGATGAAATTCCGGCAGAGATATCATTAATGTACACCAAAAATAATAACGGACCCAGAACGGAGCCCTGTGGGACTCCTGACGTAACATTTGCATATTCGGAGCATTTTCCATTCAGTATTACACATTGCCTTCTTTGTGAAAGGTAACATTCAATCCATTTAAAAACAGTTGCATCAATGTGTAGGGTATTAAGTTTAAACAATAAGAGTGAATGTGATACCGTGTCGAAGGCTTTCCGAAAATCCAGGAACACACCGTCTACCTGTCCTCCTGCATCTACGCTGGATATTATGTCATGATAAAACTCAACTAGTTGTGTTGTGCAAGATAGTCCCCTACGAAATCCATGCTGCTCGTTAATTAGTACCTTATGCTTATTTAGATGATTTAGTATTTGTTTGTATAATATATGTTCAAGTATTTTACACGGGATAGACGTAAGTGATATTGGCCTGTAGTTACCAACGTCTTTCTTGGACCCACCTTTATGTATCGGAACAACGTGTGCAATTTTCCAGTCATGGGGTAAAATACCTGTCGATAAAGATTTTTCAAAAATTAAATAAAGGTACATAGAAATCGGCCCCGCGCAACGTTTGAGTACACGTGGAGAAATACCATCCGGACCACTAGATTTACTCTCATCAATATCTTTCAATAGTTTTTCAATTCCATTAATACTAAGCTCAACAGGAAGCATAGGCGAAATATTAGTTGTAGGTTGATGAATATGACAGGTGTGGTTGGGTAAGAATACCGAATGAAAGAAGTTGTTTAGGCAGGCAGCTTTATCTTCGTCTTCCATAATTATCCTACCGTTATAATTTAACTCCTGTATTCCTTACAAGAGAGGTTGAGGGTAAAAGCTGCATGAGAAGATGGAATAACTCTATATTTATTCAGAGATAGTGCAAACATTATGCTTCAAAAGCTTGCAGCCGTTTATACGGAATGCCTCACAACTTCAAGTGTAGCAGAGAGCTCGAAGAATGCCAGCGATAAAACAATCCGTAAGACGGGAGACATTAAATAATTGATCACTTTTAGGCCCAATAGCTTTTCAGTATTGTATAAATTATTCATTAAAATAATTTTTATAGGATCAGGGAAACACTTGACTTTAATGAATCAAGAGAACATGTTGGCTTCAAGTAGGAATATTCTACAATAGATCATATTCATGTTATCAATCTAACAACCGAGGAATGTGCTCAGTACAATGAAGCTCTCTGTATGGCTTTCATAGATTACGAAAAAGGCATTTGATTCAGTAAAGATACCAGTAGTCATGGAGGTATTGTATATTAAAGAACAGGAGGCATGCGTAAATATCTTGACAAACATCTACAAAGATTCCACTGCTACCATGCTACTTCACTAGAAAAGTAAAAAAAAAACCTATCAAGAAAGCGGTCTGGCAATGAGGCGCAGTCTCTTCAATTCTATTCACTGCATGCTTAGAAGTAGTATTCAAGCTGTTAGGCTGGAAAAGCTTGGCAGTGATGATCATCTGTGAATATGTCGAAAACCTTTGGTTTACAAATGACTGTGTCCTGTTTATCAACACTGGAAATGAATTGCAACATGTGTTTTTAGGCCTTAACTGAGAATGTGTAGGAGTAGGATGGAATATATAGGATGGATAGGATAGGATAGCCTGGCAAGAGAACAAAAATTCATTACCGCCAGTCAGCCTATGGAATGTGTGTACGAGTACTTTCATCTGGGTCAGTTAGTCACTGTAGGCCGTAATCATGCGAAGCACGTTCACAGAGTAATGAAAATGGGTTAGAGGGCATACAGCATGCATTACCAAATTGTGACTGGTAGCTTGCCACTGTCGTTGGAAAGAAAAGCCCGCAATCATTACATTTTAACGGTACTAACATAGAGGGCAGAAACTTGGAGATTGACAAAGAAGCTCGAGAAGAACCACACAAAGAGCAATACAACGAAAAACGTTAGGCGTAACATTAAGAGACAGGAAAGACAGAGGTGTGAATCAGAGAGCAAAATGGGATTGCCGGTATTCCTTTCAAAGAGAAAGAGAAAGTAAGAGAAATTGACGGGCAGGTGGGCTGGAATGCTGTACGTAGGGATGATAAACGCTGGACCTTTAGAGTTACAGACTGGGTGCCAAAGGCAGGGAAGGGCAGTCGCGGACTGCATAAAATTAGGAGGGGTGATGAAATTAGGAGATTTGCAAACGCATCCGGGAATCGGCTAGCTGAAGACAGCGGTAATTTGAGATCACTGGGACAGGCCTTCGTCCTGTAGTAGACATCGAAATTAGCTGAAGAAGAAGGACAAGAAGATGATGATGATGAAAGAAAGACTACCACAATCACCTACCTGTGTTATCGTGTAAAATAGGGCGTTTTTTTCACAGCTCTTGTTGATTATTACGATTATAATAAAGAACCTGCTTCTCTGCGATACCTTGTTTATGCGTGTTTATGCATTGCTTATGCGTACGACGGTTGCAGCCGACTGCCTTGTAGAAAAGTTCTTCAACGCGCTTTTAAAAATCAGGTACTGCTGACTGTGCACAAACTAAACACCGAACATGCCACAGGCAGGATTTCCGAGCAAGTCAAACGAGCCAGTCAGAATGTTGTTGTCATAGCACTGCCGTTTCTTGCATTTGCACTTCGGCCGGCTTTCACTGCAGTGGTACATCTAAGTTGGTTCGCCTCGTAGAAACGGGCTAGCCGTCGCTTGTTTGTATTTATTTTATCTACAGTTCTAGTCTGTTTCTGAGTGCGCTGTCCTTTGATCCTCGCTGATCGTATTAGCGCGAGGGCTTTCTCTCGCCTTGTCCTCGGTTTCCTTCACGAAAGCAGTGCCGCTGCGAGTGCGAGATAAACACTGGAAGCTTACCCAAAGTCAGTTCTATGCAAAAACAAAAGTTTGATGATCTTCGGCGTTCTGCAGAGTGCGCTGTTACTGCGCGGATGGATAAACTTCCTAACTACGCTTCTGCAGATCTCAAATAAGCTTTTGCTTCATTGAAACGCTTTCGCGCGTGGACACTGCATCCTAAAAACTCGATAATGCGTGAAAATAAAGAACACGTGCTCTTCGGAAGTCTTAAAGCATACTCGATTTTCTTTGCAAGCAGGCTACAAACAACTTCGCTCTTTACGTCAGTCTGCACTTAACAGAAAGCTTTAGCTCGGGAGCTCCCATCTACACGCATGGGAATAGCTAAATTGTTTTTCTCTTCGATTGCTCCTCCAATATTGATACGGGTTGCCTCATGGAAAAAATTTTGTGAATGAAGCAAGTGGATTCTTAATTTCTACCGTAAATTAAAAAAGGATAAATGTGACATTGCCAAAATAAAAGAAATCTCAAGTACCCATGTTTATCACTCTTTATCTCAGGAATGAATAAAAAACTATTTCACACTTTCGTAATCTGCGCCTAATAATACGTCTAAAGTGGTCAAAATTGATGAACTAGCGATCACTAAAGAATATACTGGTAATTTCAGACACTGATTTGGCAACACAAGGCTTTTGCTTTGTTTAGACTTAGCGATGTTCGGCAGTTTGGGGACAATTGTAAAATAAAATTTGAGGTCATAGTTTACCATTTTTCTGCTTATATTTGCTAGAATCTAACTTTCTCTTTAAGATACAACACATTTCAATAAACCCGATAAAGTGGTCCCTTCATTATATCATTCGTGCGCCTTACATGTCTTTGAATACGGGAATCACAGTTGATTCCTATCTAAATATTCCCGCGGGATCGAATCCCGGCCACGGAGGCCGCATTTCGATGGAGGCGAAATGCGAAAACACCCATGTTCTTAGATTTAAGTGCACGTTAAAGAACCCCGGGTAGTCGAAATTTCCGGAGTCCTCCACTATGGCATGCCTCATAATCAGAAAGTGGTTTTGGCACGTAAAACCCCATAATTCAATTATCTAAAGATTCCTCTTCGGAACAGCAAACACTGCCATTTATGAAAAGCCAGAATTTCTGAGTCCTCTTACGCGAATAATCTGGAACTGCACCCAACGCTTGTAACAAATTACACACAAAAAATAAATATTCACGTCTCACACACGCTGAAATTGACGTTATGTGCAGTATTTTGTACGCAGCTGCTGCCTATAGGCTTGTTTTGGGTTCTGCAAATCTACAATATATGGCAGAAGATGGCCGTGTAATGCGAGCAGTTACAAGGGTGACAACGGCAAATTGATTCCAGAACGAAGGCGATAGTTCGGACGACGAGCTCAACCCCTTATGACGGGACGTTATAGTGGCTGAGGAGAATCGAATTCAAGGCTCCTTGGGGAATCCAAATTTCATGTCTTAATACCTCATTGCATAAGGGAATAGCGAGAGCTTAGGAAATCCACTGTATGGCCAAAGTCTGACGTGCCAGTATGGTGCTCTTGTAGTGGAAAATTTCCGTGCGCGTTTTCGCTTTCGCCTTTACGCTGGTGTCTCCAGTTCGTATGCAGTATTTTTCGTTAAAGCAGTGTCATAAATGCTGCTCTAGTCTGTCGGCCTTCCGCCGTCATGTGGTGGTGCCAGACGATGAACACACGCTTTTAGTGAGCTACCATAGTTCTGAAATTCCCATTGGGAGTTGCCTTCACGAAAGCTTATTCAGCACTCATTGGAACGGCTGACAGTTCTGCATGGTATGTCTGCGGCTGCGAGGAGAACATTAACCACATATTGTGCCACTTCCCCCAGTTTCAAGCACAAAGGCAGTCTTTGACCAACGCATGCAGGACTAGCTGATCGTCCTCTGAATGAACAGACAATTCTAGAACACCGTCCCCACCGATCATCGGGTCAGAAGGCACTAAATGCTATTTTGTGTTTTCTGAGAACGTCTGTCTGGCTTGTGCGAGCGCCTTTGACTCTGTAGCGCTGTTCGCCCATATTTCTAGCCACATATCTCTCTTTCTCTCCCTTTTTGCTATTCGCCTTCTCCCCACCCCCAGCGCAGCGTAGCCAACCAGGCTCTTGACTGGTTAACACTGTGCCTTCCTTTTATTTCTCTCTCACTGTCCTTGGTACATGGTGCCGGTGTCGACGTGGTAATATACAAAAAAACTAAATATTTCTTAAAATGAAAAGGAAGAGGGAACTTGAGGCTGGTCATCTATCGCATAGCGCTGAGATAGAGGGAGATAAGAGAGACAGGAAAAAGGAAATTCCGGGAGGTGAACCAGATGTGCGTCTGGTTTGCTACTTTAGCCGAGGACCAGATGTCTAGAAAGATGGGGAGAACGAGAAGAAGGGAGAAAGAATATTAAGGTTACCGCTTAATTGGGAGGCACACATCGACGCCAAACTTAGTCACACAGGTCTGCGCGCTTCGGGAACTGCGGCAATTCGCAAGTCGCTTTTTATGCTTAGCATTTCAGGTCTCGTCTTAGGCCTGCATTGCCTGAGGAACACATGGGAGGTTCGTGCAGATATCGGAGGCACTTCGCAGTGTCCGCCGCCCACTGAAGAGCTGATAGATTCGCAGCAAATAGCGTATGAAACTTGATAGGTCAGATCGGAGGCTGATCAGTGAAAATGTGCTGACGTATTAGAATGATATGTGTAGCGTCGTTCCTCTAGTATTGCAATAGTGTTTCGCTGAACTTTTGAATGCTGTCTGACATGATGAGAACGGGTGAGCTGTGATGTCTAATGGAGGGCTACAAACGCTGCATGCAGATAAAGGATAAATAGAAAGACAGGGAGGTTAACCAGAGGTAATTTTGGTTAGCTGCCTTGCGCGAGAGAAGGAGAAGGCGGATTCAAAGCGAGATATGAGAGGACCACGAACGAGGTAAACTGCGTACATGAGCCAGCGGAAGCAGGAAGCGCTGCCTGAGGCTATTATGCAGGCCCGTAGACCTCAGGAACTCACAACATAGAAACGCTCGGTTTGAGCGTTAGGGTTGAGCTGGCAGAGGCTTTCACCATGCTGTGGCCAGAAGATAATTTTAATGGATGATAATGGTGATGATGATTACGACGATATGCAGGCGCAATCTGCGTTGATGGCAGAAAAAATGTAAGCAGAATCGTGCTGAACCTGTAGGGCCTTTATGGCAGAGTGTGCACTTGGCTGTTCATTTGTTTTATGTTGATGACCTTAAACTTCTTTACCTGCCAGCGACGGCAAATTTATCACTTCTTACATTTTCGTTTTCTATTACTAGGAATATCAAGTTAATCATAAGGTGAACAGCACACTCGAGTGAATTATACAATCAATACAATTGGGAATGCGCACGATATGTTTCTGCAGTTAATAGATTATACGCTCTAATTGGCTTAATCTTCTCTTTTTCGGCTTTATGTGGCGGTTACTAATAGTTGAGCGTTGATAAGCTTTGCGCACACACTGGCAGAAATTCATAAAGTGCTATATTTGCCGTAAAGTAATTAGTTGGTTGTCCATTTTGACTTCTCGCGCAACATTGTCCGCCTCTTTTTTTATGCTACTTACTGCAGCCAACATCTTTAGACTCTGGTCAGGTAAAAACAAAGAAAAAGATGCCCGGGATTAAAATGCTTGCCAGCGTACTTACCACGTGCAACAAACCTTCGAGTGATGTGGACGTGTCAACGCTATTTCTATTTATAGCGCACTCGCGTTGTAGTTAAATATTAAGCAATAAAACGACAGACACCGAGCAAAATAAATGCTAAAAATGAATAAATCTTTAAGACGCGTTGGCTTCGCTACGGAAGCCTTGTCCACAAGGGTTGAAGGAAAATTCACGCAACTTATGTATTGTTCAGCACGTGACGTGAGCAGCGCGTGTACGACGGGAAGAGGGTTCCCTCACTTCGATTGAACCTGTGACGTGTTTTCACTATCTCCGACGATTCAAGATACAGCCGCGCTTAAATAAGCTCTTAATGCATACGCAGGAAGCCGACCTGGCCATCGGTGACCTTACCATCACGGTGTCACGGTCGCGCGCCGTCGACTTCACGCTGCCCTTCATGCACACTGGCATCGGCATCCTGTACCAGCGTCCCGTGCAGGAGTCGCGCCTCTTCTACTTCCTGCTGCCTTTGTCCCTGGACGTGTGGCTCTGCCTCCTGGCCGCCTACCTGGGCGCTGCGCTGATGCTCCACTTGGCGGCGCGCATGGCTCCTGCCGAATGGCACGTGCCCAGGCATGGTCCCAAGTGCGACTGCGACCGGTCACCGGGTGCGGACAGACCGCGAAATGCGCTCGGGCTTGGCGAGAGCCTCTGGTACGCCACTTCGGCGCTCCTGTTCCAGAGCTGCGAGACCAGCCCGAGGTAGGTTTGCGTAAAGAAAGCTTATTCACCCGGAGAAACGTGTACCATGTTACTGGCAGTATATTAGATTGGATCGCTGCATAGACTTCTCCCGGTGCCGTTTATGTTCAGCTGGTAAAAGTACGACTGCTTGGAACTCATTGCCCCGGTCTATTCGCAGCGCTGCGTTCCAACCCAAAGAGCTCCGGGGCGCTCTCACCTTCGAGCCAGGGAGTGCCAGCGAGATTGGATTGAATTCGGATCATGTGGGTACTTCGAGTGCTCTGGAAACAGCCGAGCGATGGGCTGCCCAGAGCAATCGAGTTGGAGCGTGATATGTACCACTCAATAGAAGCACGGGTGTAGAGCGCACATTATCGAACCACAAACTTCGCGAACGTGGTTATCCCACGTCCGTCGTTTTGCTGTGCGCTGCACTCAGTGTTGAAACACCAACTAAATATAGGGTTATGTGTTGTACAATGATATTAACTATTCAGGAAGATACGATCGTTATAGTTTATTGCGATGAACTTGGCGCTAATAAAACAATTAGGAAATTATTATGAATTTAATAGAAACCTGCAAGTGTCGGTTTTTGAAATACATTCACTTCAACGAAGGTCTAAAGGAATAAAGGTTTTTCAGAGGACGTGATAGTCTGGATGCGTGCTCTTCGATGCGGGTGCTAGTTATATTGGGAATTGTAAAGTAATAAAGGGTATTTTGATAAGGCCGGAAGTAGCAGAGAGTAGCAATTACTGTTCTTCATAATCACCACAAGCGCTTTCCTGACAAGTTTAGATAAGACATTCAGACGCATTGACCAGTAATGAAGGGCAACCGGAGTGGGCCGTATATTGTACAGTTGAAAGGCAAATTAGTCGAAAATAATTTAATGTATGCAAAACGCGGTGCGTATTTCTGATCAGTGAAGAAAATGTAGTCGAAATGTTTCACTGAGTTGCACTAACACTTGTATGTTGTGAACAACAATAGGAATAGTTAATAGTTGAACAATATGTTATGTGCGTTAAAGAAGCCCAATATTTAAGATAATGTAGCTATCAAAAAGAGTAGAATCAGTGAGCCCTTTGATGATAGACACTGCACTACTATTCGAAACGTGGTCAATATTTTGTTAGACTGCGGGGCAGAAGAGCACATTATTGAGACAAGGTAAATGTTGTTATATCTTACAAAACAGCAGTGTTTATAATCAGAAGCTGGAAATTAGTATTTCATTTTCACCTATGCAGTTTACAACCTACTGCGCGTATTTTACCACATATTGAGAGTTGGCGCAACTGCCACTGATCCAGCCCTCCAATCGACACTAACGTCTACCCGTCATAACCGACCGCGCCACACAGCGTCCGTCTGTGTCTAATGCATTTTCCTTGTGCGCGCGTCCTTTGTGTTTCGCTGGTACCCCTCTTCTTCAAGCAGTTCTTTCCTTTGCTGATAATATTAGAAATAAATTCAAGCAGCTTGGCGCTCCCTCGTTGTCATTAGTATTTAGTTGGGCTGATTTAGTTCAAAAATATTTTTTCGACATGGGCATTTTCTAGCAGACATTTACAGTTTTACACAATGAAAAGTGCTTTGTGCGATTCTGCTTTCTGCCTTCAAAACGCAGTGCCTCAAATTTTATTGCACAGAGCATTTAGTACTCGCGTAAGCTAGTGATGGTCAACAACAACGTCCTCTGATCTAGTAGCAGTAACTCATACTACCTTATTAAATAGAGCGAATTCTCTGCTCAATGTTACTGTACCTAGTTTTGCAGTTATAGAGGACAAATGTCGCATGAAATGGGAGACCTTTCTCCTTATTTTTGACAGCTACAACCACCTTTCGTAGAGCCCCCGCACTAGTAAATTTAAATCACGCTGTCCACAAGTTCCCACATGTGTTATTCAGGTGTTGATGAAACGACATTCCATGCCAAGGCTGTTCGCTCTGCGTCCCCATTACTTGCAGGGCGGCGTCCACAAGGCTTATTGCCATCAGCTGGTGGGTGTTCTCGCTGATCATGGTTTCCTTCTACACGGCCAACATGGCCGCCTTCTTGGTCAACGAGAAGCTCCAGTTTCCCATAGAAAACGTTCACGACCTAGCTGCCCAGTCGAAGATTCGGTATGGCTGTATGGCGTCGGGCTCTACGGAGACGTTTTTTAAGGTACGTTAAAAGGGGTTTTTTACTGCTTCCCCACTGCCTTCCCTTTTAGTCTATAGGCCATATGAATTTCCGAACAATTTGACATACCATACGTCAGCTGACTCGCGAGTTGTTTAGTGCTATAGCCATATTAACGAATTGAGCGCGAAAGATACGATCGCATAGAGGGGGAGGAGGGAGGGTGGCATAAACACCGGACGAGCGCTTTGCCGATTTTTGGCGCTAAATTCATTATTGTTCCACATGCACCAACTTGCGTAACAGCAAGTACTACTATACTTATAGCTTTATTTGGAAGTATTAATGAAAGAAGGAAATTAGAGTGCCGTCTGGACTGTGCCGTGATGGAAAATATATTTTTCAGTGATTCCGAGTTGAAATACGAATAGTTCTTTTGGGATAAGGATGCCACTAGAAGTTCAGTGACATGCACGTGATGCGTATTGCTGCAACTTTAATTAAAGCCCGTAGTTGTCAAAACTATTAGAAACGCTTTCGTTGCACGTAGCGCCCAAAAATTCTTTTGTCACGGGCAAACAACTTTCGAGCAGTAGTACAAACGCAGCGCAGGCTTCTGGGAATGTCTGTCTGATGAATATCAAGTATTTCCACTCGAGCGAATAACTTTGCATAGATTTTCTCTCGCGACCAAGTGCGAAGCGAGTGCAGCAATTCCCCCCGTGTTGCTTTCGCCACCGTCGCAACAGGAATCGAAACTGGAGCCATACGAACGGATGTGGACGGTGATGTCTAACAACCGCGATGATTCCCTCGCGTCATCGACCGCGGAAGGCGTGGAGCGGGTCCGACGGGGTGACTACGCTTTCCTGATGGAGGCAGCCACCATCGAGTACCTCACAGACAGAGACTGCCAGCTGGCTCAGATTGGGGGACCACTCGACTCCAAGGGATATGGATTCGCGCTGCCAAGGGGTGAGTGCAGCGTGTGTGTGATGACAAGCTCCTTTTTTTGCTGTTTGTACACGCTCAATATCGGAATGTATTCGCGATTTCTTACCTCGTGGGCTAAACTGCAACATGGTGAGCTAGACGTCTCCTCACTTGCATTTGCAGCGAACAGCAATCACTTGTTAAAACAGGTCTCGCGTCGTAATTTAGTATTTGCTTGAACATTCGCATGAAACACTGCTTGTTGTAGTTTGATCAACGTTACGAAATGTATGCAGCTCATACACAGGTCGCTTTGTTTTTGCCAGGCTCGAGGGACAGGTCCGCGAACTTTGCGAATTTCTTGGCCAGAAATTGTTCACTCAGTAGTTATTACATGACCCGGCCTTCCTGCGCTAATAGGCTAATGTAGAATGGAAGCATACCAAATTTTACAATCTTCCGCAATACGTCACTGCCCACCTTACTGCCCAAAGTGGAAACTCAGTGGCTATGGCCTCGCGTTGATGAGCACGTGATCGCCGGCTCGCACCCCGGCGACCATCTACGGCCGCATTCCTATGAGGACCTGAAGCAAACGCTCGTGCACCAACCATTGAGTTAACGTTAGAAAACCTCAGGGGGTCAAAGTTTACCTGCAGTCCCGTGCCGCGGTTTGCCTTATAATGTAGATTAGATTATATATAGGTAATGGTTTTAGCATGTAAATTTTGGAATATATCTTTAATCGAGTGTTCTTACGGCGCACATGCAGATTTTGAGGCGAAGTTTGCCTTGCGAACCTTCGCGGATTTTCCTGACACTAGCTGCTGGCTGGGTACTGCTGCTGTGTCGCAACATAGCTCGCACTTAGGACAAAAGAAAATTGAATTATCCACCCGATCGAGCCTCGGTCATCCCGCACAACAGCACGTTGCTCTGACAGGTCGCATAGTGCATGGGCGCCCGCCAGTTTCAACCGCGCGAGGGGCGGAGCAATAAAATGGGCCAATCTGTAGCAGTTTATTAAGCGCTGCACGAAATCTTCTCTTCACATTCGAAAATTCGATTTGAAAATGTGCGTTGCATCTGTATAATTTTGTTGTTGCCGTTGTTCTTGTAAAGCTTGTCGCAGAAGAGTTCGCAGCTATTCCGAAATGAACTCCAGCATACCGGACAAGGAGTGTCGTTTCCGGCAGCGCAATTATCTTTGACGCTATCTCCCTCGAGACGCAGCAGTCCATCGACGATATATCCCACTGTCGCCGGATGCGCATCTCCGGGAGCGGCGTGACGAAGGCGGCCATGTGGATCGATGACGGCCGCCGAGGCGCTGGAGCTGAAATCCGATTATCTGACAGGCGGCGTAAAGAGCACCACACGAATCAATAAAGGCGTATAGTAAGCAAGCCAGTGAACCGCAGGGAGCGTCGGTTCTTTTTTCTTTTTCGTTATACTGAAAGAGTGCGAATACCTCTTTTGTATGTCAATATATTTCACTGGACGCCCTGCACAAATTTTTTAACAATGGTAGTTTGAAAGTTGCTTTTTTCGTTGTTAATGATTCTTCAGTCTGTAATTTCACCAAATTCATCAAAAATTACAAGTGCGCGTCAGAGTTTGTTCGTTTGCAGAATGATGAATACGCAATTACAAGGAAAGCTCTGGGGACAATTATGCGTAACTGACAGGATAGCGCTACACCAGATGACGTGCTGCGTCTGACTCATATTACAAAAAGAGAAAAGCGTATTTACAGTAACGGTAGCGTAAACTTGTGACAATAAAAAAACACTAACAAGAATAAAGAATCCGAAATACATATTTAAATAATGAACAGAACGGGGATGTTGCAATTGTAGGATTGAAGTTTGTCACTGCTGCTCAAGCATCGTAACCCGCCTGAAAACTGCCTGGTACCACATTCATGCATTTTTGTTCAAATTCAAATGTTCCCTGAGGAACAACGATGCACTCAATGGTACACTATGTACATATTTGTCGAAACTGGTGCTGTCCACAGACTTGTTATAGCAAGAGATATCGCTTTCAATACTGGCCGACTTTAGTCCTGGAATCACTAAATGCCTGAAAAAGCAATACATTAAAGGTGAAGCGGTGAAATATTCTTTTCAATTGTATTGGTGATGATTGGTTAAATGACGGTGCCCCTTATGTTGGGGATACTCCAGTGTGATACACTATACACCGATTCCCCCCTTGTTTAAATAATCCCAGTCAGTCGTACCAGCAACAGGCGGCAGACACTTCCACAAAAATTTTGATACCCCCGCAATACTGTTCTATGAACCGTGACAAAAAAGAACACGGAGCAGCGTGCACCAACTTTTAGGTTGTTGACGTGCTGTACTAAGTTGCTAGCGTAATCTACTCATAGGCAATTTATATAAGTGATTGCCGAAGCTTACTGCTTGTTTACCGTTTTTAAGTATGCCAGCAATCAACTTGTTCTCTTGCGGACATTTACCTTGCCTGTGACAGACATGCCCATTAAAGTGCGCAGCAAGTATGTTCTTCTAATAGCCAGCAATGCGACACATGAGACACAAGAGAGTTTTTTTCCATGCTTTCACGGGTCAGCGTCAGCTTGGCGCGGTGCAGCTGAACGAACATGGAAAGTAAAAAAAGAACGGAAGTACAGGATGCCCAAAACAACGCATGATCACTTGAGATGTTAGTGACATATAGAAGCAACTCATTTGCAAAAGCCACCAGCAAACTTGGGATGTGCGATAATAACACTGTGTGTTCGTGGATGGTTTCGTAATATGAATATTTTGCCCCCATTTGGTGCGATAAGCCCGCCAAGGAATGTTCAGTTTTATTACAATTGAGCACGTGCTGGGTGGGCGAGTTGGTTATGCATCATTACAACGAAGGCGCCAAGTAAAACAACGGACAAAGGAAGGAGACACGAGACAACCACGTAGACGTAGGCGTAGCTCCCACGTGGTTGTCTCGTGTCTCCTTCATTCGTCCGTTGTTTTACTTGGCGCCTTCATTGTAATCCTGCACTACCATATAGCTCAAATTTACTGGAGATGTTCCCAAATGACTCTTATTAGTAAATCGACGAAATGCTAATTGATAAGGACAGTCTTGAAGCGATTAAAATCTGTTAACTGCCACTCCCATTAAATTACATCGCACCGAGATCACGCTCGCCGGGGAAAGGCAGCAGGCGTAGCGTGCGGTTGACGCGTCGGGAATGAGCTTTGTTTGCACAGTGATCTGACTCGGCGCTCACCTCTGCTCGATTTCAGCGTCCCCCTACACCGCCCATCTGTCTGAAGCCATTCTCCGACTTCAGGAGACTGGCGTCATTGCTCGCCTCAAGAAGCAGTGGTGGATGGGACACTGTTCCCAGCAACGCGAGCGGGAGAAGGGCACCTCTGCGCTGTCTGAGACGAAGGACTCTTCCGAGGAGGCGAACGCGCTGGGCGTCTCGAACGTCGGCGGCGTCTTCCTCGTTCTCCTTGGAGGCCTTGGTGTGTCCAGCGTGTGCGTGATCCTCGAGTTCGTATGGAAGACCCGCCCTTCCTCCAAAGCTAAGAAGAAAGCTGTAGAAAGGAGCTGCGAGATTATGGAAGTAAGTAAGGGTAGAGAAACCCCTTGCTTTCATCTTATACTCCCCGTTGGTTCGCTATCCGTTTGTGGTCGTGTTGTACTGAAGCCAGCTATGAAATTGTGTTTTCTCTACAAGAATCGCAAGAACAAAGTATAACTTAAATGAACTGGCTGCGTGGTGTTAGAGTATAAATAGCAGCAGCTGGCATGAAAAAAAAAAAAGCGGAGGGAACAGCAAAATTACAAAGTGCGCCCGCACGAATATTTCAGTTTGCGGTGGGGGAGGGGGGGGGGGGCATCGCGTGATATAGTTTAACTGTGCTATCATCTTCTCGGACAAGCGGTTAAGTTATTACTTTCCTGCTCAAAGTAAGCTAAGAAATACTTTAACATCTTCTTTATCAGTTGCAGCGCATGTCCTTATCATGTTTTTTGTTCCTTAGCACCAAAATTGGGCATGAAGGACTACCTCTCTCGCCCTGCCACCCCAGGCCCTAGTCTTGCCCAAGGATGTTACAGCAAAGGGACAGAAGTGTTGAATTGTTACCTAGGGAAAATCTCTTACTTGTATATAAAAATGAAAGTCCTATAAACATGTACAAACGAAGAGCAAGTGCAGCTAGATATTATGCACAATGTACCATGCAGGCAAGGTATTTTTTTTATTTAGACTATCCCCACTGCTGAACTAACTTCCTCCTTTTCTGCCGCTCTCATCTTGCGCGCCCTGGGCAGCTGTCCAAGAAAGAGTCCAAGACTTCACTGGAGGTGCTGTCAACTGCTCAAGAGGATCGCTCAATATCGGTGCTGCCGGCCACCACGCTTCAAGTGGACGTTGTGGACGGCCGTGAGGCATCGGCTCATGCTCAGCAGAGGAGGCCTGATGTTTCCTAGCAGTGTGGCGAGTCACCAGACGTTCTTGCCACGGCCACGCACAACCCCGAGGCATTCTGGTGACTCTCCGATATCCCCCCTGTGTGCGGTGCAGCGGACGCTGAAAAAAAAAACAGACGGTTACTGCCAGCGGACATCTGCGACAACGCTTTCGTATTGTCGCCAAACCTACCGCCCTGTGAAGAACAGTGAACAATGTGAACTAAGTGGGCATGCGCTAACTCACTCCTGCTCACTGTGGTGCGTCCTTATACGGCTGCTTTCTTTAGCCGTTGTCCGAAGGCGTGTTTTTTTTTCTTCTTTTTTTACCAAATGTTTCGTCCCATGCTAGCAAGTGATGTAAAGTTGTAACCTTGAAATGAAAGAAGAGCAGATCGAACGTGAAGTTACTGGGAGGCGTCAGCAGCTGTCTCAAGTTAGCAAACAAAAGGTGGTGCTTTACTTTTTCCATATGAGCGCTGGTTCGCACTAAAAAAAATTTAGGAGAGAGCACACTGTTACCATTTTGTAAAGCGTTTACAAAAAACACTAAAAAAGTGCACGCCGAAAACTATTCTTTAACGTCTTCACTACCTGAAGCATTGTAGGCAATGTAATACTGTTTTGCATTGACCCACCAATATCTCAACTCTCCGACAAAAACAGTTTTGTAGTTGCCAGGGCTTTCTCAAAAACATAACAATATGGCCGTCCTCCAGAAGAGATAAGAAGACTACTGCGCACAACGTTCGTTGCTTCGTATTCCAGCTGCCAGCAGAGAACCGCCAGACGAAGCCCTTTCTTTAAAGAGAGAGAAAAAATTACATGAAAAGAAAGGGGGCTTCAACAAAATGGGCCCGGTTGGCTACTCTGTACTAGGGGAAAGGAAAAAAGCAAGGAAGAGATTAAGAGGACACAACGTCATTTGTTAATTGACACTGAAGCCACCCGTGCAGTGAAATTCTGAGCACTTTGTCTAGAGAAAAGAGAGAGAGAGAGAAAGAGAATAAAGGGAAAGGCAGAGAGGTTAACCAGATAGGAAGATCTGGTTTGCTACCCTAGGCTGTAGATAGAGGGGAAGGGGAGGTAGAGTGATAGCAAAATAGAGATAAAGAAAGAAAGAAGCATAGACACACGACACAGCCAAGAACAACCTAGAAGATGGTAAAAAAAATGCTGTGCTGAAACCTTCGAAAACAAAAGCCGCATTGATTGTTCTTCGCTATAGCTGAAAAAAAATTACCATTTGCAATTTTCTCCACAATAAAGCTTAATGTAAAAATTTTATCATAATGAAAGAAAAACATACTTTGGTAACATAACATGCTACGTTCAATGATTTTGTTAACAATAGCATACACGATAAAAAACATGAAGCTTCATTCAGAAAAATAATCCACTGCGAAACTCTTTCTTCCTACTTCTGTGAAGTATACAGGCAAATTTGTTGTTACCGGTGCGGATTAGTGGATGTAAACGTGTCCGAACATTTGAGACATGACTGCAACGTGCAAACATCACCTTGACTTTCTTCAACGGATGGTAGAAATGAAGAGAATAAAAAGCAGCGTATTATGATCATCATCTCAGTTTACAAAAAAAAAAGATAAATGTGGTGCGAATTATTCTCAAACCAGAGCTATATAAGGTATTAATTTAGCTAACGACTACTGAGAATAACCATTCCATTAAATGTTTAGGCTTATTGTGCCAAAACCACGAACTCATTATGAGACATGCTATAGCGGGTCCTCTGGAATAAATTTGACCACGTGATATTTTCTATCTTGCAAGGAACACACTGCTAAGATAAGGAAAAGTATTCTGCCATGCGAGTAGGAAATATGCTGGCATAAACTATCTTCCGTCAGCAGGGATGGTTTGCATTTGTGGATTATTGCTTTCTCCAAAAAATAACTGAAATGAGCTCATGCCGCTAAAAAAAGAATTGTTAGTCGTTTCAAAGAGAAAGAAGGATAAATATAACTAACAAAATAACTGCTGATTGAAAGACTAGGAATGCTATGGCATCGATTGAGGGCAATGGTAGTGAAGAGGGTTAAAGACACAGAAAGATGTCACTCTCTTCCACTATTCCTGCTTCAGGAGTTACAATACACAACTCATAATGACAATTATCAAGTCCATTGTGTAGGTGGTGATATTCGGCATCTCGACCTGCTTCCTTCGTGTTCGCTTTAGCTCGTTCCGCCGAACAAAGATTGCGACAGGTTACATGGAAATCGTAGCCATATTTAGCCTTCGCACATCCATGCGATAGCCAAAGAACGACACCAAATACCCAGCCAATCTTTTTGGCGTGATCTCGCCATATATGCTGCCTGTGATTACTTTCCTTGTGTGGTTGTAAAGTACCGGATGTTATGATGGACTCCTCACGACGAAGAAAAAATTCTAACCTGCCTGTTATCACAGCGATTGTACTGGGATGTTGTCAAGTTGTATGTTTACAAAGCTTCTTGTATTTTAGTAGTCCAAATTTAGTGCCCAATGCGTGCTTATCGACTGATAAAGTTGTTGGAGGGGATCTCTACTCTCACCTTGAGCAGTGCTACTGTAGAAGCAAATGTCTAGTGTTAACTTCGTGGCGAAATTTGTACAACTTGAAATGATATACCACACATTCGCAAAATTCAATGTTTTTGGGCCGCTAAAGGCCAAAAGAAGTTTCGAGTTTTTGTTCAAGCGTAACACCAATAGATTACGCGCGCATCTACAAGTGAAGAAAATACTTTCATACATGTCACGTCACATGGGTGCCTCCTTGAACTGCTCTTACGAAACACGCAATTTTCACGAAACTTGGGTGTTGTAATGCCGAAGTGTTATGAACAGAATGTATACTACATTGTTTCTGAGGTGGTCTTAAAAACGTGATTTTCTCGTATTTATAATAAAAAAAAGAAACGAGAATAGAAGACATGCGCCCTGGATTTCTACACAAATGGTTACATTTTATTCAATTTGCATGTCAAGGAATTACGTTACCAGAGGCTCCGTGATTGACACCACGAAGCAGAATAGTCTGCACGCAAATTACCTACAGCCTTTGATAGACCGTCTGGCTTATTTTGAATTTTGTGGGCGATTACGTTACTTATTAAAAAGTTTCACCATTCCTAAACATTCTCATTTTTATGGCTCTCGGAGCACCACTAGCACCTTCATCGAAGCAGGAAACTTCCCCAATAACGAAACATTTTCGGGAAAATGAATTTTTGATTATGGCACCTAATAAGTGAGAGCAATTCACAATGTGAAAAGGTATTGTTACTGTAAGCATGTCTCTTTTAAAGCTGCTATAATCTGTGCACTTCCTTTATTTGCTAATTTCTATTATTATAAAGGTTCGGTAACCGATGATTGACGTTGACGTTTAAAAACTGCCTACGAATGAACGAAGTTTCAGAGGTGCTTCGAATTTTCCGTGTCATCCCGCGTCTTTTCCATGAACATAGTTCTCCGTTTTTGTCTTTGATAGCTTGTAAACGCGTTGTTCTGGCCTGCTGAAATTCTTCACAAGTGTCATTTCAAATGGTTCGCCGCACATTCCACCGAGCAAACGTGGAATTTCGGACGTCGAGGTTCACGTATTTTCGGCAAATACTGCGCGTGCACAGCAAAGAAAATACCTGAAGCATATGAATTGCGGGAGATGTCCTTACCAGATAGCACAGCAATAGATTGAACAACATTACAAGCGGCGAAAACTGTCGCTCTTATCCTGGTAGGTCAGGACGTTCTAGAAGCTCTAACTGGGCTCCACTTATGTTTTTTACCTAAAAAGCGGGACATCGCGTATGACCGGAGGTGATTAGCCGAACTTTACTTTTTTTTTGTATTCAATAGTGTTGATAACAAGTGTCTGAACGAGAATGATTCTTTGAGGTACGGGAATCGTACTAAACGACCATTTTATTTACATTTGAGATGCAATGTAATGCTTACATAACTAACGGCGATAACCTTCTGCAATAAAACTTACTTAGCTCCAGATATTTTAAACCGTAAGGCTAGGTTCTTAATGTAGTAGTGCTTATGGCACCAAACTTAGTGCACTGTGCACAGAGGTTGCAGAAGGAGCGTGGGCGTGTAAACCTATACACTTAGCGAATGGCATAATTAAATAATTTTTCGCGAGGGTAAGAGGAGTGTTTAAAATGACTAAGGTTTTACACGTTTACTGCAATAGGGCTCACCATATCTACTTTTTGCTAGTCGGAAATGAAAGAAATACACCGTTACTGAAATGAAAGAACGTTGGTTTGTAGAATATACTATACAGACACCATTGCGGATCTCTTTCTGACCTGGAACAATGACCCAGACACCATATCTAATGTTAAGAGGTAATGTTTTGGAAGAAAACTACAGATAGCGTGGACGCATTGACTGAGGTGCTCAACGCTGGGCCTGAACGCCACACATTGTTTATCAGGTTTCTGAATTTCAATGGGAGTCACCTAATGGAACTCACTCGCTGGTCTTAGTGATTGTGGTGATTTCTCCTGACAGCACGTTGCTTTGTGCACATATTATGCTCACATTTTTCCTTAATTGTGGATCGCAGTGACCGCATCATCAGCGTTCTTGCCATTAGGACACGCTTTTCTTGAATGCGGTATGCACCTGCTCCTTTGTCGAAGCCCGCGAACGGCCTCCTATGGCAAGTTATGGCTGTGAGTAAACAAGAGAAATGTTTATTGCTTGAATGTATACCCTAAACAACGTTTTGCCTCTGGCAACTTCGCTGTAATTTCAAGTGAAATATATTTTGTTAAATGACGTTTGTTGTACTCTGTTGGTCACCGTTGTGTGCTAGCACTGCGCAGATATTTCCCCGTGAACTGTGAAAGATTCGAAATTGTGCCACAGCTATCACGCTTAACATTCATAAACGGGCCTAAGTTGTCACTGCTCTCGCACTAAACGCTCATCAATGAGCCAACTGTAAAAATAAAAACTTAAGTGCTTAGCACTGGCACCAGTCGATCCTCTTGTGCCTTGAAGGCAGACATCCATGTGGCAGCAAAACTGTCGCTCAGCTCCTGTTGTGCTAAGAAAGAACGGTAGCCGATTCCAAGGCAGTCACATATTATATACACAAAAGTACACTCACGTAAGGGATTTACAATTAATAATATTTAGAAACGTTCTTATGGACGCCTTTTGACGTCAGAAGGAGCAAGTGCGTAGATGCTGCCTTCCCAGGGAAGCATGCAGCAAAGTAAAGAGAAGAAAGAAAGGCAGGAACATTAACGTGACTTTGTCCAGTGTGCTGCATGATGGTGAAGTGAAAACGAGATAAATAACACAAGAGTCTAGGTTATTCACATGCACTAGACAACTGACATTGCAACTCCAACGATTGCAACTACTGTAAATAGCGTTGCAGCTAGCGGCAAATCGTTACGCTATGATGCAACACAGCTATGTCGGCTTTGAATCAGAAGTAGTTATTGTGAATTCATACGGTTGTCGCAGTGGAATGAATGGCTCACCAATGTGCGCTCAGTGCAGATGTGAATATACTATCGATCATCTGCCCAGCTGATGTCCCCGCCTCAAAAAACAACGACAGACTTTTTAGGATGCCTTCAGAAGACTAGACAACTGGCCTTTTAGCAAAACAGAAATACTACCAGCCACACCTTATCATCACAGCTTATTAACCCAGAAACTTGCGTGATATCCTAGAATACCTAAAAATTACAGACTAGAGCGCCCGGCTGCAGACGAGACCTATCTTGGCAAGCAGAGATTACCAGGCAGGTTGAAACGTTGCCCGCGTATAACGCATTGGAGGTTTTATTCAAGAAAATGCATTGCATTTCGCCTACGCGTCACCAGTAACGTGCCCTTTATTTCCGTAAAATATAAACAAGGCGCCTTGTCTAGCTTGCTGAGAACAGTGGCGTAAGCATGCCACAAACGCTGTAGAACTCATAAAAAATTGGACAAGGCGATCGGCGAGTATTGAGTTGAGTTTAGCGTTGTGAATAGGAGAAGCTCGTAGCTAAGCAAGAAAAATAAGGCTTCCCCTATTACGTTACCGCTAACATTGTCCCAATTCCACTAAATAGGAACTCAGTGTTACGTAGAGCTCTTTTCAGACTTTAGGAAACATTGCAAATTACGCGTGATTCTTTGTGATCTTGACTAAGGTATTTTTCGCAAGGCCCTTACTTGCACGAGACTCCGCAACGTTCCACACATCACGCATAAGATCTCCCGTATTTCTACGAAATAAACATTCTGTGACACATTGAGTTCTCTCAGGTGAGTGGGCTAATTTCTTGCACGGCTCCTAAAATATTTATTTATTTTTATTTAGAAATACTGTCAACCCTCAGTTGAGGGTCATAACAGGGAGGGATGTTACATATACGTTCATACAAGACAGCCAGATACAAAACAAATATGCACATGCACTACAGTGTCCTACGGATACAATACAAGATATGATATACAGACTGTAAGACATGTATTCAAATGTTCAACCAGCTGCCGCACGCACACAAACAGAAAAAAAGGAAAAAGGGAAAAAAAAGAAAAGAAAAACAATTTACAATATCCACATGGTACAGTTTTAGTAAAGAACCTTGATTGCATTTGTAAACAATGCAGTATCAGAACTACGAACAATTTCTGCAGGCAGTTTGTTCCACAGCTCTATCGACTCTGGGAAGAACGAACAACGAAAGGCATTGGTTCGGGACAAGTACGGCTGAATAGCTTCACTATGGTTTAAGCGGGAGCTCAGTCTGCCTGGAGGTTTTAAATACAAATCTTTATTAATTTTTAGTTCGCCGTGAATTATTTGAAATAACGTTTTCACTCTCTGCTTCTTGCACCGATCTTCCAATAATTCAAGACCGCAAGACTTTAACATCGCCGAAACTGAGTCTGTCCTTCTATATTTCGAACAAATAAAGCGCGCCGCCCGGCGTTGCACCTTCTCTATTTTGGCCAACATTACCTTTTGATGGGGCGCCCATGCTACTAACGCATATTCTAGGGATGGTCGAATAAGAGATCTGTAAGTCAGCAGTTTAACATCTTTTGTTGCCCTCCCCAGTTTTGCTCTTAAAAAACCCAATTTCTTCTGTGCCGCAGAGCACACTCTTTCTACTTGATTGTGCCATATTAAGTCATGCGAAATAGAGACACCAAGATATTTCAAACAAGGAACATTAACTAGATTGTAGCCTTGAATATCGTACTCAAAAGTAAAAATATTCTTTTTTGCAGTGATGTGCGTGTCTGTGGTCTTATCAAAATTAATTCGCATTTCCCCTTTGTCACACCAACTCCCAAACGCCTGAAGGTTTCGGTTGAGCTTAATCTGATCCTCTAAAGAAGATACTGGGGCAAAAATCAAGCAGTCATCTGCAAAAAGCTTTATCTTAGCAGAACTATCTAAAGCGGTTGCTACATCATTGATGTAAAGCAGAAAAAGTGTTGGCCCTAACACGGACCCCTGTGGTACACCTCAGTGTACATCTACAAAACCAGACTCGGAACCATCAACGCGAACTGCCTGCTTTTGTACTCTTGTAAAGCACTGCAGCGCTCGCAAACGTAATTTTCCACAAAGGTTCAAGTTATCTTACACATTTTTAGCTTTTAGCGAACATCACTCACAAGATGTATCCATTTCCAGATTTCAGAAAAATAAAAGTGAAGTTATGCTTTATACTTTACCAAAATATAAACAACGTGCCATGTGCTCATTGAAAATATCGGTAATACTAACGACGTGGCTTGTGTAACTCAATAAAGTAAGGAAACAAAAACTAGTGCTTAATTATTTTACAATGTCTTAAAAGACCTACGTGAAGAAATGGAACCGCGGGGGTCTCGGTTTCCGTAATTCGCGACCAAGTAAAGCCACTAGACGTTGACACCAAGGAGAGCAGAGCCGAAATTACTTGTTTATTTAATTCAAATGCAAGGGTTAAAAATAAATGAAAATGAGAAGGGGTGAAAAAAAGTACTGCCCGCTCGTGGGATACGAAATCACATCGTTGCATTAACGGCACCATTGAGGCAATTATGCGAAGGGACTGACAGCGCTCCGGATGCCTGCAACAGCGAATCGTGTTTCGTTCTGCCCAAATACAAATTGCACTTTCATGCGCAGTCGCTCTCTGGGAGCTTGTAAAACGTGCGACAAATCACCCTCAGAAATTAAATTAAGGGGGTTTACGTGACAAAACCACTTCGTGATTATGAGGTATGCTGAAGTGGAGGACTCTGGAAATTTGTACCACCTGGGGTTCATTAACGTGCACCTAAATCTAAGCACACAGGTGTTTGCGAATGTCGCCCACATCAAAATGCGGCCGCCGCGGCCGCGATTCGATCCCGCGACTACTTGCTCAGAAGCTCGATGCCATAGCCACTGGGCAACCACGGCGGGTCACGAATCGCCCTTTTTTCAATTCAATAAAAAAATCAGCGATCAAGTCTTCTCTGGACGCGAAATAATCATCGCCGAAAATGCAAGTACTAAAGAAAGAATACTTTATGGACCATTGAAATAGAGTTTAAAACTGGGCGATTCGTTTGATGTTCACAGTAGAAGCAGAGCAAAAAAAAAAAAGTTCGGCAGCATGGTAAACTCCTGTAACCCATGAAAGCGAAAGCCCGCATCACACGTCCCAATACTTTAAGTTGTACATTCGGAGGGGCCAGACTTCTTGCAAGACATAACGAGCCACAATTTGAAGTAAACGTATGGCGCTGTAGTTCGACCTCCTCAATGACACATGCGAGCACCCAACGCACTACCTAGAGGTTATTTCGTTCTTTCTTTCGTTCTCTCTTTCTTTCCGTCTTTCATTCGTTCGTGCTTTCGTTCCTTTATTTGTTCTTTCAGCTGCTCGTTCTTTTCTCCGTTTCTTCATTAATATTCAGTCATTGCATCTTTGCTTGCTTGCATGGGTATGAGCCATTCTTGATCATGATATTTTCTTCTTCACTGAACTATGCGCCGCTTTTTTCGTATATGCGCCGTTGCAACAAGCCACTTAAGGATTTCACCTTAATATCGGCAACACAATGCAGAGAAGTACAGAGGACAGTCGTTAACTAACAACTGTCTGCTTTATTGCACACAAGAAAGAGTAAATAGAAACCGTCAATCTGCGCGCGCAACCTCACGCTACTAGTATTTGCCACATCATTCGAGTACGCTTATTTCACCATCGCGCAGGTTGATGGATGGGACGGAAATACAATGTTCGAAGTTTTTCTTAATTTGGGGAGCGTCAATGAGTTCGTCCGCTTTTACAGTGAAGATTTCTATGGCTGGGCCTCCGTGCATTCTTGTTCTGAGTCAACACAATCTATCTTCATCAGCATTGGCTTGTTCTTCTCGTTATATAGCTGATATATATATATATATATATATATATATATATATATATATATATATATATATATATATATATATATATATATATATATATATATATACACATATATAGCCCACGTCAATGTATACAAACTAATGTGCGTGCATAGCTTTCATCACAATGACCACTGATCAAGAGTATAAGTGTGTTCGTAGCATTGTTGAACAGCTGAGCAACAACGTTACGATGTTAAAACGATACTAAAACAGCTTACCTGCTCATCCACCTTCACAGAGCAGAATGGCTCACGGTATTTTGATTCAGGGGCCTGAGGATGACATGCGTTTATTTAACACATGATTTTCAGCTACATGTACAACAGTGTGCTAACAGGTGTGATGAAGGTGTGCCCTTGAAATTGTTGCTGTGCCATCCAAAAAGAAGCATATCGCCCAAACAAATGACGTGGTGGTTCTTGTTGACCACAACCTATCCGACAAGCATCGCATTATCTTCAAGCTTGCCTAAATATTCTGGGGTGAAATTCACTGAGCTGCGCTGTTCGTAGGCAATTTGATAGCGAAAAAGTTCTTACGCTAAAATAAGGGCGCAAACGAAGGGGGAGCGCATTTAGCTTTACGGCGTCGTATGTGAGCAAGGAGGAAGCAAAGAGAAGATTAAACGACAAGAAATGAAAGTAGCGTGTTCACCCGATAGCATGACCGCACATCATGCGTCTGCACTTGAGGCTATATAATGCTAAACCATTGCATACTGCTATTCGACAGCTTTGTTTTCCGGACGTCTGCTAGAGCGCCGACAAACGCAACCACGCTCGACACTTCACCACACCGCCATCAAAAGAATGACAGTGCAAATGTCACGCGTACTTCTCGTAGTTCTGTGGGAGAGACAGGACTGGTGTACACGTGATGGCATTCTGCGCAGAAAAAGACGCTTGGGTGCAGCGACGGCCGGCCAGGTGTGCTGGGCTAACCTCGCCTGTAGCAATGTCACCACCACCAGCACCACTACATTACAGAGAGGCTAAATCTATTTCTTTTGCGACCGATAACAGTATATAAGGAAAAAAAGTTAGCTGCATACAAACATGTGGAAAGACAGACAAAATAGGCTATTTGTACTGTATATAGAAGTACAGCGCAGCTATAGAGAGCAAGATCGGAACCAGCTCGTGCCAAGCCCAGATGTTAGGCTTCGCCTTCACGTCTCTTAAGTACCTGTTGTATCGCAACAATTAATAGTTCAAATGGCGTCAAGGCAAGGCGACCAGCACCCGTACGTTCATCGTTAATGTATGTGATCGCACTGCACACGGTAGCAGGCGCGGTTCTAATGTTGCACGTATGCTCGCTCGGCAGAGAACCCTCTCTAAGGTGCTGGCCGACGATGTCGTCGACTGCTGCAGCCGAAGACGAAACGCGCACTCTCTTGGGCTAGGATTACTGTCGAGGGCACAGAGAGCAATAATAGCAGCATTAAAAAAGAAATGCAGAAGCAAGTGCATGGCTACCGACACTCCCAAATTATGACGGAAAAGTTCACTGCTTAACATCCCCACCTGCAAGTTTCGCTGCCTACCAAACTTTGACGTCGCATCAGCGTGCATCGCTTTTTCATGGGGTTCTGCTCAGATGATAAAAATTGGAGGACGCTTAAGCTTCGCCTTCAAGAGTGGAACGCGACAGCGTTCCCGTCGACCCGCCAAGGGGTGTAAGACAATGGGCTACGGCGCAGCGACTACGCGCCCCGCATCGGACGCGGTGAGCGTCGAGCAACGCAGCGTTCGGCGCGACAACGAAATGTGCGCCTGAGCAAGCGACGCACGCCTGAGCCATAGATACAGCTCGTTTCTAAGGCAACACCGCGTTCACTAGAGGCGCTTTTGTACCGCTTTGAAGCATCGAACTCGTGGCTCAGTGGTAACGTCTCCGTCTCACACTCCGGAGACCCTGGTTCGATTCCCACCCAGCCCATCTTGGAAGTTGCTTTTTATTTATTAGGGGCCTGCCGTGATTTATAGCTCACGGCCAACGCCGCGGACGCCGACACCGACACCGACGCCGACGTCACCGGCTTTTCTGCGACACGAGCTCCTTAACGCTATCGCGTTAAAACCCGCGTTCCCAAGGTCAACAGTTTGGTTTGCTGGCTCAGAGCGCGGCGTTCCGACAGAGGCGAAATGCACAGAGGCAAGTACACTTCAAATTTCGAGACAAATTATAAATCATAGGCTCATGAAGGGAAAGCCTTGAGCCCAGAACTACTCTAGCCCCATAGGTACCTAATAGAAATCAAGGCTAGTCGGTCACGAACACCACAATTATCAGTGCCAACGTTTCCATAAATTTACCAGCCTCATAGGAACACACGCTCAACTGCACGTCAGAGTACTGCACAGCACCGTGCACAAAGCACATAGCGCTGCAACATTCCAGCTGGTTTCTGATCAAATCGATTTAAGTTGCCGATCTTACGTCACTGACACACTCCGTTCGGAGCATTCACTGCACATATAGTAGGAGAACAAGGTGGGGTTCGTAGTATCGAAGCGCCGACCAACACCGTTCTGTAAACATGCGAATGTCACCTCGCAGTATAAAGCAAGGTGCGGTTCAAGGGCAATATGGCGGGAAATTTTCGGCCGAATTTCGGTAGTTGTAAAGCGTCATTAGCCTATTTTAATTTTCACTGCGGGAGGAAGGCCTCTCCAAGCGATCTTTATTTACCCTTGACCTGCTCCATGTTTCCAAGTTAACGCCAGCAATTTCCTTATTTGTTTACTCCACCTAACTTTTTGTAGTCCTCAACAGGACTTCCTTTCTCCTAGCACCCAATCTGCATTTGTAATCGACCATGGATTATCTGCCCTACGAATTACGCCGCTGCCCAGCTCCAACATTTCCTCTTAATTTCAACTATCTCTACCCCCGTTTTCTCTTTGATCCACATCACTCTCGTCCTGCCATTTAACGTTATGCCTAACATTTTTCCTGTCATTGCTTTTTTGACCGGTCCTTAACTTGCTCTGAAGCTCCATTTTTACCCTCACAGTTCCTGCCCCATATCGTAGTACTACAAGAATGGAATGATTGTATACTTTTCTTGTCAAAGACAGCAGTGATATCCCGGTCATTATTTTGTAATGCCGGCTATATGCGCTCCGACCCATTTTCATTCTTCTGTAAAATTCCTTCTCATGATCAAGGTTCCCTGTGCATAACTGACCTAGAAGAACTTACTCCTGCACGCACTATTGAGGCTAACTAGCGATAATAATTTTTTTTGCTTAACTGGTTATTCTACGTTACCTTTCTCTTCTGCATAATATTCAACCTACCGTTATGCAATTTCTCGCCTAAGGCCCTCAATCAATTGTTCAGATGTGTCCGTAGCGTTGCTGAAAAGGACAATGTCAACGGCAAACTGAAAGTTGTTGAGATGTTAACCGTTTATCGTCGCTCCAAATCCTTCCCAGTCTAACAGCTTGAATATTTATTCTAAGCATGCAGCGTATAGCAGTGAAGAGAGTTTGTCCCCTCGGGTGGCTGCTCCGTCAACAAGTATTTGACCATTTTTCTTGCGGTTAGTTCAACATATGAAGCTGAAACTATCACTCAGGCAGAGGCGAAACGATTATAAAAAGTTGTGGATACGTTCGCTGTGGCTGAAGGTACGGAAGTTGCACATAAATGACAGAATTGTTGAGTTTTTCTTAACCGAATGCTGTAAGCACCACGGCCTTGACATGAAGTTCGTTCAGTCCTTCAGTGCAATCTATACGACATGCACCTAAACCGCTAATTACACAGAAATATCCCAGCTTCCTCCAAGTGCACTGATTTGAGTGGACAGACTGTGCCCCGCCGGTAGAGCAGACTCAACAGCATCATTCCAGCGACGCATATGTTGATCTTGCTGATGCGGCGCGTTTTAGTGAGCATGCTTAGCGTCGGGCGCGCTTCGCATTGTACACTTCGCGATATGAAGCGACTGTGGCCGGCACTTTCATGCCGTAGTGTTGATCTGACTGCTGCGCAACAGGCGCGTCTACGGCTGGAGACGCGCCTGCTTTCCTCGAACCGTCTCCGGCTAGAGGAAAATTCTTGCGCTGAATTCACAAATGCCCATGAAAGGTATTTTAGGTGACGACAGGGAAACACAGAAATAACATATCATAAAGCGACTGAAAGACGTGAGTGACGTCATTTCGCCAGGGCTGATGTTAGTCAGGCGTATAGAAAAAGCATCTCTAGTCAATAACATGACGCTGGCTGTCATCGGCTTTCGCTTTTATTTGTCTTCTGGTCTTACGATGGCCTTTTGCCTGTTACTAGCTTTGCGCATGCAAAATAAAAACGTAGTGACGTCTTTATGAGCATCATAATGCGCGCTTTTTACGAAAAATGAAGAGTATCTAATGAGTGTGTGCACGTTGGTGTGTGTGCGTATGTGTCGACTCATGAGACAATTATTGGCATATTTTATTCGCTTACCATGTTTCACAGCTTATTCGAGCAGTCCACGTTATTTCCCCATTAATGGTAGTACGTGATGTCATCCGCCATTTCTTGTATATCATCCTAGTGACGTTCCGTTTCATATCATAGAGAGGATAGGTGTCTGTCGTGCGCATTCATTTGCTCACCCATAGGATGCGCGAAAGCGTGGGCATAGTCACTCCGTCGTGTCGACAGAGAGCTGAATTGAATCAATGAGCAATGTTATCATAGAAGGCTTATGCTAACATCACGGAGACGGAAGACGAAGCGAATGGTCCAGCAGCAACAAGTATTGATAACTAGAGCAGTCCAGACGTTTTTTCGCATGTTTCATCTCGCATTGAGAATTATATCCTCAAAAGTCTCGTAAAAATTATCATCCGCAGCTCTATGAGCGAGAGATAGCGCAAACTAGAAAAAAATTATAGTTATGCTCAAAACACATCATTTGCTACCGCCCAATGCAGTGTTATGACGAGTATGAAAAGTCAGTCTATTGCGCGCATACCCTATCAGATATTAGGCAGAAGTTCGCAGCAAAGCATTAATATGGCAGCCTTCCAAGTGTAGGCCCAACAAAATCACGAACAAAAACTGCTAAATACGCTTTGATATTACCAATTAGAGCGCGCCACAAATATATTAAGCATGCGCTGTCCTCGGTTATCAGTTGTGGCCACTGGTCAATTGGTTGCAGCAGGACGTTCCAACACTTACCTTTGCCAGCTCAAGCGTTCTAGGTAGACACAATTATGTTCGCAAGACTGATACCAATCTACGGTAGGCATTCCTTCTTACGGTAGGCATTCCTTTCTACGTCGGCAGCTGCGACGATTGTTTAGGTTTTGCGAATCGACCAGCGCTTACTATATGCGTGAGAAGTGAAGTTCGCACCTTGCTAACATTACATACATGCTTTTTTGGACTACAGCACTCGTCTTTGCAGCAGCGGGCTTCGCAAGCTCGCTGATCTTATGAACAGTTTTAGCTTTCTGAATACGATTTTTGAGTGAGATTTTTCTTACGCCTAAATTTGTTCGTAAGTTTTCTTATTAAATTTCGCCCACAGTTCGCGCCCCAGCTTTCAGTGCTGGATAGGCTGGCCCTGTCTCGCAACGTCTCGCGCCGAGTCTTCGACCAGGAGCATCCTTAATGCTAAAATGCACTTATTTCAGCCTTGGCCTAGCATCTAGGTATGCCACGGTCGTCTGGCGGTTTGAGGCTTCTGGTGGGCTATTTTTTGCAGAGAAGTCACAGACTCTTGCATTCTGACAGGGACGGATTCTGCGCGTCTTGTCAGACGCGCAGTTTGCTGAACATGAATTTCAACCCAATTTTAGTCAACCCTGATTGTTTTAAAAGACATGTTTTTTGCCGCAAGTTAAAACACACACAAAAGGAAGACACATAAAGACAACAAGCCGCCCGTGTTGCCTTTATGTGTCTTCCTTATGTGTGCGTTTTAACTCGCGGCAAAAAAACGTGACTTTTAGCAAGCACCAACTAGGCCAACAAGCAGTTCTGTTACTGATCGTTTTAGAAAGCAAGCTTCAAGCCTCCTTCTAAAGGGTCATTTCAGCGTCTCGCATCGTCCAGTAAGATGTCCAAAGATGATATACATAATTTCTATTTGCAGCGAAAACACAATTTGAACATCTCTTTCCTCTCCGTTGTCACTGAACGCCATACTGGGCAACATGTCTTTTCCAGTTACCCTCGAAAGCAGCTTTCCCCTCTATGCGTAGAAAACACCTTTCCCTTCCCTAGTTCTAACCACTTACTGATTACCTGTTTTATCAAGACCATGGTTCTTGTTCTGCGGTAAGTTTTGACGTAGAGCACCTCTATTATTTTATTACTCATGACGACCTTATGCTGTCCTTCAAACATTGCATAACTGAATGTAACGATGAGCTTGCTTTTAGGAAGAAGTCTGGTGCCACAGCCGTGGCATTATTCGACCCTGGTTCTATCTCAAAGCCACATTTGTTACATGGGATGGTGTCCTACATAGTCAAAAGTCGGGCCTCTGCATCGCTGCCAAGGTGGCGGCTCTGCTAAATGACATATTCCTATCTGCCTTGAATCGCGCTTTAAAACGTGAGCTGCGAGGAATGGTGGAAGTTTTTTTCCCTGCGTCAACGATTTTCCCGTCATCTTCTCCAGTAATCCTTCCTCTTCCCATCAAACCAACATGATGAAGGTTGTCCAAAAAAATGACTTTAGTATATTTTTCAAGCGTGAATTGCTATGGATGATTCTAGTAAGTTTTTGGATATATGTTTGAATTTTGAACTGGAACATTTCTGCTTGTGTTTTTGTCCAAGATCGAAAAAAAATCGATCTTGAGCAATTCATTGTTCAGGGTATTCCAAGATAGTTAAGAACGCTATTGGCTGGAACTTCTGCCTTCAGTATGTCTGGCTACAAAAAAAAAAAATGAAAAAACATGGGTGCAGCTTCTTAGAACAAGAAGTTCCCACAAGATACACCGGCTTTCCGGTTTCTACCTTAACGTTGCTTTCATTCTGGCTGCTGAAATCACCGAAGCTGTCCCCATCTAGACTTGGCCCATACATAAATCCCACCACTATTGGCATAGTAATCGCGAACATTTCTCATCAACGAAAGATAGTTTAGGCCATTAATAAAATAATCGCATATTAAGGGAGATCGTTTGCGCGTCATGCTCATAGCCACCCTCTTCTTTTCGTTGACCTTCATTTGCCAGACTTCACACCAAGAAGATATTTTCATTAAAGCTGTGTTTAAGAGAGCCTGATCGCACGGTCTGCGTATTTCCTGATAAAGGATGCAGTCGTCTGCAAATAACTTAATAGTAACCGGAATTTCTAGGGTTATGTTATTTATGAATATTAAAAAGAACAGTGGCCCAAGCACTGAACCTTGAGGGATTCCTGATTTCACCGGCCGTGAATCGGAGCGCACGTTGTCGATAGTGACAGTTTGATTTCGATACGAGAGCTAGGCCTGGATCCATGAAATTAAGGTATCATTTTTCAGTATAGGTTTAAGTTTTGTCAAAAGTTTGGGATGGGACACGCGATCAAACGCTTTTTCAAAGTCTAGGAATATAATGTCAATTTGGCCTTGTTTATCTAGCATAGCTGCAATATCATGAACGCTTTCCAGCAGTTGTGTGACGGTTGAGAGTCCCCTGCGGAAGCCGTGCTGTCGGTCATTGATTAGAATATGTAGCTCGAGAAAAAGGGACATTATGTGTTCGAAAACCTTTGCACATGAGCACACCAGGGAAATCGGTCTGTAGGATGAAATGAGGGTCGCATTTCATGTTTTAGGTAAGGGAACAATTTTAGCAAATTTTCTATCGCTAGGAAGCTCGCACTGAAGAAACGATCTCTGAAAAATAATGCACAAAAACTTCGAGCACCATTCAGCATACCTCACAAGAAGTGCGTTAGGTATGCCATCTATGCCAGACGACTTCTTTAGATCAATATTAGGTAACAGCAAGAAGATTCCTTCCTGAGATGTCGAGATGTCACTTATTGGCGGAATATCATTAGTTGTTTGGGGGCATGGCCTTCTACCATCATCATCTGTAAACACTGGACAAAATAATGCATTAAATGAATCTGCAATTGCTTTTTTGTTCGTTACAATAGCAGCATTTATACACATATTAAGGAAGAACTTCTTTCTAGGAGAAAGTGCTGCCAGAATTTCGCTGGGGACGAAAGTAACAAGTTCTCTAAAGTAACGTTATAATAATAATCTTTCGCTTTTTTATACTGTCTTTCAATTCTTTGTGCACGACACTGAGTTTATGCGTGCAAGACGGGGATGGGTTCTGATGATGTTGTTTCCTTAACTTTTTCGCTTTTCTTCCCAAGCGAACCTTTGGCATAGTAATCCACGGGCGAGCATTTCTCATTATCTTTACTTTTGTTGGTACATAGTAGTGAACGCATCGCAGTACATGGTTCTTGAAGAAAACACCAAAGAGCGTCAACAGTCCAAGTGCTAGACTTAGAAAACATGGTAAACCGAGAAAAATGTAAATCAAGTGTGTCTAGTGTGTCTACGCCATTGGCACGCGAGAAGACCGAGACCACTCGCTCTTCCCGCTTTGTTTTTGTCACTTCGTTCAGTGTAGCTCCCAGGCACATTAATTTGGGGTCTGATATTCCATCAACCACGTCAATACCCGACACACGACGCTACATGCCACTGTTAACGAAAACAAGATCCAGAGTGGAGGAAGTAGTGTCCTGGATGCGGGTGGGTAGCTTAACCAATTGGTTTAATTCACGATAAAGGATTATGTCAACTAAGCGTTTAGCTTAATTTGAAGACGGCACAGGGAAATCCGTATCCCATGTGACTGAAGGGACATTGAAATCACCGCCAAGTATTATGTTCCTGGAGTAGCCGTGGACGGCGCAAAGAAATTCATTAAGCATATCAAAGAATTTTTCATCTGTGCCTGGGGGGCGGCGAAAACCGCCGATTATGAACTTCAAACCACCTGAGTCTACCCTCACGATAACACATTCGAGATCTGGTATATCGGCCAGTGTTTCAACTTTTAAGGTTTCCTCAAAAATATTGCTACTCCACCGCCTCAAGAATTCCTGTCCTTGCAGTAGACCCGGATCTTGAGAATCGGTTGCAGTTGAATCTGCTTCATTGTCTCCCTGCCTTCAACGTGTAAATTGCAATGTGTATCGTTAGGCAAGTACTTAAAAAAATGAATAGATTTTTGTTATTGTTTGGCTATGAATTTCGATTTCTCGCACAAGAAAAAAAAATGTCCGCAGTTGGAACAACACAGCTGAAGGACTAGAATTGTGTACTCAGCCACATGTGATTTTTTCAAGATTGCTTAGTCTTGGCAGAATCACCCAGTGTGCTTACGTGACTGTAAAGCCGATTTGTTGGAGTTATAAAAAGTGATTAAGTTCACTTCCCATCAAAACCAACAACTTCTTAACCCGTCATGCGTACTAGCTATTGCACTTGAGCGACTAAGGAAAACTACGACGAATCCGCGAATGAAATACTTCAGAATCGTTTACGCCAGCAGCAGTCTCCATCAATAAAGTGCCGGAGAAATATTTATTGATTGGTGGCTGTTCAAGTTAATCATATCTTCTTTTCAAGCACATTCAGAGAAAGCTGTGAGGAACTTGTTTATTTGTAATGACTTCAACTGGTTTTTTTACACGTACAGCCCGATTTCATGAAGTAATAATGAGTCCATTTCGCATTACCTAGGCGTTATTTTCGACAGCAGCAGTTTGGATGCAAAAACCTCATAGCGCTTCCCTTCCTAACTATCCGGGTCTGCATAGTTACCACATAAAGGACGTAGAGAGAAACTAGAGCGCTCTATTTTTTTTCGGGAAACTTTCGAATCGCATACGCGCGGCTTCGGTAACTAACGATGCATAATTATTCTGAAAACTCTGTGCGCACGTGGCAATAAGTTCGCGTTAGTTAGAGTGACCATGGATGTTAATATAAGCTTAGCGACGCGAAGTATGGCGGCATAGCTATTGCTAGGCCGCAGAATTAAACTCTCCGACGGAAAAACAAAAAGCCACCGAAGTGGCCAACAAAAATATTACTACACTCTTTTCGGCACGAAAAACGCGCAGCCGGCGTTCGTCGGCAGTCGGTATTGATTCGCTGTCACTCATGCATTTCTTTAAAAGCTTGTGGGAAGCCGGCGAAGTTTCTCCTTTCCCACACACCTACTTCTTTGAAAGGAGGAAAGAGAGAGAAAATACAGAGAAAGGCAGGGAGGTTAACGAGGAAGTCAAACAAGAACATGCAAGATTGTGACGCTTTGTGTGGTACAAGAGGTGTTTGACCAAAAGAATAAAATATAGCTCTTACAAAGCTTATATTAGTGGTAGCGGCGTTGATCTGACTAATCATTACGTGCAGATGAATAATTACATCGTGTACTGAGCATGACGTGACCTGAAAGACCTTAGGTGCAAAAGCGAAACTGGCAGCATTTTATGTTGTTGGTAGTTGGCTCTTCTTAACAGGAAGCTCTACCTAGGGGCCAACCTTAATTCCGCTATTCAAACATATATAAACGCAGAATTGTTTTTATGGGCACGTCTTGGACCAAGTTGAATAAACGTGATGGTACTTAATAGGGGGAGCTAAATTCTAGCAATTATATTAATCATAGCTCTGATTTAGGGCCCCGCTTGTTGCATAAAGGTTGTTAAAAATTGGAAAATAAAAAAATAGAATCAGGAAGCTAACAAATCCTTATCTCTGCACCAAGAACAAATATTACAGTTGTGTAAACTGAAGCCGTTAGAACGTGTGAACCTGAAACTGAAGGTGTGAAGCACAAGATTCTGATATACGATTTTACCGCCTTTGTGAAATAGCTACAATGTTTACGAAGAGTTTGCAAGTGTCCTGCTCACCAATTATTGGTGTTTTGTTCAGCGCTATATAAGCAGGGATTTTGTTCATTTCACACGGGCTATTAGGGGGAGTTTAGCAAAGTGTAATATTTTATTGCTTAGATACACTGCTATAAATTGCATACCTTACCATGTTCAAATTTCGCAGCCATCGTTATTTTGTCCCAAACAATGATTTCGATCAAGTTAAACTTCACCTCCAATCCTTACTAGATTTTAACTACTTTCACACGCAACAATCATCAAAATTGGTGCAGGAGTTGCTGAGAAAAATTTAGTTTCTCCATTCACATGTATATATAAAAGAGTTATAGGAGGGAAAGCAAGGCGAGGAAAGGTAAGGAGGCCAATCAGACGAATGTCTAGTAAGTGCTACTATTGGACTAAATTTTTTGTCACCACGTGTGTATGAGAAAAAAATATCTAGAAAAGTAGGAACAGACTGGCAAATTCATCAATGAAGTTTCTTACGCCGTGCTTATCTTCCACCCTATCGGTATAAGAACGGAGGCCTCTTTGTATAATAAGATTCCTTTTTAGGTGCAGCGGTGGCGTAGACGCACAACAACGGCGTCGCGTGCAAGAGGACCGTGGTTCGAATCAGGGTGCCGCGCAATTTTCCACCGGATTAAAAAAAATCCGCGTGTTGATAAAATTGTGAGCCTGGAGTGTGGAGCCTGGAGCCTGGAGCCTGGATAAAATAAACAAGCCTGGAGTGTGGCCTGATCCCGGTGACCCGAACCGGTAACGCACTTCCTCACCAGAGCAGGATTGGCCACCCTGGTGCAGCACTTCGTCACAACGCAAAGAGGCAAGACAGCTGGGGGGGATCAGGTAAAAGCAGATTTGTTGAAGGATAGTGGGCAGATTGTTATACAAAAACTGGCCACCCTGTATACGCAATGCCTCATGACTTCGAGCGCACCGGAATCTTGGAAAAACGCTAAAATAATCCTAATCCATAAGAAAGGGGACGCCAAAGACTTGAAAAAATTATAGGGCGATCACCTTATTGTCTGTTGCCTACAAAGTATTTACTAACGTAATTGAAGATCGAATCAGGAACCCCGTAGACTTTCCGTCAACCAAAGAACCAAGCACGATTCCGTAAAGGCTACTCAACATTACACCATCTTCACACTATCAATCAGGTGATAGACAAATGTGCGGAATATAACCAACCCTTATATATAGCTTTCATTGATTACGAGAAAGCGTTTGATTCAGTCGAAACTTCAGCAGTCATGGAGGCATTACGGAATCAGGGTGTAGACGAGTCGTACGTAAGGATACTGAAAGATATCTACAGTAGATCCGCGGCTACCGTAGTCCTCCATGAAGAAAGCAACAAAATCCCAATAAAGAAAGGCGCCAGGCAGGGAGATACGATCTCTCCAATCCTATTCACAACGTGTTTACAGGAGGTATTCAGAGACTTGGATTGGGAAGAATTGGGGATAAAAGATAATGGAGAATACCTTAGTAGCTTGCGATTCGCTGATGATATTGCCTTGCTTAGTAACTCAGGAAACCAATTGCAATGCATACTCACTGATCTGGACAGGCAAAGCAGAAGGATGGGTCTAAAGATTAATCTGCAGAAAACTAAAGTAATGTTTAACAGTCTCGGAAGAGAACAGCAGTTTACGATAGGTAGCGAGGCACTGGAACTGGTAAGGGAATACATCTACTTAGGGCAGGTAGTGACCACGAATACGCGTCATGGGATTGAAATTATGAGAAGAATAAGGATGGGCTGGGGTGCATCTGACAGGCATTCTGAGATCATGAACAGAAGGTTGGCATTATACCTCAAGAGAAAAGTGTATAAGAGCTGTGTCTTACCAGTACTCACGTACAGGGCAGAAACCTGGAGGCTTACGTAAAGGGTTCTACTCAAATTGAGGACGACGCAAGTAGCTATAGAAAGAAAAATGATGGGTGCAACGTTAAGGGATAAGAAAAGAGCAGATTGGGTGAGAGAACAAAGGCGAGTTAATGACATCTTAGTTGAAATCAACAAAAAGAAATGGGGGGGCATGGGCAGGACATGTAATGAGGAGGGCAGATAACCGATGGTCATTAAGGGTGACGGACTGGATTCCACAGGAAGGGAAGCGTAGCAGGGAGGGGCAGAAAGTCAGGTAGGCGGATGAGATTTTTGAGATACGGTTGGCGTTCCAGTGAACAGTTTCCCATAAACGCTGCTTTAACAGTTGAAAACGATTGTTATAGCAACAGCGATGTATTTTTGTGGAGGCTTGGGTGACAGATATCTCTAAAGTGCAGCTTGTCATAAGATAGTTAGGTCACTATTCATCGGCTTCAATTTCGCGATTGCAACATGTGCCTTAAAAGTAACATTTTAGAATTTTTGTTTTTGCAATTTGAGTATTTCGAGAAATTATTGTAGAACTTCAGCTGCTGCTAACACCCGTATCGGCAAATAGGCTATTTGCTAACACTACAGAAGCTCGTAACATGACGAATTCTCCCCCATGACAACTAACCTATATATATATATATATATATATATATATATATATATATACTGAACATTCAGTGCATAGTAGCTGCACCTGCGGCGCTGCAGACTGCTCCTCATCAATGGACCATTAATTAGTAGGGAGGAGCTGTGGAAGGAGCACTGAGACGGTAGCGGAGACCAACCACGACTGGTAGACGGACGTCTAGCCACATAATGTGGTGACCGACACCAGCTGGGACTATTGTACATAGACCTCCCTCCCCTCTCCTAAAAGGGAAACAAAGATCACTAATTAATTAATAATTAATTAATTAATTAATTAATTAATAATTATTTAATTAATTATCAAATAAACAATTAATTCATGATATTGCAGTTTCTCTTCGTGAGTCTGAATCAACGGCATAGGCAAAAGGTCCCTACATAATTCCGCAGTCGCCTATTTTTTAAAGCGGTGCTCGCGTCGCACCAGTCAGCTGTCGGTTTGTATCGATGGGCTGGTCCATATTTCGGCGACCGAAGACACATGCAGGGTATTAACGCTAGCCCTTTCAAAACTGTGAAACAATAGCACTTTGCAGATAGCACAATTTTAGTCAATGAGCCGCTCGATTAGAAGAGGCGGACATTACCTGCACAAAACATTGAAATGTATAATCGGCTAATTAACATACATTCACTAATTAATTTTTCAGCGAATCAACTTGTGGCACATAGCGCAATTTATAAATTCTAGTGGGTCAGCCTACAAGGCATATCCATTGAAATTAATTGTGTGGATTACATCTTTTACGCAATATGCGCCGTCAGAGTTGGAGTAAAAATTCACTGTCGGTCCACCTACATTCTTCAGAAAACTTTTTATTTTGTTCACTGAAGCACAAGATAACGGCAACGCCAATAATATTTTGCGGGAATTACTGTCGGCATTTACTATCCTGAAACCGGTGTCATCCTGAGCATTCATTCCAAAAACCTAATTAGAAAGATTTTGTAATTTAGTCGCTTAGGCATTGCAACTTGTGCTGGAAGTAATGTGTGCATCTTCGAGTATACCAGCTCATAGACTAAGACGCTATCTCCAAGAGGCATTTCTTTGTTTTAATTTGGAAGACGTCGTCTAAACACCTGGTATAGGAATGCGCCATCTTAAACAATTTGCTGGTACCGCGCATAGTGCATACCGGCACCAGATACGGTGCGAACCTCGGCTGCCCAGAGTGCCATATCAGCATGTCTTTTGCGTAAACGCTGACGGGAGCTCAAACACAAACATGCTGATATCATCATGCGATCGTCGTCACTCCGAGGTGCCTATTTTATAGTCGTCATTGCGGTTTCATTTCGCCGCGTTGTTATTAACACGCTAAAGTCGCCTGACGCCATAGTCATTTCGTCGTCGTCGTCATCGTTCCGTCATCATCATATTGTCGGCATCACATATCTGAATTATGTTGCCGTCATTCTATTTTGATCAATATGTCGTTCCCATACCATCGTTGTCACTGTGTCATCATCGTAAAGTCGACTTAATGCATTCGTGCTCAAACTATCGTCGCGAATTCGTCATGGTGGTTCCATCACCGTCATATGTTCATGATCATCTCGTTCTGGTCATGTACTCGTCGTCAAACCGTAGTTATTCGGCCATAGTAATCCCCCTGCCGTCATGCTGTCACCATCATCCCACTGTCGTAATCACAGCGTGGTTATTGCGTGGTCATCATAAGGGGCTTGTCATGCAATTTTGGTCATAGGGTCGTCGTGATATCGTCATATTTGTTCTATTGTCGTTCCAGCTCCGACCTTCAATATTCGTCCCGCCATTGTTGCCCTAAAATTGTCGTCATGGTTACGCCATCGTCATCACACAGGTGACGTCTTCCCATTGTAGGCATGCCGTCGTCATCGTGCTGTCGTCCTTGTACAGTTGTTGTCATGGCATCATGGTCGTACAATCGTTGTCATTGTGGTGTCATCATTCCATCGCCTTGAGGCCATTGGCGTCATTCCATCGCCATCGTATAGACGTCATCATGCTCTCGTGGTAGTTCCACCTCCGCAATTTAAGCGTCGCCATGCTCCCATCATCAAATCATCGTCGTGATACTTTAGTCATCGTGCGTTCGATCCGCATGATCGAGCACCAGAACCTGATGTTGAGCTTGGCGTTTGTCGGGGAAAATGTGTTAAGCTTGGTCATGTGCTCTATACTTACAAATGGTTGTTAAACAAAATTGGCAATATTTGCAAACACCAATATAATCTTCGCTTAAACTACTTCGCCCAGCACATCGGATGGGCACATTTTATTTGTTTTTAATTCATAATTATTGCACAAGTCATATTTTCAGGGCTTATAATGCGTCGAAACACTCCCAGCGCATGCCCATGTGCGTTGCTTCACTTATATTTTCCCCTTTGCACCCAATGCTAATCTCCTAACAGCCCTTTGATTAATCTCAAGTCCTCATGGCACTCAGACTATATGTGCGATGGTGAGTTCCGAAACGTAATCGCGAGATGCATTAGCCATTAGCATTACCCATTTGGTAACGTAATTCCAAACAGCGCCTTCTTTTTCTTTCTGCGAACGACCAGCAGATTGACTGTCGCAATCATTGCTCTGCCCTATGCTGAGACGTTAGCCACATTCAATGGCGCATGACTGCACTCAAAAGGAAGCTTTCGCTCGAGAGCAAATCGCATTACCGGGCATTGGGCCCTGGAAACGGGGGCCAAATACACTACAAGGGCAAAAATCTTCTCGCTAGACAACGGATGAACTGTTCGGAATAGTATTTGCTTTGCACACACACACAAAAAAGGAAACTACCATTGATTCTCAGAAACGGAAATGTTCATTTAGCAAATAAATGTTTTTAATAAACTGCCGAAAAAATAGCAAATTAGAAAGTATACACAGAAAGTTTCAAAATCCCTAACTGTGTAGTAAAAGGTGTCTGAATTCTGTAGACTGTATCTGTTAGGTAATCTAAAGTGTTGAAATTTAATAAGTGACTTTGTAGCTTGCCTGAATTCGTACATGGTTTACGAAGGTTTTGCAAAAGTATTGCTCACAAATTATTGATATTTTTAAGGCGCAAACAACCTGTGGAGGTGGAATCGGTCTCGATAGCCATTTTGTTTGTGCATCATTGTCTCTCTTGTACATATTGTAAATATATCCTTATATGTGACTTCTGCAACGTAAGACATTGGTGAGAGGTGCGGGGTACCCACGAAAATCAACAATGGAGCTCCGCAGTGGTCGTCACCTCGCAGTGATCAACATGATGCACGAAACAGGACCCGACATGGCGCGGCACACATCAATGCCTACAACCCCGAAGGTTGTGCTCTCTTAGCCGCGGGATCCAGGAACGCTCTGCTGCACCTGGGCGTCGAAGACTCGATCGCCACGTATAAGCGAGAAAGTGCCCACAGCAAATGGGATCCGACGATTATGTTCGCTAACTTGGTTTCATACCTACAAGGCATGTTAAACCTGTGGTATTACAGCCACAAGGAAGAGCTTAACGACTTGGAGACGTGCAAACAGAAGCTGAGGGGCTTGCTCGACCATCCCGCCGCGTGGAAGAGCACCGCTTAGTAAGAACTAGCGACCCGCGCACCGGCGTGCACTGAATCATACGTCATCCAGGACGTGTGGCTCTGTTCCGTAAGGTCCGCAGTGACATGGCTGAGTCAGACAAAGAGAGAGAGAGAGAAAGAGAGAGAAAGGTAAAGGAAAGACAGGGAGGTTAACCACAGATTATCTGCAGTTGGCTACCCTGTACTGGGAGAGGGGCAAGGGGATGCGATAGGTAAGGTAAAATACTTTAAAGAAACCTACACCCACACACACACTCGTACACACGAACCGTTTGTGTGGGCACTGTCACGCAGCGCGCGAAGGCGTTCTTACTGTTAGGCAGTGTAACCGTACAATCCTACGTCACACAGTGCACAGTCACAATTTGTCAGACAGTCCCGTGTCATTTAGGTACCGTAGCAGCGCCTTCATAGCGGATCGCGCTGATGCTCGCGTGGCCCAGTTTCCAAGAATCTTGTTTTCTGTCATTGGGCTCTCGTCCAGTTTGTCTAGGGTGGCTGAGATGACTGCGCTTTGACGGTTGAAACGAAGAGCACTGACAAAGAAGGTGCGCAATTGTTTCACTGCACCCGCAGAAGTCACAAAGGGGGCGGTTGGGCATTCCGATAATAAAGGAGCACGGATTTGAAAATGCTACTCCAAACCATAGACGGACTAGAAGGGTGCAGTCACGCCTGGGAAGCTCGGGCGGAATATGGAGCTGTAAATTAGGGCCCAGGGTATGAAGGCGTGCACTTGTGAACTCGGACGAATTTCACTGAGATGATGTGTCAAGTCACGCGCAAGTGCAGAAAGTTTTTTCGCTGCGTGGGCTCTCGATAGAGGAATGGCAACGCAGTTCACGCCGTCATGGGCAGATCGGGCAGCTGCGCCTGCTCGATGATTGCCATGTGTACCACAGTGACTAGTCAACCACAGATATATTATAGTGTGTCCTTCGTCAATTATGCGATGGTGGACTTTGATCTCTGCGACGAGCTGCTCATGTGATCCATGGCGCAGTGCTGCGAGCACACTATGTAGGGCTGCATTGGAATCGCAGAAAATTGAGCATGCATGGGGTGGTTCCTCCTGGAAGAAATGAAGAGCCGCACGCAGGGCTACCAGTTCAGCAGCTGTCGTTGATGATACCTGTGAACTTTTTAGCTCTATTTTGACGGATCTTGTTGCAATCACTACGGCAGCAGCTGTGGCGATTCATCATTGAGCCATCGATGTAAACGTGTACACGGCCACTGTGCACGTCATATAAAAGTTCTAATGTGGCCTGCTTCAGGGCAAACGACGGCATGTTAGCCTTCTTCGTGATTCCTTGGATGGTGAGGCGTAATTCGGGTCTTTGCAGTCACCTTAAAGGTGAAGATGGTCTTGCTGCAGGCATGTAGTTCGATGACAATGACGTAGGTTTGGCAACAATTATAGGACTGAAAGTTGCGTGTGACCTTTTTTGGGTAGAGCGGTAAGATGGGGGGGGGGAAAGGTAAACTTGAAAAAGGGGGTACCAGCGAAACACAAAGGACGCGCACACAAATAAAATGTGTTAGACATGGACGGACGCTGGACTTTCAACTCTACTTTATCGAAATTTACATTGCCGCACATGCACCAACTGGCCTAAGAGCTTGCGCTAATGCAGTGAGAAGGTGGTCGGGAAACGTGCCGAATATGCACCCTGAGAGCGTCGGTTGCCAAGTACATTGATATTGGGTGATCTCGAGCTATGACAACCGTTCCCGCTGTAGACGCGCACCTGGGAAGACCGAGACACGTCCTTAGGGCTTCAGTTTGTAGTCCCCGGAGTACACGCAGGTTTGTTTTGCAGGTGTTACCAAGCACCAAGAGGCTCTATCTTGCTAAACCAAGGAACAAGGCGTTATAAAGTTGCAGCATTGACCGCACCGATGTGCCCCATGACTCTCCGCCGAGAAATCTGAGATGTAGTATTGTCATTAATCTCTTCTTTAGGTATGAAACCTGCAGCTTCATGATAGGTCGCGGTCGATAATTACCCCCCAAAAGCGGTGTTTCCGTGCATTTCCAACTGCTTGCCCATTAACACTTGCAGAGTAATGCTTCATTGCCTTCCGAGTGAATGTAACAACGCAGAATTTCTCTGAAGACACCTCTAAGTTCGGTTTTCGGAAGTACAGTGATGTTAAGGTAGCGACTGCAGGTACGAGCCCGCCTTTTGTAGGCGTGCTCCTACCTGCAGTCGTGTTACAGTAGACGCCCAAATGCAGATGACGTTGGCATAGATTGATACTTTAACTGGTTTGGGCAAGCATCTGACCAGGCCAACGAGCACTAGGTTGAATAGCGTCGTGCTCAACGCTCCGCCTTGTGGTACCCCACGGAACGTTTCGTGTTGAGTCGTGGCGCCATCCTCAGTCATCACGAAAAAAAGCCTGTTGGTCAAATAACTGCAGAACCACTGAAAAGTGCGGCCACTGATTCCGGCTTCAATCAGAGCCTCTATATTATCATAGCCTCTATATTATCATAGACGCCTTTTATGTCAATGAATAATGCCGCAGTGATTCATTTCAGAAGTATTTAGTGCTGGACAAAGGGGATCAAATCGATGACATTATCTATGGATGAGCGCGGACGCCGAAAGCCAGCCATAGCATCTTGGTACCCGTTGTAATTTTCCAGGTACCATTCCAGGCGTGTCAAAATCATCCTTTCCATTACTTTCCCTATGAAACTGGCCAGAGCGGTGGGGCGGTACGATGGCAAATCTAACAGTGATTTACCAGCTTTGAGAAGCGGAACCAACCGACTGCATCTCCATTCTCATGGAACCAAACCATTGCGCCAAGACTCGTTGTAAAGGTTTGGCAGCATGAGTCGTGCTGTCTGCCCAAGATTGGTGAGCGCCGCATAGGTAACGCCGTCTGGTCCAGGTGACGAAGAGCGCCTGCAAGTTGCCAGTGCTGCTTCAAGCTCCTCCACCGTAAACATTACATCCATGCGGGAATCCCGTGACACAGGAGTGGCACATGGCGTAACTGCGCGTTGGAGCTGCAAGCTGGCAATTCTTGAGCAAAATTCTTCAGCAACGTCAATTTCGCTGCGACCTTGGTGAAAGGTGGGGGATTTGAAAGGAACACGCTGTTCCGGTGATACGCGAAGTCCACGCACGGTTCTCCATATCTGAGATAATCGCTGACGTGGATCCAACGACTCACAAAAACGTTTCCATCTTTGAGATTGCAGTTAAATGCGGCGGCGAATCTTCTTTTGCATCCGCCTTGCCTCTCTGAGATCATGGATGGATTTAGTTCTCCTGTGTCTTTTTTCAGCCCGCAGGCGAATTGCTCGTAGTCGCTGCAGTTCGGCTTCAAATTCTTAATATTTCGGGAAAGGCTGAAAACCACGCGTAGCTTCTCGCATGACTTTTTAAATTTCGTGTTCGAGACTTGGATGGTTCCCTTTCTGACATACTTCCTCGAAGTGTGACTGAAACGCCGACCAGTCAATTCGCCGGAGGGTCGTGGAGGAGCACTTAGATAGTCCCTTGATCTTCAGGTACGTCGGAATGTAGTCGCTTCCATGTGAATCGATGTCTGGAAACCATTGCACGTTTCTTTCACGACGCCGAGAAACCAGGGTCAAGTCTAGGCAGCTGCTATATGTAAGCCCGCGTAAGTATGTCGGACTGCCATCGTTGAGGGTGTAAAGGTCGTGCTGTGTGGCAAAGGATGCTAGTCTCCTTCCCCTGGAGTCCATTTTCAAGCTCCCCCAAGTGGATGGTGAGCATTAAAATCTCTGGTGAGAATCGTAGGGCCGGGTGCCGCTGATATCACGTCGTGCAGTCGTTTAGAGCTGAAGCCACTTGAAGGAGTAAAGTAAACAGCAACAAGTGTGAACGTAAGATTATTTGTCTTCCCAATTAAACGTACTGGTTGTCATCGTGAGGCAGGACTGAGTGCAAAAAGTGTGTCAGATCACATCTAATATATACAATTACCTTGCTCACGTCACCACAGGCGGAGGACATGAATGCCTCCTAGCCAGAAATGCGCATAACATTCTGAAAGCTCGGTTCGCAAATTACGAGGATGGGAAAATGGTTTTCGAAGACAAAGTGTCTAAAATCTAAAATTCTCGATTTGAGACCACGGGCATTCCACTGCAATAAAGATGCTGTCTTGACTTCCTCGTGGAAGGGCTGTGAGGGGCGTGCCATGGTTCTATGCGATGCTTTCAAGTACTTGAGTCGGCACGTCCAGTACATGCAGTGTGCTACGAGCAGTTGGAAAATGCATGTTTGTCGGTAGTAGACGCATGACATTCGTGAATCATTTGAGCATAGCAATCACTTGTGAATCCTTGTCTCACATTTGGTTAACTTAAGTGACATTTGAATTAAAGTGGCGAGTCATGTGCTGTGGCTCTGGCGTGCGATCGGTCTTCGGCAGTGCTAACCACTCCTCACTTGATGAAGCATTAATAGCATGGTCGCTTTTTTCAATGACATTCGGGGTCTTACTGGAGACAGATGGAACAGGAGGCGGCGTTGCCGGACGAGACGTTTCCCTTGAACCAAAAGAGGATTTCGTAGACTTTCATTTCCGGGAGCGATGTCGCTTTATCGCTGCAGAAGCATCTCTGTGTGATGCTCCGTCTCTGGCCATTTTTCTCAATATATTCTGTTCTTTATTTATACGTGGATAGTCTTTTGAGGATGCAGCGTGCGAGCCTTGACAATTTGGGCACTTGAGCTCTGTTGCCCGGCAAGTGTCAGTGTCATTTTGTCGGAACATCGTGGGCATATCGTTGTATTTCAGCAGACAGCACTCACATGTCCAATCCTCTGACACATTCTGCACTGAAGTGGTTTGAGTGCGAAAGGTCGTACCACATGCCGAAAGCGGCCGACCTTTACATGCGATGGCAGGCAGTCACCTTTAAACACGAGCCTTACACATGTCGACTTGCCAAGGCGCCGAGCTTATCGTAATGGAACACCATCTGTCGAAGGTTTGATTAAAATTGGCAGGTTGCTGTCGCTAATCGATGTGCCAATATCATAAACAACACTAGCCGTGGTTTTGTTATTCTGCGGAATGAGGTAGTGGACATTGATGCGGCCCAGGAGATTTACTGCCATCAAAGCATTGATTGGGCTTCGGTTGGGGACATCAATAGCCAGGACTTTCTTTTGAGTATTAATTCTGATATCTTTGATTTCTGCTGGGACAAGAGCCTCCAGGGAAGCGGAAATTGCTTGCCGATTAAGGCAGTTGAGGTTGTTGGCAGGTGTGTCCGGCACAAGAAGGATTGTGTGCGACGATGGCCTTTGTTGTGGCATGACGGTAGACTTACTTCATGAAGGTCGTGCGCTGATGGAGTTTCCTCGCTTGGCCTTCCGGTGTACAACTTTTTCGAAGCCTTCGTCATTTGACATGTCATTGCTTGAGCAGGAGTACAACACAGCGTCCTCGCTGTCAGCTTGACTAGGAGGGCAATTTCTCCTCCTCGGGCCTGTTCCTACCGAAGCAGTCACGTCGCGTGGGCATTCTGCCGGCTCCACTTCCATTGCCGTTACACTACATTGACGACTAGACCGCAAAACCCTCTGATCACTTTGCCGACCTGACAGAACTTGATGGACGTTTTAGTCGATGGTGTCAGTGCCCCAGCACTCATCGACACTGGCGAGCACGTATCCCACGAGTGCCCAATGGTGCCGACGCTTGAAGAAAGTTCTCATAACCACTGCATCACACAGCCTTCGTGTCACCGACGGAAGAACGCCTACCGTGCTTGGGATGTGCACTGCTCGCATTGGCACCGCGGGGCACCAAACGACTTTTTGTCTGCCGTTTTGGTCTTACGACCATGGTCTTACGACGGCATAATCGGCTTAGACATTTCATCGTCCTATTCAAGCCTCTTTCATTGTGCATGTAGTGTCGTTCAACTTGAACTGCCCCACGGGTGCTATAGTCCACCAGTCACGGAACCATATATATATATATATATATATATATATATATATATATATATATATATATATATATATATATATATATATACATATATATTGTGTATTTGCCACTGAGACACAAGAGGGACAAAGTTTTTGTATGTAGAAAGCTATGTGTCGTACTTCATTGTGCGTACACTTGTCACTAGTCGTCTTCCCTCGAAAGCCATCGCACGTCGGCTTCGTATCCGTGATACCACTACACGTAGACGTGGCGTGTTGTGCGTTCACCTAGTTAGGATGGCGTTATGACTAACAAGTGAGAGCGTTATCTCTCAGCTCTCTGAAAAATGAAGCTTCGATGATATTATTTTGGGGAAGTGCATCAATATCCAAGTTACAATAGCTAGTACCTAATCGTTGCTTTTCATGCCGCCGAGGAAATGAGGAAGGGCCGAAAGAATAGAAAATAAAGTGATCGCAACAAAATGCGGTCCACGATATTCTTTATGTGGAACTTGAATCTCAGTAGGCAAGTATACCTATGCATTTCAATCATATCGATATGCAGCGTGCTTCGATTCACATTTAGTTCAGTATCCTGGAACATTCATGTTTACCTGAAGACGGTTTATGAAAGCTTTTGACTCATCAACAGCCTCAGACAGTGGCCGGACTTGTTAATAACAAACCCCTGTCACTTGCACCCGCACCGAGGCTTTTTGCACATGGCGGTGGTTTGTACCAGTGATAAGACCCTTCCCCTAAAGGGTACGATCGAATCGCTGTTTGCACAAATAAAGTTGCCTTTCTTGCGAGTCTTTCCGATAAGTAAACGTGATGGCAACTGCGATGGACGACACGAAAACTGCATGAAATAAGCTTGATAGCGGCCCTCTGCAAATTTTCGAACCAATTATCTTGGTGCGCTCAGAATGGCCAAAATGAGTACCGCAGTGCTCGGTGACGGCTTTTCTCATAGCAGGTGAAATTTGAGCTCGCTATGTGACGAACCAGAATCTTAAAAGATTGCAAGCAGTTTTACTTCGCACTATCAGTTCTTGCGAGTCGCGCTTACCAAATACTTTGTGAATACAATAACGAGTCATAAGGGTAGCGCGTAACTTTTTTTCTTTTGTGGCAATACCTCGTATTAGGCTAAGAAGGAATAATTTATCACAACAACCACTACCTTCGCGAAATGCGAAAGTTGTGGGTTCGGTTCCCACCTGCGACAAGTTGTTTTTTCATCCACTTTAATTTCCATTAACTTACCGTTTCCTTATTTCATTTATTAAGCACAAGTAATTTCCCTTATGTTTTCCTTGGTGTCAGAGTTGGTTGGCTTCTTATGATATGACTAATAAAATCGGGCCCCTCGGTTAACCCCCTTTCTTCTCGTTTATTACATAACGAGTGTCTCCAATTCGGCAACATTGATGCCTTCAAGTAGCATGTTGGGGTTTATTAACCGGTTGCCTCCACCCAAAAGATCAGGTTCTAGCGACGCCTGCGGCAGAAAGGATGTTCCACATCCACCGCCAAAGTCTGCCAGTGTAGGCGCTGGCTAACGATCCCAGGGTTCTACTAGGAAACATAAATACCAAAGAAAGTGTATAGGAAAACGGCGCCGGTGGCTGCTCAATTGGTTAAAGATGCATTAAAGATGCATTAATATGCCGAGCAAAACTGAATATTTTTCTGAATAGCCACAGGCTGCCCCGTTCCGTAAGGAATAAAAGAAGGCTGCCGCCAATCGTTCAGGCACTGGCTACTCGCGCCTGCCGGAGAGCATGTGTTTATTTGCGGACAATGAAACTTTTTCCGTGGCCGTGTAACATTATCGAACACTTTCAGCACGTTTACGACCTCGCTCTGCCAACTATTCCTTGCTGAGGACCCACTTTAGAGACATTCGTAACCTTCCGTTGCATGCCACCACGATTTTCGACCAGCCAACTCAAGCTAAGTAAGGGAAAGCAGACCAATCGCAGATGCCGCTACCACCCTCTTTATGCGGTTATCGATTTTCAGTGCATTGGCTTGGCACCATCGACACCCCTTACACTTGAGCGTGCTCCACAACTCTTGGCAGCCAAATTACAAACGAAAAACCGCTCATTGTAGGCAATGTTATTCGTTTTCAAAGGAAAGAAAAGTGACCTCCTATAAGCGAGAAGAGCGTTGGATGGGTCTGTTCAGGAAACCCTCTGGGTCACCGCCCGATGCCTGCGTCGGTGGTTACTCAAATTTGACGTCAGGAGTTCGGAATAAAAGCATATTGGAATAGTTTGCGTTTTAAGGCCCCAGGACACTACAATACAGTAGGCGGGGTCATCGTCTAGTGATTAATAAAGAGTGAACTTCTCTGTGTTCCGACGAATAACCTAAGTCACTCAAACTGGTTTTCGCACTCTCAGATACACATTCGAATCACGTTCTTAAGAAGCTTATTGCTTCTAAAGCAACAACTTCGCCGACCCTATTTTTTTTAACGATGTACGCTCATAGCCAGCGGTGTGTTCTCTAAGCAAACGCTACTATACGCTCTCAAATGTTTTACTGAAGCTTCTGAAACAACCTCGCGTCGCGTTACAACTCCTAACCAGCGCATAAAAACGTGTCTCAAGTGAGAAATCGAAGTCCCCTATCAGTGCTACTCGTCGAAGCTAATAATAAGGCACCGTGCATTTAACTAAAGAACACTGTGGTTCCTCAGTTTGCGTTGGATTCTCGCTTCGATCATGGGAACTGAAATTGCGCAAGCGCCGTTGCACATGCATTTCCCATGATAAAAGAGAACAAGTTTTATCGGCAAGTTGAGGGTCAGAAGATAACTTTTTTTCGCGCTGGTTTCTGCCCTTCGCCGCCGCAAGTATGAAGTCTTCAGACGATAAGGTGTGCTGCGTGTTTTCTCTCCATGGCGCTCTCGGTACTGCCTAATTCTCGCACTGATTTTGCGCTTCAGGTGTTTATATGTTGATGACTCTGCTGTTTGCCGACGTACATACCCTGAAAACGCGCGGATACGCACGCTAGCACCTGATCTGCAGGATACCAGAAGCGAAAGGAAAGAAATACGCGGTAATTAGATGCCAAAGAAGAAGTACAGAAAACGGACTCACATGCGAGACAACAGCGTGGTGCGTGGTGAAGCAGCAATACCTTGAGGATAGAGCGCGTGGGCCTTGTCGGTTTATATGTTGTTGGTGAGCTGCTGCGAAGGTGTGCAGATCGACAGTCGCCGATATCATGCCCGTGCTTTCATTTTTTAACCGTATTGCAAAACATAGGTGTTGGTCGTGATGGTGGTGGTGGTGGTGGTTCCGCCTCACCTCCAGGAAAAGCCGAAGGCAGATATTTCCGTTGATAAAGATAGGCCAACCGTCGATAAGGGGCGTTCGATGATAGAGATTGCACCCTGGGCTATCCGGGCTAAATGTTTGTCTTGGTACCCCGAGATCCAAATGCAGAACCAAATGCGTAGATTGACATTTTAACTGCCGTCCAACCTACCTACAATGCGTCTGGAAGGCTGGCCGTGGTTACGTTAAAGAGCAAGCGAGATAGGATAGTTACTTGTGGGACTTGGAGGGAACTGCGCCGCTTTACGTTCATTATATTTCCGAGCTTAACCTGGACACGTCGAACTCTAAGAAATCCATGGGCGAATCGAAACTTACTTTGGTAGAGTTTGCTAAACTGCCTGTATTTTTCAGTGAATAAATTGTAATAAATGCTCTAGCTAAACGATTATCCTAATGTTCGAAACCTTTCTTTATGTTTTCAGTACGAACCAAATACAATGTTACGGAACGTTCTGTGTTTCTGTCTTTCGGTGAAACACGAAATCTGTGTTTCTGATACATCAAAGAATGTATTGTGTATCTTAAAATACAAGATGCTGTTATCGCAAGATCCCCACGCTAAACTATATACTTGGCTCAACTCAGCTTCTCAAGCTGATACTGCTCCCACTAAGGAACCTGAATAAAACTAAAGGTAGCGAAATTATTTTATCTTTCCGCCAGTGTTGCAGATAATTACTGAATTCTCGTTTTTTCCTCATACCGTGTTGGTCAAGCAGCGCACTCAGTAAGACAAGGCGGTCTTTCCATGCGTTTTCGAGCATCATACGAGATGCCCAGTTTGTTTGTGCGGTGTCCTCTGTGAGTTAAACAATGCATCTTGTTTAGGCCTAGGCAAAACTAGGGCAAGGTATGGGCAAAATCTAGTCAATGTTCCGAAGGAGTGTAAAACGACCTTTTTCTATGAAATGCATATGCAAGTGGCCCAAAGCGTTGTTAGTCTGTTTTACGAGTGGTGTAAAACTCGGACGGCTGAGCTGGCATAATTACAGCTACAAACGAGGTGAAATTTTGCGAATATAGGGAGAACAATACGCAAAGTTTATGTGCGATGCTAAACGTCTATCGGTCAACTACAGCTTTAAAAAAAAGAATTGTAAGCCAGTATTCGAAACTATCACGCTGCCGTTATTTGATAGGTTCCTCTATGTCCCAACAGAACTTTGGCGTTTCAGATATTTTATACTTTGAAGGAATAGGCTTCATCAATGTTGGTGCAATGTGTCACGAAATTTTAACGTTTCTGGCTTATTTAGAAGTGTTACAAATAATTATTGAACCTTCATTTTGCTTTCTTTTTACTTTTTCATCAATGATATATTAGGTTCGCCGTGCAGGTGCCCTGACTGTACTAAACAAGGCAGATTATTGAGGTTTGGTGACTCTTAGGTCATATATATATATATATATATAGGTATATAGTCAAAATTCGAAATAGATTGGCCATTTCGGCTTTTGCGCTAAATTACGTGTGTAAGCAGTCTAGAATATTATTAGCGTGTCTAAGCAGATCTAAGCCCACTGCCCAGGCAGATCCATAAACGCCACCCAGACAAAATTTAGCGAAACTTGATCCCACGTTATAACAACTCTCTGTGCAAAATTAAATACGCTAGGGTCAAATGCAGCCTTCGTAAAAAAATTATTATTGAAATGTTGGAGCGTGTGATGTGGCCGCTTTCATCTATGCTTCAGAGTGTTCCGACATAGCTGTTGGTTGCAAAATGTGTATATTTCGTGGAACGCTAAGGGAGGGGAGGGGGGGGGTCGTGGTCAGTAAGATCATGGTCATGGTAAATTTTTATGTTCCTAGTACAGTTAGAAGTATTGCAAATAATTATTGAGCCGCTGTTTTTTTTTTCATTTTCATACGTCATAAGGCCTTCGTAGTTGGTTTCAAAGATATAATCGGTGAACTAAACAAAAGGACTTTGTTTATATTAGGCGCAAATAAAGGGGGCAGCACCGGCAATATGTAAGTAAACTCTGACGACAGGGGGTTAATTATGACATTTGCAGTAAATTATCCATGTAAGTGACCCGGAGTTTTATGAACGTGTTTTAAGAACTGACCGAAATTTATGTAGCTGCCCTCGTGAACGCTTTCCCATCATGAACGATATCAAATCTAGTAGCGGAAATTGAGGATAGGGGGGTAGCAAGGGAAGACACCATGGTAATTGTTCTGGCAAAGTAACATCTGTGCTGATGAATTACTGCCCTTTTAAAGATTGCAAGAAGTGCTCCAAAGCACTACACGCGGGTAAGGTTTCAAACGATTTCCGTTTTTCACATTGTTCTTGTTTTGCTCGTCTTGAATTTGCACCTCCCGCATTCCCCGTGTTTTCAAACAGAACAGTCATATCGTTTCATGTCCAGCTTCTGCTGCATTAACATCAATGATAACATGATCGTAAAGTAGCAAAAGAAACACACGGGCGTTAGAAACAACGCAACTTTTTAGGCAATGCAATATAATTACAGAAAACAAACTTATTCAATTGTTCTAAAGAAGCAGATGCGCTGGAAATTAGGCTCGCACACATCTGTTGTCTTTTCATGTAAATATTGCAAGTCACTTACGGTTGCTTTACTTCGTTGTGTATAACCTCGACAATACAATACCTTAACAAGCGATACATTTGTGCTCTAGACTTACACAGCAGTACAATTCTTTGTTCAACTAGTAAAATTCTTTGTAGCATAAGCGCAATCTTTATGTACGCTGTACCGCTGCTACTGGACAGGATCAGGGACCTACTTGAGGAACTCGTTGCCTTTTGTGCCTTCGTCATATAGAGATTTTATATTAGTTTTGAGAATTTAACGCAAATTCAAATAATTTTTTGGGCCCTCATGGTTCACCATGTGTGTCGATTTATAGGTCTATGTCTCTTAAATATTAAAACAACGGACACACGCATTTACAGGCTTTCTGCTTAATTGTCATAGTAGTTAGCAATATACATGCAGTAGGTCCCAACTATCGTTAACCAACATTTAGTTATATGAAAATCCCACGTAGCTGGGCAGAATTAAGGTAATGTCGTTTGCCGTCGCTGGAGATACTCAGATTATATTTAGCATTGTGCTTAATTACATAATTGGTATTAATAGTTATTCATCTTCTCAAATATTATAATACATGAAAAGTGTCAATGAGAAAATTGTATAGCGACATGAAAAAACTCCCGACGCAGCTCTCTGTGGCTCAATACGTAAAATTTTGTGCGAAAGAGCGCAAATACACGCAAAACACACGCGACTGGCCGTTCGAGGCACTTTGCGTGTGTGTGCGGGCTTCCTGCACGCTTGGAAAACAAACTTTTATGTAGCATGTAATGAGCAACGGCAAAAGTTGTATCGAGAGTTCTTTATGTTGCGCTACTATTTTCTCATTGACAATTTGTATCTAATTATAATATCTGAGAAGTTGATTATATTATTACGACTAATTATGTAATAAGGCGAAATTCAAGAAATAATCTGAGTATCTCCAAGCGACGGCTAACAACATTGCCTTGGATCGGTCCAGCGGCATGGCAATTGCTCATTTTTAAATCTTGGTGCATGATATTTGGCGAACCCTGTAATACAGTCCGGTTTCTGGCTCTTATGTCGAAATAAATGTGCGGTTAAGTGTGAATATATAGATATATGCAGGGTGAGCAATAGCTCAATCTTCTGCGGTCCCCCCCCCCCTCCCACCACACACACTCGACAAATGGTTAGTACGCCATTGCCAAGCGCAGATCGAAGCTGGTGCTCAAACATGCGTGGGCGGTGATTCTCTTTTCATTTGTCACAATTTCACATCCACCTTCTGCACCATTAGCATCAATAATAACATGATCGTAAAGTGGCACAAGAAACACACGGGCAAGAAGAAAGGCTCGTACGACACAATGCTGTCATACATGCGACAGGAAGGCACAGACGAAAATCTGTGTCGTGCGTGCCTTTCTTTTTTTCTATTCGTTTATCGCGAATGAACAGCATGAACCAAAGCCTACTCGCGTATTTGGAATTTTTTCTGCCGGATCTCAGTATGTGGGCGTATCCTGACGAAAAAAACAAAAACAAGAGAGATAATGGAGTAAGCCATGAGTATCTTTTCTTTGCTCACCGCCCAACGGATAAACTTACGCATTCCAACAAAACACCAGAGCTCCTGGGTTCTTTCACTATTTCACCAGCCATTCAGCGCTTTCCTTGTACTTACGAATCAAGATGTTTCATTATTCCCCTCGAGTTTCTTGCTCTTTGGTGAATTTGGTTTATTTCAACTTTTTTTTAGACTTTTCTGTTTTCTCTTTATTGCCGACCGTTTTTGCGCCACCATTTGCGTCACGGGCTGGCGCAGCCTTTGCACCTTTTCACTGGTATCATGCACGCTGACGTCCGGCGCTGCGTCACAACGGCACAAACCACTCGCGCGGGGGCATCGTAGCCATTCGCGTCGGGTCATCAACTCTGCCTTGCAAATTTCCTCGTGAAGCTTCAAGACGAAGGCGCCTCCTCTCCTCCTCTCCCGCCACCTTCTTCCGCTTCCAAGTTTGTGGTCTCCCGCACCCAGTTCTTACCGAACGGAGTGTATCCACGCGAGACGCTCGATAAACGTCTTCGCTTGAGTGGGAACAGCGAAGGGAGACTAGAGAGAGAGGCCAGCGTTGGAAGCAGCAGGCGATGCGCAAAGGGCGTAACGGCCGGCGCCATTGAGAACGTAAGAGATAAAGGAGCTGAAAGACTCTTGGCAGCATTCCAAATTTAGAAGGGCGCTGGGTGTGGTTTGTAGGATACAAGACACTTAAAGGGAACGTGTTGGCGGCAGTTTGATGGAAACTTGAAATAATTTTGGCAAGGTCTTCTTTACATTGTAAACGCTGTTAACACTAAGCGTACGTTAACATGTTTGAAGATGCTGTTTAAAATGTCGGTGTGTTCTACTTTGCAGGTACCGACAAAAATGTTGAACTAACAAACATTGTCGGTGCCATGGAGCCATGCAACAAAATCAAGAATGTAACGTCCATCTAGGCCGTGCTTGGTTACTCAGTTGTGATTTTAGCGGCATGGCAGTTATCTGTTGAATCCATTCTTTTACAAGTCAGAGACTGTGGTTTATGTTCTTGGCCTCTACATCTATTTTTTTCCGCATTGAAAAAGAATTGCATCGGCCGTCTAAAATAGGCACACGCCATGCCTGAATTGTGTCAAATTATTGCACTCGTGAAATAACAAAGCTCTGGCTCAACAAATTACGCTATCGACATTCCTGTTCATTGACATTATGCAGTACATCCAAAATAATGCTAGGACAATAGGTTGAAGTGTGTTTCTTGTTACTCCATGAGGAGGGATAAGTACACATTGCCAGTTGAATCACATGGACTGGTGATGTTCCCTTGGGGAAAGGCTGCGCAGCAGCTTGGCCGGGACCCAGGGGACTTCTTTTGCTTGGCAGTATTGCACATAATTGACAAGTTCGCGACAGCAGTTGACACAGCACTAAAGAGTAAACGCTAATCTTGCAACAATGTCATTTGGGCAAAATTTGGCATTACATTTGACAATATATCACACTACTATATGGTACTCATATCCGGTGGTTCGAACCAAAGGGAATTCCGGGCCGATTTCAGTTTCGGTTAAGGCTTTTGCCTATATTTTTGGTTCGGCTCTGGTTAAGCTCCACAGTACGACTGAAATGCTTCAACCAGGTTGAACCGGTTCATATGGGTTTTGTACTGTTCGATATTCAAGATATTTAAAAATAGAAAACCTTCTCCCATCTCAATGAAGAATTTATATCGGTGAAATGTATTTTATTTCTATAGTGAAAAACGCGTGACTCGTTATGGATACGGATAAGAAGAACTTTATTAAAAGGATCCCGGGAAGCGCCGCCCCTGAGGGCGACAGCGCGGACCGCTCCCACGTGGGGACCGTTAGGTCCAACCTAACCGCCGCATCCCAGGCTCTCGCGACAGCCCAAAGCTGACGATGCTATTACGGGCTCCTTACGGACGAGTTCCACTTCTGTTCAGTGATGTCCTTACTCACTCGCAACGAGGGACACCCCCACAGCATGTGATCTAAATTGCATGTCCCTCTCACAGCTAGGACACCGTGAGCCAGAAACGTCCAGGAATAAAGAGCGCATGAAGGCCAGAATAGGATAAGAGCTAGTATGAAGCATCCTGAAAGTTATAGCTTGACGTCTTGTGAGCCTTTTATGTGGTAGAGGAAATATTTTTCTCTCCAGATAGAAGTGTTTTGTGAATTCATTAGAGGTGCATAGAGTGTCCAGGAACTCTTGAACATCGGATTGTGACAAGGCTCCTCCTTCCGCGCGGAGAGTCAGGACGCGCGCCTGGGAGGGGGCAATGATATTGAGATTGGTGAGCGAGTCCAGATTTCGGTCCAAGTGCGCCGGAAACCAAGTAATCGTATGAGGAGTGATTGCCATGTTCATGAGAATACTAAAAGCCTCTTAAGGCCCATGGTATTCTTAAGGCCTTTAGTACTATTTGGGTCGTATCTTGCCACATAACAATAATCATTATGTGTTATCTCCGCATTTCCTTTCCTTAACGATGCGAGCCCGGTACTTGCAGGTCACGAAGGGAATGCGCGTTATTAGCATGATAGAGCATTCACGACAGAAAAGTAGGGAGCGCAGTGTTTTCAAGAAAGGAAAGCCAAACAACGCAGATGACGGTTATTGTTGTGTTTCAAGATACAACCCAAGAGGTGTACATTTGTTTAAGAGTGTAGGCGACACACCCGCAGTCCGACTATGGAAACACTCCAGCGGAAGGTGCGGCGCGCTAGTGGCTACGCCGACAGTGGCGTCGTTTTTCTCACTCAGCAGAGCGTGCGCGCAGCAGTCTCTCTCCGACTTCGCAATCCGACTGCCACGCATTGTTCGTTCTCCCGAGGAGTAGCTGGCCTACGAACAGCAGTGCCGAGAGCACGAGCGGGAGAGATCTATCTCGTCGGCGTCGCGCCAACGCCTGGGCTGAAGATTGGGTCCACGATACCGAGCGCAAGCGGCAATGTCGGGCCGATCCGGCAACTCGTGCGGCCGAGCTAGTTAGCGAAGCGGAGCTAAAGCGGCAACGTTATGCCGCCGACACCCCGGCGGAGCGAGATTGCCATCGGCGACGTCCGGCTGAGGATCGGGCTGCTCGAGCCCGCGAGGCTGTGCAGCGACAACGTCCACGGTAACGTAAACACCGGGGCTCGTTTACCATCTGTACGGGGTACATGGGCGGTGTGTTTTTCTTTCTTTTTTTTTTGTCTAATCATCCATATTGAGGTTCAAACGTCCGCGCAGATGGGGATTTTCGGGGTGTTCATGACGTCGCATGACAAACAAGCGAAGTGGTGGTGGCCGGAAAAAAATTGACGAATCGTGAAGGGCTTACTGCAGCAATAGAATAGAAATATTTGGAGTAGACTTACGTTATAGCATCCATGGTTTCCGCCATGATGGTTCCAAGACTGCTGACTATTGAGCAGATGTACCAATAAAAAAATCTTTAATGGAGTGAAGAATTTCACACGATGGCGATCAGTTCTTGTAAGGGATCGTGACCAGCAACGAAACAAAGAAGTTACGAATAAGACATGAGGCTATAGTCACATAAGAATGGTTGGAAAAGAAAGATTAGCGAAAGCAGAATGAAAGATAGAAAACAACACAGTCAAACAACAAAGCAAGAATGAAAGCTATCTTGAACGCCTTTATTGACTGCGATGAAATTGTGTAGCCTCAATACGTACCTGACTGCGAGACCTGGACTCCCTGAAGCGTCTGGGAGAACCGTCATGGTTACGCAAGACATTGTCATGTCGCACGTAACGCCAAGCAGCACCGGAAAGAACGTCAGCTGTTTCAACACCAGAGTTTCCTCGCGAGATAGTTGCTTTGAAACTAAGTATCAGTCGACCGTGTCCAGCATCAAAAAAAAAAAAAAAAAAAAAAGAAAGTGGAAAAGTATTGTTCCACGTCTTTGCTAAAACAAGATGCGGGAGCAACTGTAAAGGTGCCACATTCTTGATAGCATAACCGGCCTGCTTAGAGAGTGTCACATCTCAGTTGAGGTTGCTGGAAGTTGTTTAAGCCTTGCATGCAACGTGGGAAACTTTTGCAATCTTCGGGAGGCGTCGAGAATTTTTCCAACATTTTCCCTTTGACGGGCAGTACTACAGCGTCCAAGCATTTCGCAGCTGTTCTTTCATGTAGTTCCGATTCGTTTTGCGTTCCAAGGTGGCGACAAATACAGATTCAGTTATGTACCAGCTTTGCTAGTTAGTTCCGGTTTGGTTCGACAACTTTCTCATACCTACAGTAGCACAGAGTAACTTTGTTGAAAGCTAAGATATATAACACCGAAACTTAAGGTCTAACTCTTAATAGAACAGAAATAAATGTATGTACACAAACACAGGTACGTACATCACACAATCACACACAATCACAGCAAAAAGAACCAAAGAAAAATGAACTTTACTGTTGAAATCTTCATATTGTTGCGTGTGGAAAGACACAGACAGAAGAGGCTATTTACAGGCTATTTACATTGGAGCCAGGCAGCCAGGCCGACACTCGCTCGCGCCAAGCGCACCGACCAACTTCATCGTCGTTCTCGCGGTGGCTCGTTTCTTGAGCATTGCTCGCTGATATCGTAATAATATTACGAAATTCGCTAAGAAGTAACGATAAAGCGGTGCAATGCGGTTTTGCGAATCGTGTAACGCATTTGTAGGCACGGAGACCCCAGGTTTTTTTCACGGCATTAGGAGCCACGATTGATTCAATAAATAAATTGAAAACATAAGCCAACCCCAACCCCAACCCCCCCTTGGGCTATGCATCATATCACATATGTTATCAGCTTTCGTTGCAAATTGTTTAGATTCCCTGAAAAATAAACGGACTGCTTATACATGCATGCGCAGTAATATATATATATATATATATATATATATATATATATATATATATATATATATATATATATATATATATATATATATATATATATATATATAAACGAGAAGGAAGGGGTGTTAACCAAGGGGCCTGATTTTATTAGGCATATTGTTACACGCTATGTTTATGTACAGGGTGAAACAAGGGTGAAACAAGGGTTTATTTACAGGGTGAAACAAGCCCAACTACCTATGCTAGAAACCAGAACCAGATATGAAAGATAAAAAAATCTTTACCAAATTATCAAGAATTATCTTAAAATAAACAAATCAGATTACTTTGAGATCACAACTAATGAAATATCAAGGCATCGTCTTAGTAAGCTTGTCCCATTACCGACTATGAAAAATAATTGTTTCAAGTTTAGTTATTTTCCTCGAACTTGTAGAGACTGGAACTCTCTTCCAAATTCTGCTGTTCAGTCGACATCATTAGCTGAATTTCTACGCCATTTAGAGAATTTCATCTGTGGCACTAGCACAGGGCGATGAGATCAGATTTGCTGCTGCGTAATATTGCTGTTCTGATTTCTGACTGATGCATTTTTGTTTTGCTTATGTGTGCATTTTATGAGATATTTTTTTATATCTGATGTATGACTATGGTTTTCAATATTTTCTGTACTCCTTATTTTGCTGTTCAGTTTCGTTTTGTTCTTTTCGCTCCTGTTACAGCCCCTGAATGAGGCTGACAGTATTTATAAATGAAATGAATGAATGAATGAATGAACGAACGCCGACTTGCAGTCAGCAGTCCACAAGTATGGTGTGTCTTTGCGAAGGTGAGACGCGAGGGGAAAGGTAAGCTGTGCAAAATTCTTGATTAAGCGCCGAAAATATGAGGAAAGGCCTAAAAAGCTTCGCAGATCTTTCACCATGCGTGGTTCTTGGAAGTCGCGAACAGCTGCTATCTTTTCAGGGCCCGGTCGTATGCCGTCTTAGTCGACCAGAAAACGTAGTACGAGGGCTTGACGCTCACCCGAATGGCATTTCTTCGAGTTTAATATAAGGCCAGCTTGCTGGATACAGTAAAGAACGACCGACAGGCGCTGATTGTGCTCGTGAAATGTCCGGCCGTAGATAATGACGTCGTCTAAATAGCACCTGTAAATTTCCCATTTGAGTGCGCGAAGCACGGTATAAATCGCTCGAATGTCGTTGCAGCATAAGCCAAAGATTATAACGTTGAACTCAGAGACCGTCAGGTGTCACGAAGGCTTTCTTCTCCTTGTCTGAGGGGTGGATGAGAATATGTCAATATCCTTACAGTAAATCAACAGAAGAGAAATACGACGCGGAGTGGGGGCAGTCGACGGCGTCGTCTATTCGTTGTAGGGGGTACACGTCTTTTGGGTGGCGGTGCTTAGGCGGCGATAGTCCACAAAGAATCTCGATGAATTGTGTTTCTGGATCACAGGAGCAGCCCAGGAGCTACACGATTCCTGGGTCACTCCTTTCTGTAAATTTTTTTCGACCTGATCGGCGATGACTTTTCTTTCTGAAGGTAAACGCGATAAGGCTTCTGACGAATTGGCGTCGCTTGCCCTGTATGGATGCGGTGTTGCATACGAGAGGCCGGTGTTGTATAGGACGCTCGTTAGCCTTGAGCAAAACCAAATACTGTGGCGTAGCGAGCGAGCACTCTGAAGCAGACGCTGCTCATTAGAAGATACCGACTTGTTAATCATGCGCTTAATGTTAGCAGAACTATCATGGCTGGAATCGGGGTTGGATTTTCTCCGCAAGTTCACATTTCGACTGTTCCGACGCTGACAATGGCTTGTTTGTCAAAAGTTGCATGTTTAAGTTCTAGCGGCAGTGTTATGGAGTAGGTTGAAACGTTCACTGTGCACAAACAAGTACGACCATCAGTCGTGACAACGAGGGAGTGAGGGACTATCACATTTTGCAACCCATCTTGCAACACGGAGAGAAAGTCGGTGTCATCGCTGGTGTTATCTGTCAATGAAGTTCGCGCGTCGCGGCGAACAGAAATCGCGCCACTTTTACAATCCAAAGTTGCCCCCCACTCGCGCAAGAAATCAATTCCTAAAATACTTTCATGCGTTGTACGTGCAAGCACAGTAAATTTACTTCGAAATGCCTGGTCCCCTGTCATAACTGAAACAGAACAGACCCCAAGTGAGCGTAACGTTTTCCCGCCAGCTCTGCGAAAGGTAGCGTTCCGATGCCAAGAAAACGTAAATTTTTGTCCAAGACGATTTTTGAAGGACAGGCTCAGAACAGAAACTGCCGCCCCTGTATCAAATAAAGCGAAAGCACTCACATTATCAACTAAAACATACACTTTGTTTTTAAACAGTTTTGCACAAGGAGGTCTTGATGAAGATGACCGACTTCATCCCCGTCGGTCGCACCAGCTAGTTTCCCAGCGGGGCCTATGATAACGAGCGACGACGAGGTGATGGAGAGCGCCGTTGTCGTGTTGGTGGTGGTGCCACTGCGGGGGAGCCACTGCGGTTCACGTGTCCCTGCTGCAGCCATAGGAATGAACTGGGATACGGCCAGGGCTCGTCAGCGGGCACGCGGGGTGTATAGGAATTAAACCGCGAAGCACGCTGCTGGCGGCGGTGGCAATACCAAGCAATATGTCCAGACACACCGCAGCTGTAGCAAATGCGGGAGTTGCGGCATCTAACGGGTGACACGGGTGGCATGGGTGTCAGGGGTACAAACGAACTCTCAGGCTGGTTGTAGGAGGGAAGAGCCCGCGGAACAAATCGCTGCGGTGCATCTTGCCGGCGTCCCAAATTTGCTGGTTGCGGTGGAAAGATGATGCTCTGAGGACGTTCAGTAGAGGTCCAGCGAGGCTCTTGGTACCTCTGACGTGCCCAGCTGACCGGTGGTACACGAGAGCAATCGTCAAATGCACACTGATGGCACGCATGAGCGTCGTCAACAATTTTAAGGCATTCGAGCTCTCCTTTAACCCCTTGCCGAATAACCGAGGAGATGTGGTCGTGGGTTCGAACGGACACGCTTGCAATGGTAGTGACATCGTCCAAGCCTCCGAACTTTGGTCCGATGCTTCTCATTTTCAGCGCTTCAAACGTCCGGCAGCGTTTCTTCAGATCAAACGGAATGTTAAGATCCTCCTTCGTTACAAGAAAATTATAAATATCTTCAGCAATTCCTTTAAGCAGATGTCCTACATTGCCTTCGTCTGTCATGGTGGCGCTGACGATTCCGCATAATTTCAAAGCAGCCTCTATGTACGTTGTACACGTTTTGCCAGATAATTGAACTCGTTCATTTTCTTAGAGATCGGGTCCCCGAAGCACTTGGTGAATTCTTCCAGAAAATTATTCCAGCTGGTCAGAACGTTCTCGTAGTTTTCAAACCAGAGGAGCGCAGTTCCAGCGAGAAAAAGACACGTTATCGAGATGCTTCGTAGTGCTCCAGCGGTTGTGGCGATTGACGCACTCGGTTGTAGTGTTTAAGCCAGTCTTGACGTCTTCGTTCGCCTTCCCCGAAAAGGTGGGTGGCTCTCGCAGCGGTGTACAGTAGCCAGCCGGACCTGCGTGAGTGCTGTCTGGTTCGCCGCAGGTGGGGTAGTCAGTGCCTTCTCCAGATTCGGCCATGTCCGCTGCTTGTGGTCGTAAACTGTCCAAGCGTCTACTCCGTCGGACAGTTGGTAGAGCTGGGTCGCCCATGATCGTCCAAGATTTGTCCCGCACGTCCACCAAAGATGTTACGAAAGATGTTTTTTTTACAGGGTGAAACGAGGTCCAAGAGGAAGCCACAGGCCAGGCCCAGCTCACGCAGGGTACCCCGAGATCACGCGCGCCCACTCTACTTCTTGTTTTTCTGCCTCAGTCGAGCAGTGCTGCGACAATGTCATAAGAAGCCAACAAACACTGACACCAAGGACAACATAGGGGAAATTACTTGTGCCTAATAAATGAAATACAGAAACGATAAATTAATGGAAAATGAAAATGGATGAAAAAACAAGTTGCCGCAGGTGGGGAATGATCCCACAAGCTTCGCATTTCGCGTGCGATGCTCTACCAATTGAGCAGCCGCCGGCGCCGTTTTCCTATCCACTTTATTTGGTATTTATGTTTCCTAGTAGAACCCTGGAATCGTTAGCCAGCGCCTACACTGGCAGACTTTGGCGGTGGATGTGGAACATCCTTTCTGCCGCAGGCGTCGCTAGAACCTGATCTTTTGGGTGGAGGCAACCGGTTCATAAACCCCCACATGCTACTTGAAGGCATCAATGTTGCCGAATTGGAGGCACTCGTTATGTAATAAACGAGAAGAAAGGTTGTTAACCAAGGTGCCTGATTTTTCTTAGCCATACCATAAGAAGCCAACAAACACTGACACCAAGAAAAACATAGGGGATATTCTTGTGCTTAATAAATGAAATGAGGAAATGATAAATTAATGGAAAATGAAAGTGGATGAACAAACAACTGGCCGCAGGTCATCCCCTTTCAGGTCATCCTCTTTCATTGTCCATTAATTTAGATTTTTATTTATTTCGTTTATGAAGAGGGAGACGAAAGAAAGGGCCACATCTTGAGCCACATCGACCCAGTGGCTCAAGTTGACTAATAGTTTGAACCACTACGTATGTGCTAGTCCTCGTGATTTCGTTGTGTTCGTTCCTGCGTTATCACTCCAGCTTTGTCATCCGACCCTAGTCATGCCGTCGTAGTAACACCTTCTACGCGGACCCTGGTGTAGACGTTGTCTACCAACTCTAGCCATTGAGTATGTGCTCGTGTTTGTTATATAGCCTTCATTCCAGCGTCGTTATGTGATTCTGGTCATGCCGTTGCCGTCACACAATCATCGTCATACTGTCCTCGTCCATCCGTTGTCAAGCCATCGAAGTGATTCTGTCGGGGTCGTTCCATCGTCGATCCTCCAGCTTCGTGATCCAACTCGCGTCATACCGTCGTCCTCATGCTAAGGTCATCATGCACTCTTCCTGATACAGTCATCGTCACGCCTTCTTATAATGCATTCGTCTTCATTCCGTTGTCTCATAGCATTCTCATGTCATTGTTGCTATTGCGGCGTCGTGACAAAGTCGTCGTCACGCGTTCGCTGTCATACCGTCTTAGCGATGCCGTCGCAGTCGTTTTATCGTCGTCATACTGGTTTCGAAATACGACACACCTTGCTGTCGTCGACACGGCATTGACGTCACACAGTCATCATCCTACTATTGTCACTCGAAGCTGTCATACCGTTGTTTCAGTATACCTGCCGTGATTCCTCAGCGGCTATGGTGTTGGGCTGCTGAGCACGAGGTCGCGGGATCGAATCCCGGCCACGGCGGCCGCATTTCGATGGGGGCTAAATGCGAAAACACCCGTGTGCTTAGATTTAGGTGCACGTTAAAGAACCCAAGGTGGTCGAACTTCCCGGAGTCCTCCACTACGGCGTGCCTCATAATCAGAAAGTGGTTTTGGCACGTAAAACCCCATAATTGTTTTTTGTTTCAGAAACGTAATTTTATTGTCGTCATGCCATCGTCGTCACAGAACATTTGTCGTTTCATCGACGTCCTTCCTTCTCCATCAATCTGTCATAAACATGCTGTCATCATTCAGTCATGATTATGCTGCCGTTGTCATGCGATCAACGTCAATCCGCAGTCCTTAGACAGTCGTTATTCTGCATCTGTTGTCACAACGTTGTCTTCATGCTATCGTCCTGATTCCAGCTTCAACGCCTAGTTTGTGTACACTCTTCGTCACGCCACTGCCATCACATGGTTTCATGCCGTTATTGTCACACGGTCGTCCCTATATCGCCAGCGTTTAGAAATCGTCATCTCATTCTCGTCATGCCTTTGCCGTTCTGTCTACGTCAATCCAGGCATTGTAGTTACACAGTCGTCATCACACAGTCGCCGTCATACAGTCGTCATCATACTGTCAATATCTTGTGTGATCTTGGTACCGAGTGGCACAGCAAAATTGGCTGGCGCCGAAGAAATGGTATGTCGCATAAAGTCAAAGCAACGTAAGTCTCAGGATGACCGCTACAGATATGAAATAATCGCGACTTAACCAACACGGTGTGTCATTGCATTCTTGCGTGAATGCTGATCCCATTATTGTCGACAGTGATCCTGAGATGGGTGCTGTCACGATCACATCATCGTCGACAGGGATCGTCAAATCGGTTATGCCATTATTTTCTTTTATTGAAGTAACATGTGAAACTAACACTATTTTTACGTTCATCATAAATATCAAACTTAGCCATGCTTTGCCTTTTCGATCGAAGTTGTGCAAAATAGCGACTGCCAAAGCGCTTAAATAAACTAAAATGGAAGAATTTGCACGCTGCCTATGATCACGGGTTATGGCCGCTTTGTTCAATAATTATCATTCGGCTCCTTCTAATCAGCCACAGCAGAACAAAGCACCTGCCAAAACTATGCAAACAAGATACTTACCTGCGCCAAATAAAATGCATTGCTATGAAAAGTGCTAGTTGGTGACAGTTCATGCTTGCTTATGCAGTATACGCTGTAATCTAGCATTGAGCTCCGGCATTACAGGCATGCTTCTAACATTTTGAACACGAGATAATCGATAATGTCTTACTCCTCTTTTCTCTGGACCGTTGCCGCTAGTAAAAATAGCACGCACAAGAAAAATAAATAAAACAATTGTTTGATGTCTCGTTTCACTTACAGCGTCTATATGGAAGCGTATGTAAAACTGAAATGATGTGTCCAAATGGCACAGTAGATTCATCGTAATGTACTAAATATTCCTGCCTCTGTTCCACATATATATCCATGGCATTATTACTTGCTCATTAAATTACGTATTTATTACATTCCAAGTACTCTGTAGCTGAAGTTCGATGGCTACCAGATCTCACATGCAATTCTTGCTCTCTAAAAAGCTTTAACTAAAGTTTCAATGACTCGTGCCTCCTATTCGCAGACGGACTGCATTATTACAACTATATGCTAGCAGGATATGGAGTGAAACGTGAAAGGATATACTCGTTTTAATATTCATCGTACATTTCATGTAACGGAAATGTTAATAGCAACCAGCTTCCAAAGGCTCTATTACTTATGAAGGGATTATAACGCACTCAATCGAACATTGCTGCGAAGACAAAAAGTATGTTCCGCCTTGCTCTGCTCTCAACAACAAAGATAATTGAACACACTGATAAGCGCGGATAAGAGCGCGCATTCGGAGTGAAAATAAAGACCAAGAAAATTGAAAAAAAAAGGCAGGGCCTCATAAAATGATCCCAATGCTTCCTTATAACGGTGGTTCTGGCTGGGGGAATTCTGATGGAGAACACCGCTTCACAAAAAAGCCGCCTGCATAGGACGAGAAGCCAAACAAAAGCTCTAAGGGCGAAGAAACATCAGAAGAACGGGCCCTGAAGCTAGTAAAATTTATTTATTTATTTGCTTCACAACAGTGCTTCCTGTTTGTGTTCTTTCGTGATCCCTCGCTTCCATACTTCGCTGTAGTTTTGCCGCCAAGGGCTGCGCACCCCACCCACCGCCGTCGCTCATTAGACCTGTTGTGGCTTCTGACGCGAAACCCCGCGGTTCCGCCTCGAGCTACGATGTCGAATGGCAGCAGGAAGGCGCCAATCTTGTTAAAACACAGAAACGAGAAGCTCCTCTGCAGCAGCCCTTTTTCCCTCTGCTCTTCCACGTGCCCTCTGCCTGTAATGGCCAGCCTTGGTTCCTCGTTGTCGTGCTGCTCACCGCCACGACCTCGTTTCCCGATTCTGGCTGCTCGGGAGATCTCAAGAGGCACGCAAGAAGGGAAAAGCGTTGACCCCTGCTGATCGTTCCGGCAGGCCGATTTCACCGCTGAAGCACGCACTGGAACTCTTTTGCTTCTGTCTGCGCTAGATCTGTTTCACCGTGCTTAATTGTGGTGCGCAGGCGTGGGGATGCGCACCCAGTCGGCGCTTTCGCACGCCAGGATGGTTCTTTATGTTTATAAATACATTGTAGTGTTTCATCTGCAGGTTTTTTTATGATTTGGCGTCTAGAAAGCAACGCTAAAGTGTAGTGAACAAAACTAAACAAAAGCAGACAAAACGCTAGTTAGCGCGCATTTAGAAACTAAAGCAGTAAGAATATCGCAAATAATAAACGTCCCGTTAAACCATGTCTGTCAGTCGTCATTGTGTTGTTGCCGCTGCTAAGGAATGTACAGACGTCCTTCTCTGCTCCTCATCATTTTGCGGCAAGTTCACCTCTAGCAGTTACACTCTAAGTTCCTATTCTGTATTTCGACAGAGGAAAGGAGGCGGGCAGGAACTGAGGGGTAACCATAATTGCGATGATAAGAACGAAAATGCACGTGAATGGCGCGGGGTGTTGCGAAGCCCAACGTGTGCCCTTCATGATTTTCACATATAAATTGAGATCATCTTCTAATCTTCTTCTTGAGCTTCATTTATCCACGAATGTTTGTAATAAATTGTTTGATGGCCTCTTTCTCTGAACTAGTGCTCCTCCGCCCTTGTTTCTCCTCGTCTTGGATCCTACTGGAGCAGCGGTCGCGTTGCCTCTTCAAGCTCCCGTATGGCTCCCGGCTTGCGCGATGGAGAAGTTTATTCGTCGTCTATTTCGTACACACGTCACTTGTAACCTGATTACACTAACAACTATTCCATCACTTCCAGTACGGCTACAAAGCGTGTGGTCGTTGCAGTAGAATGCAATGTAACATAGTGGGCTGTCTTGTAGGTTGTGCGAGCAGCGTTGCCGCCACGCTGATTTCCAGAGATACGAGAGCAATGTGGAGTCCGCGGTGTGCGGTGGTGCGATCTTTTTGAATACGTTGATGTTTTGTTTTGCTTATCTGTGGTTCAAGTTGTATGTATAGGATCAAAGACCAGGAACGTATGAATGAAACTGCAGGGCTGCCTTATGCTAAAAAATATAGGCAACTGAATATTTTAATGTTGAATTGCAAAGTTGTACATAGGCTAACGAGTACCAAACCCGTTGACATTGTGACATGCGAAATTTTCGAATATCAGTTGAGTGATCTTAAGCGGATTATGACAGCACTCGTGAGACCAACCTGACAGTATGCATGAATTTGTTCCGTAAAAATATGAAATAACTCAGAGCAGGAAACATATAGGACACTTCGAACTTACTGCTTGTGGCCTAGTTTAGACTTATTAGAGGAACAGAGAGGCGCACTTCAGGTTGTTGCAGAAAGCGCCAAGTGAGCAATATTTGTGTGTCGAGAAGAAGATGGCGTCGGATGTGAAAGTCTGCAGCCTCTAAGCTCAGTGATGGCTTTGGCGGGGTTCCGTTACTATGCGCTCGCAATGCAAAGCCGCTTTGTAACAGAGTAGTAATTGGCAGCGCGGCTTTTAGCGCGACAGCCGTTGTCAGCGCTCCTTTTCTAAAAAAGGCCCTTGGCTGCCTTGATGTCAACCAAAAACTTGTTATCATACCATCATTGGGTCATCGTCATCGTTGTCATCATAACTGTCCTCGTTTCGTCGTCGATGTCAGTGTCGTGTCACAATCGTTGTGCCGTATAATAGCGAAAAGTTGGGCAAACATCTTTGCGAACGATCTTTTTCGCAAAGGCGCGGAACAAAGAATAACATCTGTCGCGGCAAGTGAGTTCCGAGCGAAATAAATTGCTGAAGTTTGTTTACTTTATTTCTGACTGTGTTCGCTTCCGTAGCGATAGTTAAAAGTTTAGAGCTCCTTGAAGATCATCTTTCTGTAAAATTTCTTTTTCTTTTTCTTGTAAATATTGCCAAAGGATTAGCTTCGGCTGAGTAGTGATTTATAACTGTTAATTACACTCATTTTTTCTTACTGCAAGGTCCAAGAATAAGGAACCGTATGTGCTAGATAAAACAGAACAAAAATATCGAGAAAAGAAGGAGAAACAAATTAGGGGGTTTTGCGCGCAAAAACCACCATCTGATTATTAGGCAGGGCGTAGTGGAGGGCTCCGGAAATTTGACCCACGTAGCGTCGTTAACGTACAACTGAATTAAGGTTGTATGTTAACAACGCTACGTGGTTCAAATTTCCCGAGTCCTCCACAGAATCTAAGTGAAATGCTGAAGCCGACATCCACCACCTGGTGTGGGTTTGCCCTGCACTGAAACCGACGAGGCTCCGGCACCTCGCAGCAGCGGGACACTCGCCACCCAATCCGAGCGATTACACTGCTTGGACGCAGGGACCACATTATCGATCCCTCTTAGACTTCATTAGACCAGCAAACCTTTTTTCATTCATTTAATCATCCTTATTCACCCCCATCCCATACCCCTGTATGCCCTGAGGCACTTACCCTCGTATTAAAAAAAAAAGAAACTGAATCTAAGTGCACGGGCTTTTTCGCATTCCGCACCCATCGAAATGTGGCCACCGTGTCCGGGATACGACGCAACGTTTTCATGCAGTGAGGCATTTCATCTCCGCTAATGTCACCTGAATATAAGCTAACATTAAGCATAAAAAATAATGCCAGACGCCATGACGAATGGCGAAAGATGTCAATGTATACTCGGTTTAACGAGGAAATTGAAATGGGTTATTTTGGCGGGGATAACAATGCTCAGTTGAACTACAGAAATGTTACAATATGGAAATTCCTGAAATACAAATATGTAAGGGCATTTTAGCGGTAAATTCAACAGAAATGGCACAACATGACGTTGCACCCCTCTGAAGCACCGGATCCATGACATAAACCGTGTTCACCACAATGTAAAATGTTGTTTCGGAGTTCACTCGACACATGTCCTGGTTCTTCCACTAGCGAAGTGGTACTACTGCAACCGTCAGTTGTTATATATATATATATATATATATATATATATATATATATATATATATATATATATATGTAAAGGTCAGTGAAGAATAGACTCGTAGAATCTGGCACAGACATAGTTCAAAGTATAGAAGCACACACAAAAAATAGCAGGACTTTACTGCCATTTCTACCGACGCAGGCCGCTCCCCGCAGGCGAAACTTCAGCGAAGTCCTGCTATTTTTGCTACGTGGTTCTCTTCTTTGAACCACACACACAAACGCACGCACCCTCACCCGCACGCGCACGCACACGCACGCACGCGCACGCACCTACATGTATATACAATGGCGGTTTTTGCCAAGCAGCACTTGACGCAGCTTTGCAGTAATAGGCCTAACAATTCACTCATAATAATGGCGACGCGGGAAAGAAAGCTCCTTCCTGTGGTGTTTTGCTACGTTTACCAGTACCGTAGCCATTGCTTTTAGTGAGGTCGGCGAGGCGAAGTGGGTGACCGGCATGACTCGAGCGAGCGTGACTCGAAGTCGAGTACGTTGGAGGATTAGACGAAACATCATTCGGAAATCAAGCAGGCAGTAGTATGAGGCACCTGCACTCATGAAAACGGAAGCTGTGATGAAGATCAGCGCGGAGCCGGTGAACTCCTTAATATGCAAATACCACGTAGTTGGACAGAACCAAAGCAATGTTGTTTGCCATCGCTTGGAGAGAGAGAGAGAGAAAATAATGCAGAGGAAGGCAGGGAGATTAACCAGAGGTAGATCCGGTTGGCTACCCTGCGCAGGGGGAAGGGTTAAGGGCGATAAAAAAGAGAAACAGAGTGGAAGAGAGAGATAGAAAGAAAGAGAGGAAAGCACGAACAAAGCGATTACACTACAGAGCGGTAGGAGGCGGCATTCTTAGAGTCGGTCGTGAAGCCCGGTGGACCACAAGAACCTTAATAGCGCGAGTAAGGCCTTCAACGCGGATGTTCTTTCGGAGCATTGGCCTAAAGCTTTTAGTTCTGAACGTGGACGATTGTCCAACTGGTCCAGTACTCTGCGTATCACTTGTCTCTCATCACTGTATCGCGGGCAGACACAGATAATGTGTGCGAGCGTCTCGTCGATGTTACATGTGTCGCACATGGGGCTGTTGGCCATTCCTATGAAGAAAGCATGTGAGATTGTAAAGGCAACGCTTAGCCACAGACGGCAGAGCATGGTTTGTTCACGTCGTGGTAATCCAGGCGGGAGGTGCATCCGTATGTCCGGAGACAACGAACGCAACCGACACATGGTGAAAACATTCGAGTCCCACAGGGGCAAAGTACACTCACGGGACATAAATCGCAGCTGAGCCGCAGCGTCTGTTCGCCAAAGCGGAATGAAGACTCGTTGACCACTTTCATGTGCAGATCGGGCGGTTTCGTCGGCGTGGTCATTCCCGCTGATGTTACAATGTCCTGGAAGCCACTGAAAGATTATGTTGTGTCCCTTGTCATGGCCTTGATGATATAGGTGCCGAATTTCTGACGCCGGATGTTCATTGGGTCCGTGGCGCATTGGGCTTTGTATGCACTGAAGGGCTGCCTTGGAGTCACTAAAGAGTGTCCATTGTTGCGGTGGCTTCTGCTTAATAAAATCAAGTGCAGCACGGAGCGCCGCGAGTTCTGCACCCGTCGATATGGTCACACATGAAGTTCTTAATTTGATTTCCTCAGATTGTGCCGGAATTATGACAGCAGCAGCAGAGCTATCGAGTTTTACTGAACCATCTGTGTATACATGTTGCCGGAATCTGTGCACGTTGTGAATGTGCTCCAAAGTTGCTTGTTTCAAAGCTTGCAATGGCGCTTCAGCTTTTTTGTGATTCCTGGAATTGTCAGTTGCACTTGCGGCCGGTGCAGACACCACAATGGATCTGACAATCGTGTAGCGGGCGTAAATTCTGATGGCAAGTAGGACTGATGTCTTACAATAGCTTTAGCAAAAGCTGAAAGTGGCCTTTTTGCTGGCAAGCAAGCAAGATGGCGTGAGGAAATCCGAGTCAGGTGTCGGATGCGCGCTCTCAGGACATCTCTAGCAATGTAGACTGTCAAAGGAGCGTCTCTGGCTATGACCACTGTCGCAATCGATGACGTAGTTTTGGGAAGACCGAGACAAGTCCTGAGTGCTTGGACTTGCAGGCTCTGGAGTTTGCGAATATTCGTAGTGCAAGTATTTCCTATTACAGGTAAGCTGGGGGGGTTACCGCAGGAAGCCCAAAAAACAGTACTTTATATAGTTGCAGCATTGACGGTACTGTTGGCCCCAAGACATCCCGCCGAGAAACGCAGGAACGTCCACAATGGCGGCCAAACGCTTTGTCATGTACGATATGTGAGGGCTCCAAGACAAGTCTCTATCAATGATGATGCCAAGAAATCGGTGCGTTCGTCTATATCGTATAATTTGGTCATTAATCCGCAAAGCATACGGGACCATCGCTTTCCGAGTAAAAGCAACGAGTGCACATTTCTCAGCGGAAAGCTCCAGGCCTTGTCTTCTTAGGTATGTTGACACAGCTGTTGAGGATTTCTGAAGTCGTGCGCGGACTTGTACACGTGTCACACCTGAAGCCCACATGCGAATGTCGTCTGCATATACGGAGAGCTGAACGGTTTGCGGTAAAGAATCAGCGAGACCAACGAGCACCAGGTTGAACAGGGTAGGGCTGAGTACTCCGCCTTGCGGTACACCACGACTGGTATAGCTAGATGGCGTTGGTCCGTCTTCAGTCAAAATAAAGAAAGATCTTCAATTCAAATAGTTGCATATCCAGCAAAAGGTGCGTCCACCAATCCCTACAGCTTCTAAGGCGTCCAGAATTGCATGTTGTACATTGCATGTTACATTGCATTACATTGTACATTACATTACATTGCATGTTGTACATTGTTGTACGCACCTTTAACATCAAGAAATAGGGCCGCAGTGATTCGTTTCAGATGTTTCTGGTGTTGTACGTATGTTACCAGGTCGATAATGCTATCTATCGACGAGCGGCCACGTCGAAAACCAGCCATTACCTCTGGATAGACGTTGTAAAACTCCAAGTACCATTCTAACCATGCAAGGATCATTCTCTCCATTACCTTGCCGACAAAGCTGGCCAGTGCTATTGGACGGTAAGATGACAATTCCAACGGGGATTTGCCAGCCTTGAGGAGTGGAAAAAGCCGACTGCATCTACACGTTGTAGGGACCAGGCCGTCACGCCATGATGCGTTGTATAGGCCGAGAAGGGCATCTCTGGCCTCTGGACCAAGGTTTGCATGCGCAGAGTATGTGATGCCATCGTGTCCTGCTGACGAAGATCGCCTGCACCCAGCAAGCGCGGCCTCCAGTTCTTCGATAGAGAAAGCAGCGTCTATATGAGGATCTCGGGAACAAGGGGCACAATGGGAATAGGGGCGCAAGGTGAATACGTGAGCGCCGGACCCGCCATCCTTGCGCAGTAATCTTCGGCTACCTCGACTTCTCGGCGTCCTTGATGTAGGGCTAGAGATTTAAATGGACGACGCTGCTGAGGAACAGTTCGAAGTCCACGGATTGTTCTCCAGACAACCGACAGAGGTTTACGCGGGTCTAGAGACTCACAAAACGATTTCCAGCGTTGATTTTGTAGTGCAGCAAGCCGACGCTGAATTTTCTTTTGAATGTGTCTGGCCTCTCTAAGGTCGTAGAATGATTTAGTCCGTCTGTACCGTCGCTCCGCTTGCCGGCGGATTGCATGGAAGCTCTGTATTTCCGAATAAAAATCTGTGTATTTCTCTAATGGCCGAAATGAGCGCATAGCATCCTGCATAGCCTTGGCGATCTCGAATTCTAGTGTGGACGAAATGCCTTCGTCGCATGGGTTTTCCATAACTGATTGAAACACGGGCCAATCGATTGTTTGTTTCAAATTTTATGGAACGGATTTGGTGAGGCCTTTTATCTTCAGGTAGGTAGGAATGTGGTCGCTTCCGTGGGTTTCTATATCTGTGAAGCAATGGACGCAGCGAGTGAGGCATTGCGAAACAAATGGTAAGTCTAAATAACTACTGTACGTCCGGCCGCGCAGAAACGTGGGACTGCCATAATTTAGACAACAAAGTTCATGGTCGCAAGCAAAGGACACGAGGTTTCTTCCTTTGGAATTTATCTTGTTGCTTCCCCAAAGTGAATGATGCGCGTTGAAGTCCCCAACAACAATCCATGAACCAGGTGTCGCATGTATAATGTCCCTCAGTCTCTGCGTATGGAAACGACTTGATGGAGAAAGGTAAGCGCCCACTAAAGTAAACGCAAGTCTTTGTTTTTTCACGGTCAAACACACATTCTGATTAATGTCATGTGGCCGTACTGGATGAACAACGTAAGTCAGTTCACACGTATGTAGAGGATCACTTTGCTAATGTCAGTACAAGTCGATGACACATGAGGTTCATAGCCTGAGATCCGGACGGGTTTCTGTAGCTTCGGTTCACAGACGACAAAATGGGGAATCGATTGGTGAAAACGTAATGGCGAAAATCACTGCGGGATTTCAGGCCACGGGCATTCCATTGCTTAATAGATGCTTCCTTGACTTGTCTGAAGAATGGCTGACGCGGTAAAGCCATTGTGCTTGCTACTCGAGGCTCACAAGAACTGGATCCAGGCCGTCCAGTGCTTGTAGTGCACCTCGAGCAGATGGTGTCTGCATGTCATTTATCAACACGCGAATGATTTTCATTAGAGATTTTATTATGGCGATCACTTGCTTGTCGTGACCTCGCGCGTGATCTGTGCCCTCATTTGTTCGTCGGTAATCCACCATCGACCTTTGTTGGGCTGGAGAACTTAATGTCGGAAGTGCAGCCCAGTCGTTTGCAGTAGAGGTATTCACTGCGTCATTAGACACCATGTTGTTACTGTGGGTGAGCGCCTTGGGAGCACCAGCCTCAGGAAGTAGCGTCTGTATTGCGAAGGTATCAGTATTTCTTGTAGACGAGGATCGTCTATGGTGACGGCGGACACTACGCCGTCGCACTTTGGCGGTGGCCTCTCTTTGAGTTGAGTTGTCTCTCACCAATTGTTTAAGGACTTTCCGCTCTGTCTTGTGTCTCGGGGAGTCTTTCGACGGTGCTTCATGGAGACCGGAGCAATTGGCACACTTGAAGTGAGTCGCACGGCAAGCATCAGCGCTGTGCTGCTCAGAACATCTTGCGCACACGGTCTAATTTTGGCATATACCACTGACATGCCCGATCTTCAAACAATTACGGTACTGAAGTGGTCTTGGAACGAACGGTCGCACTGGATGACAAAAAAATCCAACTTTCACGTGGGGCGGCAAGCTACCTTCCTTGAAAGTTATCCTCACACAGCGTGAATCTCCTAGGCGACGGATTTCAATAATAGTTACATCTGCTGTGGCGAGTATGACCAAAATAGGCAGATCGCTGTCGTCGATTGACTCATCGACATAGTGTGGTAGTATGGTGCGAACATATATCTTGCCCATCATTTTCACTGTACTCAAGATATCCAATGCTGCTCTGTTCTTGACGTCAACCGCGAGAATGTTCTTACGGGTGTTAATTTTCATATCCGTGATCTCATTTGGAACAAGAGCCTCTCGTTATACAGATATGGCTTGCCTGTTTAGCCGATTCAGGTTGTCGGTTGGCGTCTCGGGCAAGAAGAGGATGGCATGAGCCATGTCTTGGGCCTTTGCTGCAGCCGTCGTCCTTGTTGAAGACGAGAAGGCAGTGACGACTCTCCTCTTTCCTTTTTGCCTCACAACTGTCAAGTGGTCGCCGTCATCCGACAGATCTTCTGAAGCAGGGTAGTACAGCAAGGTGTCCTCACTGCCTGTGTCGCTCATCAGGTGATTGCGCTTCCTCGGAGCGCTCGACGCTGTGACGTCGGTCTCCTCCGGACGTCTAGCTGACTCCGCTCCCATTTCCGAAGGTCTCGGAAGCGGCGCCTCCCGAAAACACGCAATAATGTATGTAATGCTATGTAATGTATTTCGCCTAATTCAACAATTAGTCTTAGTTATTCAATCAAACTATATCATAATTACATGAAAAAGTGTCAATGAGAAAAATGTAGACCAACATAAACATTCCCGATACAGTTTTCTATTGGTGAGTACGTGCTATATAAGAGCGTTTTCCGGAGCATTAAAGTGTTCGTTACATTTTGTTGTGGCTGAAGAACGCCGTGGCGTATGCATGAATTGAGAGCACATGGAACCCTGAGTACCAAAAAGCCATTTTGTTATCCTTAATAGAAGTATTTTAAACGGTGATGTAGAACTGACAGCAGGCAATGAAGAATGTTAGGGCTTTTTTTTAAATACAAACAAATGACAAAAACTGACACGAAATTGTAAAACACAGAAAATATATTCGGGTTATCTTCACCGCACCACAATGAAAATCGTCTATAAGATGTCTGCCTACATTACTTGCTTAATGGCGTTTCTTGGACCGTGCCCTCCTAGCACCTAGCTTCATGCAAGTGCTGCTTGTTTCGCCACCACTCGCAAACGTGCCCGTGTTCCACGTCATTATGTGCGTCGGCGGTAAGAGCTTGGCAATTTCGAGAGCACTTACGCGGCTGCATGTCTAGCCCGACGGCAGAGTGAAGTGCTGAGCGCTTGTCAGCAGAAGTCAGTGTCTCCAGAGGTACGGCCACGGTTAGCGCTACTGAAACACCTCCTCCCTGTTGCCAGGCCGCCTTTGTCGTCAACGTTAAAGCGATGTGCAACAGCAGCAACATTCGAGCGAGCAGCCGGAGCAATAAACCCTAATGGTTCCCTACTGGCCTTTGGCTCTGGGTTTTGCGGTTGTATCGTTTGTGGACGCCGTCGTTTAGGAAGACCAAACATACCACTGTACATTTTTCGCTTCTTCTTTAGGAGGGGAAGGGGGGGGGGAGGCTTCGAAAGCTGGCAATATATTGCTCGGAGACTCCATTTGCGGATGCTTGTTTGGTGGCTTCATTGTAAGTGTTTGAAATGCTGTTTACGTGTTTTTTCCAGCTTGGTATGTGGGCAATTTTCTGCGCTCCTCGCGAACCTTTTTTTGTCCTATTTGGGTGTACGTAATGCTTCTTCCTTTCTTCCAACATCTGAAGCGCAACATATCTTCTATAACAAGGTTTTCTGAGACGCACTGTTGTCAGGGAAAAAAAGTCTGCCATGCGAAAAGAAATAGCGTTTGTTTACGAAAGGGCGTTGTTCTTTAAGAGGCCAATGTAGCAGCATCGTTTTTTTTTCATTATTTTGCCTACCTGACATGGTGTTCTGTGTTACTCAGATACGCTGAGGCCATGTTGTTGAAAGCCATGATGTCGAATGCGTGCTTGTAAAAACTGGGCCAACATATCAATTTTCTTCTATGCTGCTGCTGTAGTTTTTCCGTGACGAAGTTTCCTAAATGGTTATAAGTTCCTGTGCATGCCTTCGTCTCTGCACCTTCAAACGAGGGACTTGTAGCGTGGAGAGGGAACAAAAACACGAGAAGGCACAAAATGCGCACGCTTAGTGCTACTAGGAGCGACCGTCATTATTACATATGTGCTGGTCAGGCTGTTCGACGAACAGCAGACGGAACGGTAGTGCAGTTTATAAAAACACAACCTGGCAATGATGCTGCCACTTGACAGATCCCTTCCACTCCATTCTCAGAAGCTTAGTTTCCGCGCAATATTTGATGATACCGTTATTCCAGGTATATATAAAGACTAGGTTATGAAACTCTTTATAGAGGCTAAGCATATTTACGTATTTTGTGAAGGTTGCATATGCAAGCCATCAGTTGCGTTGTCGCCTAGAGATTTGGGTTCTCAGCGCAAGTTGTAGTAATGCTGTTTTGGAGTACTCTTCTTGCGAGCAAGCGTAACTGGCCAGCTTTTCAGATCGGCGGTGTTTGGGACCGCCAAGCATTCTAGACAGCACTAAAGTTGTTATTCTATCACTAAAGTAGATCATACTCTGTCCTGAGTTCTGTGCAAGGTTATTCCTCAGAATTTTGAAATTGACGACTCACAAACAAATGCATGAAATAAAACAACGACCAGCGCATGCCTGTTACCGTAAATCTTCCCAGACTAAAGTAATAAACGTGCGAAACAATAAAAAAAGCTCGGCCGACGCAACAGGCCCCGTTTCTAACAGAAAGCTCTCCTTCGTACACAGCGTTCGCCGCCAGACTTTCCCGATAATCATTACGGTTACATAAGCAGCAGTTGCCGGGAAGCACGAGAAGCAGTTACGGATCTTTGAGTACTATCGCGCTTCACTCTCAAAGGCAAGCTTAAGCGTCCTATTCTTGCCTCTGTATATAACTTTCGGGTAACGGCATAGACGCGGTCATTTTAGGCTCCAGCGTAACTGACCAGCTCATGAAATCGGCGGTGTCTGTCTGAAGCCGCGAAGCAAGCGACGGAAGAAGGCGCCTGGAGGTGTAGAGAATTGCGTGTGCTGTGGAAAGTACAAAAGAGTGCGCTGAGCGCGCGGCAAAATAACGCCACCTAGAGAAATGTGGAGGTGCCGCTGATCGAAATCGGAACTGAAAGACGAGGCGTAGCATCGCGGAGGCGCAAGATAGGCGGAGGCGCGCTGGGTTGACCTGCTCTGGCAGTTGCTACCGGTTTTCTTTGCGATGCATATGTACTGGGTTCGTCTGGCGATAACATCGTCCTCGCGCCGTACGCTGTGTGGTCGAGTGAAAGCGCGCGACGATGAGCCGACAATGGAGACTCAACCTCGCGTGTGCAAGGGCAGGAAACGCGCCGTGTTCCGTCGCCCGCATGATACCGAGGAACAGGAAGGGGGGGTGGCGTTTATCTTCGGCCGCGCACGGTCTGCTGTACTTGCCTTTCGCCCACTGCGAGGTTACAGGATTTAAAACCTATTTGTCATTTACGTACAAGGAGTAAAATATGGCTGGTGGTAATGAAGCGCGGAGTGTGTTCATCTTAACTATAAAGAGCGTGCAGCTGAGCACACCTCCCTGGGGTACACAAGTCTCCTGTATAAATGGACGTGAGAGCACATTCCCGACTTTCACGCGGAAGGTACGGTTGGACAGGTAACTTTCTGTCAGCTTTAGCATATTGCCACGAATGCCCATTCTCGACAAGTCTCGCAAGATACCGCACCACCACGTTGTGTCGTACGCCTTCTCCATATCGAGAAATATCGATAGGAAAAGCTATTTGTGTACGAAAGCGTCGCGAATATATCCTTCAATACGTACAAGATGATCGGTTGTGGACCGCCTTTCTCTAAAGCCACACTGATAGGGATCTAGCATTTTGCTCAGTTCAAGGAAGTGAATGAGTCGCCGATTAATCATTTTTTTCAAATACCCTAAAAAGGCAACTTGTGAGGGCTATCGGGCGGTAGCTTGCCACTGAGGAAGAATCTTTGCCTTGTTTCAAAACAGGGACCACCATGGCTTTCCTCCATGCAGTTGGAAGGTATCCTGCAGTCCAAATGGTGTTGAAAAGTGTCAGGAGTGTAACTTGGGTGTCATTGTGCAAGTTTTTGATCATTTCATACATGATTCTGTCAGATCTCGGTGCGGTGCTCTTGCATGCGCTCAAGGCAGCTCTCAACTCGGCAATACTAAAAGGACGGTTGTGAGGCTCATTCTCTCGACTTTTTCTTCTGAATGGCTTAGGTTTTTCTATTCGTTTATATTTGAGAAAATATTGTGAATAATTGGTTGAACTTGACACGCTTTCAAAATGCTCCCCAAGTGAATCTACCTGATCTTGCAGGGTATCGCCTTGTGTTTTTACCAAAGGGAGGGAGTATGTTTGTCGCCTTCTTATCCTATTAACCCTGTTCTAGACTTCCGCCTCATCTGTGCACGAGTTGATGCCCGATAAAAACCTTTGCAAACTCTCTCTTCTAGCCTGTCGGCGCGTTCCCCTGTTTTGGGATTTTACTTGCTTAAAGTTGATCAGATTCTCCGCAGTGGGAGAGGCGCATAGCAACCCCCACGCTTTGTTCTGTTTCTTACGAGCGATCCTACAGTCGTCGTTCCACCACGGGATACACCGTTTGCATGCCAAGCCATTTACTTGTGATATGCATTTAGATGCGGAATCTATTATGAAGGCTGTAAAATACTCCAGAGCAGCATCAATTCGTAACGAGGACATGTCATGCCATGAGATACTAGAGAGAGTTCGGAATTTCTCCCAATCAGCTGTATCAATCTTCCACCTAGGTGCCTGTGGTGGATATTCGTTTTCTTTAGGTCTTCGTAGCATCATGGGGAAGTGGTCGCTTCTGTAAGGATTCCTTGTAACTTCCCATTCCAGTTTAAGCAGAATAGAAGGAGAAAATATGCTGAGACCAATTGAAGAAAAGGTTCTGTTTGCAAGACAGTAATATGTGGGTGCCTTCTTATTCAGCAGACACGCACCAGAAGAGAAAAGGAACTGTTCAAGACGACCTCGCGCATCTATAGGAGAGCCACCCCACAGACGGTTGTGCGTATTGAAATCCTCAAGGACAACGTAAGGTTCTGGCGATTCATCTATGAAGGACTGAAATTCATGTTTAGTTAATTTGTAATGTGGGGGTATGTATAGCGAGCAGACAGTGATCAGTTTGTTTAGGAGAACAGCACAAACCGCCACTGTTTCAAGGGGCGTTTGTAGCTGCAAACGTCGACACGCTATGCCTTTCTGAATAGGAATGCCAACACCGCCAGATGATGCGAGAGCATCATCGCCATCTCTGCGAAACGTAACATAGTGTAGGAGGAAATTTGTGTGTTTCGATTTTAAGAGCGTTTCCTGTAGACACAGCACTTTTGGATTGTGTTTGTGGATGAGTTCTTGTACAGCATCAAGGTTTCTAAGAAGACTTCTGACGTTCCATTGAATTATCTGTGTATCCATATTTGAAGTAAATAGGTGCTGTGTGTACGGAAACAGAAGTATTAATTACAGAGATTCTAGAGATTAGGTTACGGGGCTCTTTCGAGGCCCTGTAATCGGGGTTTTGCCCTTTCTGAAGCGTTCGAAGGATCCTCGCCGCTCCTTAGGCGCTTGGCGCGCCGTGGGGATAGGTGTAGTGTCCATTGCCTCTTTTGAGGCGCCGGGCACGTGCTCTTGCGAGCGAGAAGTTACCAGGGAGAGTCCCGCCTTGGAGGGCAAGACCCCTGCGCCCACCAGCCCGGAGGTCAATGAGGCTCCCTGAGGGATTTGGCTGCGCCGGCTGTTGCCAGCGCTGGTAGGGGCCGAGGAGGTTGGGGCAGCCTCGGCTGCGCCCACGTTCGGTGTCGATGGCCCCGTCTGCTGGGTTGGCGTAGCAGCGCTAGCTGCAGACGCCGGGGGGGGGGCGGATGGCGTCACTGCCGCCTCACTGGGTGTGGGTCGGACAGCCGCCGGAGACCGTTCTGGCACTGCTCCCTGAGGCGCCACATCGGCAAAGATTTTCTTGGGCAGGTAGGATACCCACCTTCGTGCCTCCTTGAAACTTATATTTTCCTTTACTTTAATTGTTACAATTTCCTTTTCTTTTTTCCACGATGGGCAGGACCGCGAGTACGCAGCGTGCTCTACTTCACTGTTCACACAGTGGAGAGAGTTTTGACATGTTTCTGATAGGTGTTCGTAGGCACTGCATTTTGCACAGGTCTGGCGGCCTCCATAGTTCTGTGAGCTGTGGCCGAATCACTGGCACTTGAAGCATCGTAGGGGATTTGGGATGTACGGTCTCACTCGAATTTTCACATACCGTGTCTCGATAGTGTCGGGTAGGTTGCTTGAGCCAAATGTAAGTATTAGGTGCATGGTATTGATTTCTTTTCCGTCATCACGTCTTATTTTAATTCTCTTAACATTTATCACGTTCTGATCATTCCAACCCTGCAGAAGTTCAGCTTCAGACAATTCTAGCAGATCAGCATCTGATACAATGCAACAGGTAGTATTCATGGTATGGTGGGGGGTCACTGTGACTGGAACATTCCCGAAAGAAACAAGTTTGGACAGTTTTTCATATTGTTTCTAATCGCGTAGCTCTAGAAGATCACCGCTAGCCATTTTCGATGCTTTGTATCCGGAACTGAAAACTTCCGTCAGACATTTGGAGACAACGAAAGGTGAGATCATTCTCACCGTCTTCTCAGGATTATCAGAGTGGATTACATGAAAGCGGGGAAAGTTTTGTGTACGTTTGCCCAAAAACCTAAAGACACCTTCGGTGCGCCCTCGTTTCTGAGGGTGATCAGGAAGTTTGGGGAAAGAAGTTTCCATGTAAATACATAAAAATGCCGCAACAGCGCCGACCGCCCACCACGAAGCCCAATGAGGGGACGCGGCAGAGCTTGTGTACAAGCCTGCACGACGCCAGCCGTACGCCGTCGCTATAACCAAATATGGTGTACCCAAGGTAGGATAGCCACTCAAGGTTAACTCTTGCTGCCGTGGAGAAAGGAAGTAAATGGAAGAGAGAAGAAGACAGGAAAGGTCAAAAAGTGAGAGATAATGCCGAAGATTTGAGGTGAGAGAGACAGAAAAAGGCGACCGCCGATTTTCCCCAGGTGGGTCATTCTGGAGGTGCCGTCTTTGTGAAGCAGAGGCCGAAGATGTGTGTTGCCTCCACCGGGGGGCCTTAAAAGTCCAAACACCCAGCATCGGCTCAACCTCCAGTATACCCCTTTCCCCAGACACGGCTAAGCCGCGCACCGCTACACGTGGGAGGGTCCAACCCTCGTGTGCTCGGGTACGTGGTGTCGCAACACACCAAACGGCTGCTTACGCAGATGCCCCTGCGGGGTCTATTCATTTCGTATATTGACTCCGAGTAATGGCGAAATGATTTTCCTGTGATTTCTTATCAGTAATGAGGTCCAATGTTACATATGTAGTGATTTCTACTTAATGCACGCCCGAATGCTATGTGAGAAAATTATTTTTCATGAACTACCACGGCATCAGCTCTGTTATTCGCTTTTACTAGGCATCAACCTTCGCTTACACCCAGCAGTCGCTACTGTTGGCATTAGGGCGCGCCTGTTAGGTCGTTGCTATCGTTCTCCGTACTTGTAACTAACATATTTTCCGTAATGTTATGTTCGTGTTAGCATTGCATTCATTACTTTAACAGTATCATACACAAGCATCGTACAGAACGCTTTCTTCGGTATTTTTGAATACCTCCGTCAGGCTAGTGACCCGAGTAGGTAAGAAATATATCATTGCTGCAAGAGATGAGCTCTCACTTTGCAGCTACTCTAGTCTGCATACCCGAAGTTACACAACTCAATTCATTATATGATATAGCAATTCATAAGGAGGCCGTTTTATTGCCAGCTACAGCACTGCACTGCGAGGCGATCTTCGAAAATTCTCTCGACAACTCTAAGACCTTGAATTCCATATATTAGCGGATCCTCAGTGCTGCTTTTTAAAGTGGTGCCTTAAAGAATAAATGAAATCCAGTTTAATTTAAAGATGAGCTTAGTAACTATTGACGTGGCGGTGCAAGGCGCACAAAAAGCAACAACTTCAAACTGTGCCCAAGCTCGGGCAAGTAGAAATCGGCGCCTTCATCAAGCTCTGCAATCGGTCTGGCGCTCAAGTCATCTGAGATGCTGTCATTATTACCTGTATTAGCGAACTAAAGTTGCACGAACTCTCGTCTTCAACAGTAACGCATGGTTACTGATTTCCATTGCATGAGACGCCTTACAAGATTTAGGCAGCTTTTGGAGGTAAGCACCCTACCTTCTCATCTCAAGGCGGTAAACGTGAGGCGTTTAATGTGCTTTTATATGTGCACAGACCACTGCAGCATCGCAAGTATTTAAGGTTGGGCCAAATTAGTGCTTTCCGCGGGGCCCAACCACATGCCTTGGCTGTGCAGGCCAGCCACGACCCATCTTCTTGTATTGTCAAAGGCTGTGAAATTCTCAAACTGAGATGGCCACCAAGAGGCGAAGCCAAAAATTGGTCCAAAGGTAAAAAATGAAATATTAATACTGCGACACCTGAGCAAGAACAGTTTCTCAGCGAAATAAACCGGCCCGTCAGTTCGCAAGCGGAGGAGTAAAGTCTTCACGTGGCCTCAATAAGCAAAATTAAAACATAAACCAGAGTCCCATTGGCTTTAGTGATGTTGGTTTAGCAGGAGGTGGTTGAAACGGTGTCAGATTACCTTCTAATTGGCAATTCACAACGGTAATAGTAAATTCATGGCCACTCTTAACACGATGGCTTCGCTTCTACGAGTGTGAATGACAACAGCTAGATGATTGGAACCTTCTTCATCGGAGTTGGCAATCAAGGCGATTCTGCGGCACACAATTGACGCCCTACAGCAATTGGCTGTAGGGCTGGCTTGTTCAAATGTAAGTGTGGATAGAATAGCTCTGGAAATAATACCTGCTATAGACTGTTTCCCTAGCATGAGAGAAGCATAAGATTCTACCCTTGTGCACCAAGGTACATCAGCTGTGAAGGGGTCACGGGCACGTTGCATACAAAAGATGGACTGTGAAGCAACTATTATCCTTACCTTCACCGTGCAATTATGATCATTATGCACCAGTCTATCTCGATCCTCCATTAGAACCACTTCTCCAGCGTGGATTAGGAGGCTGACCTCGACAGGTTTTCTTTATTGAAATTACTCTCTATTACCTCGAAACTGAAGTTCGAACTTTGCCTTTATTTCCTCTCTTCGTCTGTAAATTGCTAGCTCTAGTTCTCAGAGACTTCAAGTAAATTCACTTGATATTATTTATAGTAGGTGATTCCTCGTACTCGAAGAGAATTCTGCTGCATTCGGAATCTATATCTAGGAACTGTGGATTCCCGCCAACCTTGCATCTACTCAGCAGGAAGGAGATACATTGTTGCGCTCACTATTACCGTCAACAACCAATGGCCTTCAGTATAATTTGACCAGTTTTCTAAATGTTGCGTGCTAATGTAATATTCAAAGTACAAAAATGTCGCAGCTTCGCAGCGTCGCCAAGCTTTCATGAGAACCGGGAAGGAATGTAACGAACAAGACTGAATAAGTTTTTCTTAACACGCGTTGGCGTTTCTCCGGTTTCGACCAACGTAAGTTTTCCTAAAGGCTCTACGCAAGTTCCAGGCCAATATCCAAACAGATGATTGGTCTTTTTGATGTATTTGACGTGGTTTATCTGCAGTACATTACTAAACTGCAGCAATCGGTGTGCTTGACCAGGTTCGAGAATGTTGTTCCCTGTTAGTATTCGTAGACAGTGCTGCAGCTAAGGCTTTTTCCTATAACAAAAAAATGATGATGATGATGGTAAGGAGTAAAACAGCAGCACGGTAATGATGACAGCTAGCAATAACTTCGAGCCAAGGAAGCAGAGGCCGAAATTAATCTCTATGCATAATAGAGATTAATTTCTTTGGGAAAATGCCGGTACAATGCCGAAGCGCAAGAGTAATATGTAGAGTGCCAGCAATGCAAAAAAAAATTACTTCTGACAGACCACGACGACCCGCATTTCTTTACAACCTGTGCATTTCAAGTATACAAATTCAAGGTGCTGCGACATAATTCTTGATGATCGAGCACACATGCGACAGCCGTAGTTCGTTCAAGACTATGTACTTCGCCGTCAAAAGTAGACATACCTTTAACTCTGCAATGGAAGTATAGCCGTGAGTTAAACGTCAATTAAAATTTGAGTGCACTGCTTGTATAGCTGTTATATGTTCCGCGTGGACCAGAAGCTGTCTGCAGCACAAGTCGTGCAGAACCCAGAATTATATGGAGCCAGTTCAACACACGTCCTGCGGTACTTCGCTAAAGGGTAATAAACATAAATCATGTTTTCTAGACATATGGTTTGTTTTGGTACATTGACAGCCTCGTCTAGATTTGTCCCGGAACTTCGGCCATGGTCCATGCAGATGCTAGTGGAACACTGTCACAATCGCTTGACATCTCACAAAACCATCAGATTCACTTCTTGATGACGACTCGCCTGTGCGAGCACTTTTGGGCGCATGGCATCGTGCGCGCACATGCGCGCATTCACAAAGTGTTCCCTTGTTTCGTCTCAGATATTGTTCATTCCCCTGCTTCACACCGCCAGAGTAGGGTAGCTGACCAGACGCATGCGCGTTTATTATCGCTGTCTTCCTTATTTGTTTGCACTTCCTTCTCATCCTGCTGCCAGAAATTCTACAAAGTTTTTCTGTTTAGAAACAACTCATTCAAACTCCATGTCGATGTGCGCTTTAATAATGAGTGTTAAATATCACAATTTCACGGGAAAAACGCGCTCAGTTTGACAGTGCACGATGGAAGAAATTTCTACCATTTCTTGAAAAAGTATCCTGACGCCTTGGGCAGGAAGAGTGGGAGACGGCTGTTTCTTCGGCTAGAAGGTGGAACATGCAGGAGCAAGCAAAAAAAGATAAAGCAGCACACCAGTGAACTCCTGAAGAGTGCACCGTTACGAGAGGGGCACTCAACCGACAGAGGCGCAACGCCGAAATAGCAGCACAACTGACAGAGAAGCAGTGTATCGATCTAGACGCGCCCGCACGGCGGCCAACAACGGCCGTACCGGCGTCTTGAGAGTCGACATGTAGCGGGGCGTATGTCACCTTGCCTCTAGGTCTGATATAGAGGCTGCCTGTATGAGCTGCAAAAATACCGGCCACACATGGCAGCGAGGCGGATAGTTGTCTGGAACAAGAAGCAAGAAGTCGTGCTGAGGAGAGTAGCTACATGACAAAACAACGAAAGAGAAAGCTGAATGAAAGCCTTCCTTTATGAAGTGGTTATCGCAATTAGGACACGTAAAACCCCATATTTTGATTTAATATCCGTGTTCGTTCAGGAGGCCATCTTTTTTAATATCGTGGAGTAATGACGAAAATGTATCACTAGATAAACGTGTCATAACATATTTTCACACTACCTTTTCAAAATGGCTCTTCGATTTACTTGAACGAGACATACAATGCCAAAACATCATCAAATGTAGCTTGACGGGTAAGCAACATGTCTCTTTAGCAAATTTTCCCTAACACGTGTAGTATATGGGTTATAAAAAATGGTTTTTCAGTAGACGGCTTCGCTGTCCGCGTGTAATATCGGAGAAGTGTAACCAAATATTTTGTTTTTTATGTCTACCGAGTGTGGGATTTAATGGAATGACCTAGCTGAATGATACGCTCCAATGTAAGTTGGCCTTTGTTTGTTCATAGTAGAACGCTCGCAAAACTTAATTGAGGCTGATAGCTGTAAACTTTGTGCGAAAATTCGGCACCATGTTGCGGTGCCGTAGCACATGAAGGCGAAAGCCCGCTGCGCACTTGGTAATGCATTAAACTATACGATCAGAGGGGGGGGGGGGGCGTCAGAGTTCTTGCAAGACATAACGAGCCGCAGTGTAAAGGGCACGTGTGGCAAGCCGCTAAACTGCGAGCTTGGGCCTCCTCTCTACGTTGTCGTGTCGCATCGTCGAACTGGTGCTTTCGCAGTTCAGCTTCTTCGGCTCGTTTTCAATGCTCAGCTGCGGTGTAACGCGCTCGTATAGCGGGGTCTGAGTCAGGTCAAAGACAGTTCTCGTGGGTTTACGCCGCATCATCCCGGTGGGGGAAAGCAGCACTCCCAACCGATCGCCTAGCTTCCACCGCTTCGCACGTCGCACCTCGTTTCTCACTTGGCGAGCATCCTCCGCCGTATAGCGTACTTCCGAGAGAGGCACGAATGATTAATTGACGGCTCGGATGCTTGTTCGGAGTTTGTTCTTTATTGAAATGTCTGCTGTTGTGCGTGTTGTATGGGTGATTTCAATGAATGCACACACTGTTCACTTTGCTGAGTGCTTGTGCGACTGCCTTAAGGTGGTATGAGTCATTGTTACTTTGCTTGCTTACGGTGCTATGAGACATTACTGAAAGCAAAGATGTTTACGCGAACCCCGTCCTGTCGTAGCCAGAGTTCGCTAAAGCTATCATCACCAACAATGGATCGAGCGTCGTTATCTTCTTCCCCAGTTGGATAGTTGCGCCCCTCGGCGCTACTAAGCAAAAGCGCTCGTGCCACTGCTCCCGCGTTCATCGTCGTCGTCGTCTTTTTCCACAGCTGACTCCGTTGCCGCTCCCCAATCCAGCGTAGAATTTCAGTTCTGTTATCGTAATAGGGAGGCCGCGCCTACGCGGTCATGAGCCATTGCTTGAGGAGGTATGAACCAATCATAGTGGTACGTGACGAGCAGATTTACCTTAGGAGCAAATGAATTTTGAAGATTCGCGAGCGGAAAAAAAGTGCGGTTGCTGTTAATCACGTCGCCGAGCAAACTCGAGACATCGAACGCAAGCGACAACGGCGGACTGCGGGCATACTGTCACTGACATCGTTCTCTCCGTCGCAGCCGAACGTGTGTGCTACCTCATAATGAAACACAGACATCAATCATCAAATCAATCCAACCTAGCGTCAAAAAGAATGCAGCGCCCGCCTCCCCAGTGGGAGGCCTTGCGCCCAATATACGAAGCTTTGGTTTATTGGTTCCACGCATACCATCTCAGCTAAAACTGTGGCAACACCACGTGTAGTGCCTACTCCTGAGGAAGAAGCTGCCTATCGCGAGCGTTGGCGAGTGTTGGCTCGTGAACGAGTTCATAGTCGTAGAGCCTGCCTCACACGCAACGGAAAAATAAGATAAACGCACCGGGAGGAGCAAAAAAAAAAGCATTCCTAAACGATGCCCACCCACGAAGCTTGCAAAAGCGAAAATGAGGTGAAAAATTGGTGCAACAAACGATTAACAAGAATGCTTGCAATGTTTCACTAGCATGGTGGGACACTCGGTGTAACTAACACAGCTTCGCTGTTCGACCGTCTTCACGGACTGGAAGGGGGGTGCTTTTACTTTACTAACGACGTCGAGCAGAGGGTCGCCGTCGCCAGCAATTTGCCCTAAATTTGACCGCAGTTACGCCGTAGGCTAGGGAACTCACCGCGCCGACCTGCGCCGCCATCGCCGGCTTGGCGCTTGCGTTCAGCGCAACTGGGTCGCCGCCTGACCACGTGACCCGCAGCGCGCATGGCCAAGAGGAGCGGCACGCTCGCTTGGTTAGTCAATGCGAGCCGTGCGAGCTTCGTCATGGATTAGAGCGAGGCCGGGCGTCTTCTTTGAACGTTGTGCGGGAGCGAGAGGTTTTGAGCCGACGTCACCAAATGGCGTCTGACACCCAGCAGATTAAAGCCGCAGATATTGTCCGGCGAACTGCTTCACTGGAAAGGGTCCGGAATGCAACAGGCGTCGCACCGTCGAGATCAACAGAGTAGCGACCACGTTCGCTTCCTCTCCGCTTGTGCTTCCATGCTGCGCTTATTCGCGGCGTCTCTTCGCGTGCCTAGCACTTGCGCTTTCACTGTGGCACAGCAGGTGTCGCACCGTTGAACGATGCGTGTCAACCCAAGCCTAATCACAGTCTTGTCTGGCCTCCGACCTAGGTACAGCCGTCATTCCTGGCTTAACCATGGTTGTATGCTTAAGTATGATAACTTCAGCCAAATCAAAGGTCAACAATGCTTCAACAAATGTCAACAAAGCAAGTGACAACAATGCTTAATCTGGTTAAACAAAGCTTTCGCTTTGCCCATCCAGTGTTAGCGGAGCTAAGCCGCAGCCAATTTTCTTTTGTACCATTGTACCATACGCCGCATTATTTGGGTATGAGCCATTGTAACGAACCACTTAAGGTTTTCGCCTTAAAATGACGTTTACTTCATAATAGGTTCTGGAATGTATGTTTATGTATACTTTGCGAGTTTACAAACACTTCGGAGGAGGGCCAAAGGCGACCATGAATAGCTAGGCCCCCCTGTCAGTCATTAAACTATGCATTGAACTTGAAATGCATTGAAATATATATATATATATATATATATATATATATATATATATATATATATATATATATATGCGTACACGTATGTATAAAATTATCCGCTATGGTTGTTTAGTTACTTAGTTGCTATGATGTTGGGCTGCGAAGGATCGAATCCCTGCCACGGCGGCCACACTTCTATGGGGGCATAAACACTCGTGTACTTAAATTTTGGTGCACGTTAAGCAACCACAGGTGGTTCAAATTATTCAGGACCAGCCGCGGTTGCCCAGGCGCTAGGGTATTGGGCAGCTGAGTACGAGGTCGCGAGATCGAATCCGGCGGCGGCGGCCGCATTTCGATGGAGGCTAAACGCGAAAACACCCGTGTACTTAGATTTCATCATCATCATTAGCCTGGCTACGCCCACCGCAAGGCAAAGGCCTCTCCCATACTTCTACAACTGCTCCTGTGATGTGATAATTGTGGCCATGTTGTGCCTGCAAACTTCTTAACCTCATCTGTCAACCTAACTTTTTGGCGCCCACTGTTACGCTTCGCTTCTCTTGGAATCCAGTCCGTAACCCTTAATTATCAACGATTATCTTCCCTCAGTACATGCCCTGCCCATGCCCATTTCTTTCTGTTGATTCCAACTAAGATGTCTTTAACTCGCGTTTGTTCGTTTACCCAATCTGCTCTCTTCTTATTCCTTAACGTTACACCCACCATTCTCCTTTCCATAGCTCGTTGCGTCGTCCTCAATTTAAGTAGAACCCTTTTCGTAAGCCTCCAGGTTTCTGCCCCGTACGTGAATATTGGTAAGACACAGCTGTTACACACATTTCTCTTGAGGGATAATGGGAACCTGCTGTTCATGATCTGAGAATGCCTGTTAAACGCACACCAGCCCATTCTTATTCTTCTGATTAGTTCAGTCTCATGATCCAGATTCGCCGTCACTACCTGCCCTAATTAGATGTATTCCCTTACCACTTCCAGTGCCTCGCTACCTATTGTACACTGTTGTTCTCTTCCGAAACTATTAAACATTAGTTTAGTGTTCTGAAGATTAATTTTTAGACTCACCCCTCTGCTTTGCCTGTCCAGGTCAGTGAGCACACATTGCAGGTCGTCCCCTGAGTTATTAAGCAAGGCAATATCAACAACGAATCGCAAGTTACTAAGGTATTCTCCATTAACTCTTACCCCCAATTCTTCCCAATCCAGGTCTCTAAATACCTCCTGTAAACACGCTGTGAATAGCATTGTAGAGATCGTATTTGCCTGCCTGTCGCCCTTCTTTATTGGGATTTTGTTGCTTTCTTTATGGAGGACTACGGTAGCTGTGGATCTACTGTAGATATCTTTAAGTATTTTTACATACGGCTCGTCTACACTCTGAGTCCGTAATGCCTTTATGACTGTTGCGGTTTCGACTAAATCAAGCGCTTTTTCGTAATCAATGAAAGCTATATATAGCAAAAATAGTACGGTCAATGCAGGCATCGTACGTACCGTCGCATCGTACGTTAAACCGTCGTTTGCCGGCACTTTTGTAAAGTTATCCCTATCCTATATATATATATGGGTTCGTTAGATTCCGCACATGTCCGCACAACAGTGTGATAGTGTGAATGTGGTCTATTGTTGAGTAGCCTTTACGAAATCCCGCCTGCTCCTTTGGTTGACAGAAGTCTAAGGTGCTCCTGAAACTATTTGCGTTCACCTTAGTACATACTTTGTGTAGGCAACGGACAGTAGGCTGATCCGTCTGTAATTTTTCAATTCTTTGGCATCCCCTTCCTTATGAATTTAGGTTATGCTGGCGTTCTTCCAAAATTCCGGTACGCTCGAAGCCATGAGACAGATGAATGAAGAGAAGACAAAGAATAAAAGAGGCCATGAAAGATGAATCGTGTATACAGGGTGGTCAGTTTACAGGGTGATCTGATCCTCACCAGCTGCCTTACCCCTTTGCATAGTTCCCAGGCTTTCTTTACTTTTTCCGGCATTACTTGTGGGATGTCAAATTCCTCTAGACTATTCCCTCTACCATAATCGCCGTGGGTGCCACTGGTACTCGATAAACCTCTATAGAACTCCTCAGCCACTTGAACTATCTTATCCATATTAGTAATGAGATTGCCGGCTTTGTCTCCTAACGCATACAGCTCATTCTTACCTATTCCTAGTTTCTTCTTCACTGATTTTAGGCTTCCTCCTTTCCTGAGAGCATGCTCAATTCTATCTACATTATACTTCCTTATGTCAGGTATCTTACGCTTGTTGATTAACTTGGAAAGTTCCGCCAGTTCTATTCTAGCTGTATGGTTAGAGGCTTTCATACATTGGCGCTTCTTGATCAGATTTTTCGTCTCTTGCGATAGCTTACCGGTATTCTGTCTAACGAAGTTACCACCAACTTCTCTTGCGCACTCCTTAATGACGCCCATAAGACTGTCATTCAGTGCTTGAGCACTAAGGTCATCTTCCTGAATTAAAGCCGAATACCTGTTCTGTAGCTTGATCCGGAATTCCTCTATGTTCCCTCTTACAGCTAACTCATTTAATGCCTTCTGATGTGCCAGTGTTTTGTGTTCTCCCCTCAAGCCTAGGCTATTTCGAAATCTTACTATCCCATGGTCACTACAGCGCACCTTGTCGAGCACGTGCACATCTTGTATGACGACAGGGTTAGCGCACAGTATGAAGTCTATTTTATTTCTGGTCTTGCCATTCGGGCTCCTCCACGTTCACATTAGGTTATTCCGCTTTCGAAAGAGGGCATTCACTATCCGCTAGTTATTCCGTTCTGCAAACTCTACTAACAACTCTCCCCTGCTAGTCCTAGGATCTTATGCAATATTCTCTCACTAACTTGTCTCCAGCCTGCTTCTTGCCTATTCTGGTATTGAATTCGCCCATCAGTATAGTGTGTTTTCTTTTGACTTTGCCCATTGTCGATTCCACGTCGTCATAGAAGCTTTCTACTTCTTGGTCATCGCGACTGGATTTAGGCGCATAGACCTGTCGGGCCTTCAATTTGTAGCTCTTATTAAGTTTCACAACGAGACCTGCCACCCTCTCGTTAATGCTATAGAATTCCTGTATGTTACCAGCTATATCCTTATAAATCAGGAATCCATCTCCAAGTTCACGTGTCTCCGCTGAGATTTAGGTGCACGTTAAATAAACCCACGTAGTCGAAATTTGCGGAGTGCTCCGCTATGGCGTGCTTCATAATCAGATCGTGGTTTTAGCAGGTAAAACTCGATAAATAAACTATAATGTATATACGCAAACAAATAATGCGTAATAGCTGAGCTGTTATATGCGTGCCTAAATAATGTAATCGTTAAAAAAGAAGCGATGTGGGCTACGACATCCCTGGAAGCTTAGTGAAAAAATTATTCTTGTGGGTAGTTTATCTTTCCTATATGTGTTCTTCAAGTTAGAATTCGTTATCAGTTCCTCTTGGAGTTTATTTTTCTGTGAAGAAGTGCAAAACTTCATAATTAATTCTTTGATGGCAGTAATTAGTCCTTATTTAATATTTATGCAATCAGAATGACGAACTTCGGGTCAAAATACTAGAGAAAATGTCAGTATTATAAAAAAGGAAGCCGCTTAACCTATCTCGCAATGTAATGTAATTAGGAAACAAGCGACATTGCAATACATCGCATTATCACATCCGTAAGTTGCCATACGTTAGGGATATACTGCAAAGGGGCGTATGTCTCGTGCTTTTCTTTGCACACATGTCTCCATCTAGCGCCGGCAACGCGGCGACAACGCGAAGTTCATGCGTGACCGCCGAGATCCTTTGTGCGCTGGTGCGTGCGAAGCTGAGTAACACTTTCTGTATGAGGCGTTTAGTGCCGCCGTGCTTATTTTGCGCTGTTCGATGATGATAATGATGTTCATCATTATGGTGATGATAAGTTCTTTGCATTCCTTCAAAACAGGGTGGTTGCAAATTGTCATCCAGCCTACTCGAGGTACAAGCGCAATAACTGCAAGTATCGCTCTTTAGCATTTTGGCTATCATTCGTATCTTGCTTAAAACCTTCATATCTGCATAGCACAATTTCCTAGGCCTGCATAGAATCTGGTACTAGCAATCTACGGTTATTGTTACTCTCTGGACAACTTGCACCATCAAGCGCCACCACCATCAAAATCCGCACGTGCTCCAGTCGCCCAAGTTTTCTACCGGCTTGGGCCACTATAGGTATGCGCTCGTCATCGAGATGGCGTTGTGGTCGTTACAGCGTTGTCATTCGAGCTTCATGATCTGTCTCTCGTCATGCTGCCGTCACCCAGCATTTTAACCCAATTCACTGGCCCATGTTGCGTAATAGCTTGGGGCACTAGGTATGTTGCTCGTGATCGTGATCAGGTCGCAGTCGCTCCATCATCGATATTCCAGTTTCGTGATCTGCCTATGGTCAGACATTTGTGGTCAAGCCTTCTGCGCGGACCGAGTAACCTACGTTGTCTTATTAACGTGGGCCACTAAGTATGCGCTCACGGTGGTGATGCCGTCGTGCTCGTTGCATCTTCGTCATACAAGTTTTATAATCCGAACCTCGTCATGCCGTCGTCGTAATGCCATCGTCGCCATGCCGTTGTCGCGTATGAGTTTTCATACCTGCGTTGTGAGGTCATCGTCGCCGTTCGATTGTTGTCACTCATCGTCTGACTCTCGCCATGCCATCGTCGTCAAACCTTTTATGCCAACCCAGTAGCCCAATTCGCCTAATAACTTTTGCCACTAAGTATCTGTTTGTGCTAGTTGTGCTCGTGGTAGTGTCGTGATTCCAACTTTGTCGTGCCGTTCTCGTCACGCCATAGTCGTCGCGTCGTCGTCTTGCATTAGCTGTAACACCTTCGTCGTGAGGCCATCGTGGTAGTTATGTCGTTCTCACTCCAGCTTCGTCATGCCATCGTCGTGCCTTTTACGCAGGAGCCTTGGTCCAAGTTTAGTATTTTCGGCCGCTAGGTATGTGCTCCTGAACCTCATGCGGTCGCGGTTCTTGTATCCCCCCCCCCCCATTCGAGCTTTTTCGTGCGACTCTCGTCATTTTATATTTGCGAAGCCATCATCGTCATAGAGTTGTGATGGATTCCTTGTCATACCATCGCCATCAGCTCGTCGTGATCGTTCTATCGTTGTCGCTTCAGCTTCGTCATTTGGCTATCGCCATGCCGACATCTTCACAAAAATTGCCGTTACACGACAGTCCTCTAACCATCACAGTGACTCTCTCGTTTTATCGTCATCACTACAGAAACGCCATTCCATTGTTGTCATGTCGCCGCAGCCATATGGCCTTCGTCGGCCAATCATTGTCCTTCCTTCGATATTATATCGTGATTGTGCCACTGTTGTCATGACACTGTCGTCAGATATTCACTGTCGTGCGTGTTTCGTCATACCGTCGTTCATATGCAGTCGGGGTTCTGCCATGGTCCTCTCAGCTTCTTCATCTGGTTGTCGTCACACTGTCGTCGTCATCCCGTTGTCCTCGTGCCGCCGTTGTCATGCGGTAGTCGTTAAGCTGTCACTATTATTTTGTATTTGTCATCTCACTGTCATCATCCCATAGTCATCATATCGTCTTTGTCGTTCCATCGATATTACTCCTTCTTCGTCATTCCGTCGTTGTCACTTCATGATCATTATCAGTAGTGTCAATCAGCCATGCTCATGGGCCACTTTATCAAATGAGTGCTATAACAAAGTTTGTCGTTAGCAAATATAGTGTAGGTTTCATGTAGCCGAAGAAACGGATGACTCGGAACGGCCACTAGTGAGTTTAAATGATTCTTCACCTATAGGTGCACTTCGTTTGAATGCCAATCGCATAACCGTCGACAGATATTTTTATTGGCTAGCAACGCATACCCTGTTACCTAGCTTCACTTGAAAGAGGTGAAATGAAGAGCGGCACAGAACCAGTGAATTCGTGGCGCAGCTTGCTGAAGCTTATGGTTGCTGTAACGAGTAGCCCATATCGCACAGGTTCTATTCCCCTAAAAATTTTCAATATTTGCTTTTTTGTAGAGTGGTCTGTGAAAGACGGTTGAAGGCGCCGTTACAAAAAATTGCATCAAGCATCCTAAGAAAGCTATTCACATTAAAAACTGATATACATTGAGAGCTAACCTCAGAGTCATGAACTTACATGCAGTAATATGCCCAAGTTCTCCCAGTTTTGTGCGGTGCTATCCCAATATGCCTAATTAGAGCTTACCCTTACCATCATTATTGTAGACCGCAAAAAAAAAGGGCATTGAGGTCTGCGTAAGCTTTCTTACCGCACAACAATAAGCAATAAAGTAGGCGAGATTGCATTAAGGGAAAGTGTGGTTGTTTCGTCAACCGCGCAATGAACAAAATCCGCGCCTCATTTATTGCACACATAGCACGGAGCATATTCGGACGCGCGTAATTTACCTGATGTATCAATACTAATTGTACATGAAAAAAACAACACCCTCTGAAGGATATAGATTTGTGAATATTGGTGGTTCGTGTTTAAAACAAGAACAGCGCGAGCAACAGGCAAAAACGAAGAAAGACACACTCAGCGCTAAATTTCTACAATAGTTGTGGGAAGTCAGCGCTGTGTGCGTCTCTCTTTGTTTGTTACTGTCCCTCGCACTGTTCTTATTTTAAACATGAACCATACCCGCCGTAGGGGTGTAGTGGTTTTGGCGTAGCCCGACGGTGCGGGGATGACATCCCCGCCGTGGCGGCCTTGTTTCGATGGGGGCTAAATTTAAATACGCCCGTGTGCTGTACATAGGGTGCAAGTTAAAGAGCCCTAAGTCGTTGAAATTAATCCGCAGCACCTCATTAAGCGGAGCCTCATAATAATACAGCGGCTCGGATGCATAAAGCTCAAGAACTTCTTTTACATTTAAATTAAAGGGACAAGAATGAGAAAGACAAAATCCTTTGAGACGAATAAATGACTGTTTCAAAATTACTTATTTTTATTGTTGCGATAATACGTTGATGATCAGAAGCGGAAATGAAGGACAATGCTTTCCTTTAGCAATTTCAAATCGACACCCCTGCGTAGTAAGTCAGTCTGAAGTCCCCGATTACAGCAAATTCTCCTCGTACATGAGCCGTTGTGGCTGACTTCAAGTTTATGAAACGCACCTAGTTCACTTTTCGGCTATTTCCCAATAGCATGTAGTACATACATATCAATGGAAGCTTTAGCTTGGGGTCAACGTGGATGCCGCATTTCAAATGCATGCCAAATGCAGAAACGTTTTTATGAGCCAGCCTCTAAATCGATATGCGTGACAGGTATTGAATCTACCAGATAAAGTTTAAATATGCTAGGTATGCTGACTGAAGCAAGGATAAATTTGATTTAGGGCCCACGTTATTAAACAAAAAACTGAAAAAAAATGGAATTGTGAAACAAAAAAGAAAAAAAAAACAAGCGCGAAGTTCACAAATCTGTAGCTGGGCACCAAATCGCATTTCGCATTTCCGTAAACTGCTTCCGCTTGATCGTCCAAAGTGAAGCACTTTGGTATACCAATTTATTTCCTTGGTTAATCTCTTACAATCCTTACGAGAGTTTCATGAAATTCCTCTTGACACAATAATGGCGCATTTGGAAGCCATGCATAATGCGTCAATTTCGTGCGCCTTAGATGTACCATTAGGGGCAGCTTACGAAACTGTGATAACTATAGCATTGTTCCGATGCAGAGCTGTACAATTCATTGTACTGTTTTCTGAAAATTTCTTATTTGAAGCTGTTTTTATCACACGAATGTCGGCCTAAATACAAAGAACTGCCTCCCACTGTCGCTATATTGTATTTAAGATGTATTTAAGTAATGTAACGCTAAGTATTTAAGTAAACGAAACCTCATAGAGTTTCGTGCCGTTGTTATCAAGAAAAACGAGAAGATTCGTCCGTTGCCTAGTGTTTAGATAGAGCCGCCGAACTAATGCTTCCTCTTAAGGGCAATAAATTAGGCCTAAGTAGTAAGCTAATTAGGCAGGCTAAGTAGGCCGAACCATACTCCGTCAAATTGCACGACGTCATCGCAAGTTGGTACGCCAGCTTCAAGGCAGCGTTGCCACTTGTTTGTTTTTATGTTTTTTGCTCGCCGAGCCTCCTGTCAGAGTACGAAATACTTTATAGCTCTTATAGAAGCATAGTACACTTATAATGCTGAAATTTTTCTGTATGGTGTCCCTTAAGATATAGCGCCCAAGCATTGTATTGGGCTCACGCGTGTTAAAGGAGCTTCATGGAATATCAGATATGTTCGTTATAAAACTATAATCTTGAAAGTATCATTTTTGCAAACTTAGCTTGAACCTCAATATTCATATTTCAGCTCTGGAAAATCAAAGCATGCAATATAGCAGCAGTTTCATTACGCTAGAGTAAATATTCAGTTGGTGGTTTAACGAAGGAAGTAGTAAATAAATAATTATTTTCTAATAACTGTTTCACTAAAATGAATTCATTCTGCTTTTATAATCTAGTTAGTGTCTCAGGTCACGCTCCACATTTGTCCGAACATTTGCTTACGCATGATACTCACGATAACATAAATGTGAACAAACAGATAACAATGTTTCTGGCAGTGACGGTACACTTAAAATCAATGCTAACTCGTCGACTACTCATATTCATACTTGCATTCACACCACAAGACCCCGAACTAGATTCTTGTTGTTTTAGGGAACACCTCATCACGCGCTGAGGATTAGCAAGATGAATTGTTTATTGTTGAGAACTTTGCTCGCTTAGTGAACTTCAATTTTTACCTAAGTGACGTTGGAGCAAAGATTAATTGTTCAAGAAATTTTTAAGGGAAACTAAAGAACTTGTAATGGAAATGCGGTAGGTTCTTAAAGAGCGGAAGAAAGTCTGACTGTCCTTCCTAGCACACTCTTAACTTTTCTGCTATATTCATGCTGAGCTTCAACCAATGCTTCCAAGATGATTATTTTGGGAGTTGAAGACACTGCCATCGGCTACGACTAAAGGTGGCGTACACAAACAACCTCCTCTACCGCGTCGGTAAAACTGAGAGCCCTAGTAGCGACAACTGTAGCTCTATGGCATTGATGGGACATTTTCTATTAGACTGTAGAGCCCACAATGGTCAATGGGTCACATGCACAACATATGGCAACACTTAGCAAAGACACCTTGACATTAAGACGCATATTAGGTTTGCGGCACCCTCCATCAATGAAAGGTCAAGTACCTGACCTTGCTTGATTGGCTTCAATGAAATGGCTTCCTTTCAAAACTCTAGCTGTCATTCGGACTATGTATGACCTAAAAAAGCCAATCAGGAAGCCAAGGGCTCTCATACATTCGGTCAAGTAGGGCTCAAAAGTGAAGTGAAGATTTCCAATGATGTGATGTTATCTTTTTTTTTCTTTTTAATTTTCTTCCGCCGCCCTAATTCTAGAGCATTTCGCTCCTTTCTGTCCCTCCTCTTAAAAATTTATGTGTACAACAATATTTGTATGCCCGCAAACCTGTCTGGCTTGACATAAAAAGCTCTCTCTCACTCATATTTCTTTTATCTAAACTTAAGCTAGCTTCTCAATAACCTCTTAGAGAACACAACCAACAATGATGATTGCATCCTAGCGATGCCCAAGCATAAAAAGTGGTGCACGAAACTTTGTGATTTCCGTGAGTAACTGATATTTATTTACCTGCGCCAGTCCTTTCAGTTGGTAATAACTGTTGAGCGATACTATACTGTCGAACACTATTCAAGTCGAGTCCACCAGACTGTGATTATCGCTCTTTTTCGGCGAGGCCTATGCCACAGTTCGTCCTGTTTAACTTTTCCCCACTGAATTTGAAAGAAGCTAGCGCCTTCAGGACGAATCTTCTATTTTATAGGCTGCTTAACATAAAGAATAAAGTCTGCTTTATGTACATCTATATGGAGAGAACATCAGCAGGATTATTCTCATGACCAGCCATTATCTCTGGGTCCACCTCTACTACGTGCTTCTCACACTTAGCTATGAAATAAAGTGTTCCTCTTTTCATTTCAGACAAAGCCAGTCGACAATCATTGTAGTGTAGTTATTGTGGCGCTTTGCCTAGCGGCGTTGGAATGAGGGCTGAAAGAAGCTCAATTTCGAAGGCTTATAGGTGGGGTGATAACTTAACATCTGAGTCAAATAGGTACACGCGCAGGGCATAGTGCGACTCAATAATGTGCCTTGAACTGAAGTGCTCTCGAAAAAACAATTTTCTTTGAACTCCACCAGAAGCTACAATAACACATTAGCACATTTTTGTAACACCACCTGCATCTCCTTAACAAGCTTTGCACATTCACGGTAATTGTGAGAAAGAACAGCAAATCTGTCGAATTATAGAATGCAGATGCAGTTTCTTGAACTGGGGACCAGTTCTTAGTTGGCATTCATCTGGCTCTACATTTCTCTAACTGAAACTTTTTTAGGTAATCATGATATTTGATAAGTTGAATAATTAAGACCAGTTATGTAATTGGGTGGAGCTAAAAAATTTTCTGAGTATCTCCAAGCGATGGTAAACAACATTACTTTGGTTGTTTCCAGCTACGTGGCATTTGTATATTTTTATATCTTGGTACATAACAGTTGGGACGCCCTGTATACGCTTACCGGAACTGCACAGTGCGACACGCATATTCAAGCGTAACATTTCTGCGCACATGGTACATTTGGCGGCGAGGGTTTCACAAGAACCATCGAAAGTATGCGCTATGAGCTCCTCGTCCTCCAGTACCACTTTCTACGCCTTTTAAACACACTTACCCGTATCATAAATTTCACTTAAGCTCGCCAACCGTGTTGGCCGAAAATACGTGTTGATATGATAATGCGGATGCAGAAAGCTTTGCGTAAAATACAAGCGTTTATGGAAATCAAGTCATATGGTTTAACGTCCGAATGAAAGACATGAGCTGTGACAGATGTCTTACAGTGGAACTCCCAATTTCGGTCACCTTGGGGCTGGTTAACGCGGAACTCAGTCTAAGTGAACGAGCCTTTTTTCCAATTCACCTCCATCTGAATGAGGCCGGTGCGGCCGGCAATCAAAGTCGTGTTCAACATGCCATAGCGACTAAGCCGCCATAGCAGATATTAAAACTGTTTGTGGTATTAGGCCGCTCCCGGTGTACGGTATGAAAGCATAAAGACAGGTTTTCTTTTGTCTTGCCTTTGCATTATCTCATCGACACCGCCATGCCGGTTGTTTTTTTCAGTGACGCGTGTCAGGAGCAACGAAAGTGGCGCGCTAACGGATGCTAAGTACTCGCAATTCTTGCGTTTCAATTTAATTTCTTTTTAAGCTGCGCTGCATACTTCAGTCTGCGAATTGTCTACACATTCACAACGCCTAAGAAAGTGATGTGTCCGAATGGCAGTTGAAACCTTTGCTTCAAACATTCTACAGGTTTCTTATGATTCTGTGTCACTGCGCAGACTATAGCGTAAAACAAGTTCAAATTGTTTTGATGCCAATCGCCTGACGTCAAATTTACATGGTCACCGATGTAAGCATCTGGCGGGGGCTCACGTCGTTGTTTTAACCAACCAATCAAATGCTCGTCTCGTTTATAGGAGACCACTAGTCTTATTTCACAGCGAATAGCATTCCACACCTTTACCGGTTTTTCTTATCTAGTTGTCTGAGAAGATGCTAGGATCACGTAGGAATGGAGAGAGCTTCGCTGGGGCTGAACCAGCGTAGTAAAAGCAGATAAACGGAGGGGGATCGTGGTGCCCTAGTCTCGATTGCCCCGCTTGCCCAGGCTTAGCTAGCGTTGGCTGGTCGAAAATCTCGGTGGCGTGTAATGGAATGTTAAATATTTCACTAAAGCTGATCTTTAATGAAGAATATTTGGCAGAGCCACGATGTATGCATGCGGAAAGGGCACGGCAAAGTTACACTGCCTTGTGAAAACTTTATTATGGCCAAATAAATTCGTTCTTCCCGGAAGCTACGAGTATCCAGTGTGAAAGCGTCCGGTAGGCAGAAATCTATTCCTTGCGGAACGGGGCAGTATTCGGCTATTCCAAAGGAAGGCTCAGTTTTATTCGGCTTACTAATGGTATCTTTAATGTTTGCACATCATTTTATGCGGCGAGGTTTTGCGGATTTATGACGTCACGTGACAGAAAGGCGAGGTGGACGCAGCGCGAAACTTTTACACTACAAGCTGAGGGCTACAGACGAAAGAGGTTTGGAACGAGAACGAATTGTTTTTCTTTTCTTGGACCTACTCATAAATAATCCGTGTACACCCGTCATTTCAGATAGGGAGTTTAAGCGGTTTTCGTGACATCACGTGAGAGACAGGAAAAGCGGGGGTAGCCCGAAAAAGTTTGACGAAAGGGGGAGAGGGCTGATTGCATAACTGAAAAGAAAAAACTGTTTGGAATAGTTTTACGTAATATCGCTCATTTACGAGAGAGTTTCTTTAGGGCATTATACGCGTCAACAAACTTTTGCTATTTTAACCAATGAAAATGCAGCGCTTGGCATAACAGAAAAAATATCCTGTGAATCTCTGTGATGAAACTGAACAGGCGGCCTGCATGATGGCCGGTGCTTTTTGACCTGAAGGGAAGGGCAAAATGCTTTCGCAGTCTGACAGAGATGCCCTGGATTTCTCATTGAAATCATAACGCATAAGCTTGGTGTGCCGTGCGCCCACGGGTCGCGCAAAAAGCGCCAGACGCCACGCGGACCGAATATCGCGTTTCAATTACCTGTAACAGTGTAGAAATAATATTCCTACCGGATAACGCCGACATTGCCGTTCTTGTCATGACTGAAAAATTATTTTGTGGACATAGCTTTTGTAGTGAACTGCTTACCATGCCTGAGTAGCATAAATATGTATTTCAGAGCTACTAGAGCTTCCAGAGATATCAACGATGTTCTCTGCTTCCAAAAAAGGTTACTGAGAAAAGAGTAAGCTTCCCGCTATCTGACGGAACTTCGCGCCGCAGATGTGATCCATCACATGTCCTTTTTAGAAGCAAAGGTTAATACGCAGCTACAACATATGTTGTACCTGAATGCACGCCGCACCGCCGCCAGCGAAGGTGTCGCGGTCTGAACGCAATCAATGTACTTCATGTGCGCAAAGTCAAGGATAAGTTAAATATCATGAATGAACTGGCGACGCTCTACTTGTGTTTACTCCCGGGGTAGCGAAAGATCACGAGCATTTACGAAAGGCTAAACTTATTTTCACTGCCATATAAAAAATGGGGATGAGACACCCAATTCAAGTGGCGACGTTTTGCCAGAAATGAAGTACAGGGAAGAATTTGGTGTATAGAGACGGTGCATGCTAATTGTGCGTTTCACACACGCTCAACAAGATTCAGACAAATGCTAGAAGGGTGGCTGCACATGTTTACCAGAACAAGATAAACAATATACGTGTAAATCAAATATCATAGTTATACAATTGCCCTATCAAAATAAAAGCACTTTCAAAATGTTGGCCTGCCCAGTGGCGTAGCAACAGGGGGGGCCGGGGGGCCGTGGGCCCCGGGTGCACGGGGCCAGTACGGGGGGGGGGTGTCATATACGTCTGAAGACACTCGAAAATTGTCGATATCCTCGCCTTCCTCGACTACACCCGGGAGGGGGGGGGGTGACAGAAGAGCTAAGGGCCCCGGGTGCCAGACGACCTAGCTACGCCACTGGGCCTGCCCTACCCTCGAAAGGGTTTCTAAACTTGTCCACTCGCTAGTGGGCCTGACGATTTTTGTAGCTCACCTGCTGAAAAGGATACCTTTTTCTCACATTTAATAACGGCTGACGTTCACCACTTGCACACACATATCAGGTTGCAGTCAAGAAGACGCGTAAATTTAAACGTGGTCAGAATGTTAAACAGCAGTTCTTGTAACAGCTGCAATGGAGCAGCTGTAAGCATCTCAGATAGCTAACAAAATATCGCCATATTCATAACCATCATCATCACTTTAACCATCATCATCACCCTATTTTTACGTTCACTGCAGGAAAAAAGCCTCTCCCAGCGATCTCCAATTACTTCTGTCTCGCGCTAGCGGCTTCCAACGTGCACCTGCAAATTTCTAAATTTCATTGGCCCAGCTTATTTTCTGCTGTCTCAGACTGGGCTTCCATTCCCTCGGCACCCATTCTGTAACTCTAATGTTCCACCAGTTATTGGCCCTACACCTTACATGGCCTATCCAGCTCCATCTTTTTCTCCTAATGTTTACTAGAATTATGGAAATACCCGTTTGCTATCTGATACAAACCACTCTCTTACCTGTCTCTTAAAATTACGCCTAACAATTTTCGTTCCATCTCTCTTTGCGCGGTCATTAATTTGTTCTCGAGCTTCCTTATTAACCTCCATGTTTGAGCCCCATATGTTAGTACCGGTATAATGCAATGATGGTAGACTTTTCAACAACAGTGGTAAGCTTACGGTCAGGATTTGGTGATGCTTGCCGGATGCACTCCAACTCATGCGACGAGCAATTGTAAGTGCCCCATCTGTGAAATCGGTGAGGCTAATTCGCAAGCCGGCGAGTTGGAAAAGGGAAGCGAGCGCCGGACGGAGGAAGAGGGCGCCTGCACGTGGAGAGGAAGAACGCACACCGCGGAAAGTATGGAGGAGCGCGCAATGGAGGGGAGGGGGTGGACGCGGGAGAGGGAGCGTCGCAGAGGAGAAGGGTAGGCAGAGCCACGCTGGCTTCACCTCCTCTGGCAGTTGCTACGTGCTTGTGCGCGATATGGGTGTACCGGGCGATCGAGAGGCCGAACGCCGAACGTAAAGGACCGAACAGGAACGCAGCATGCCCAGCGCGAGTCGACTGACCGACCCCGAAGTCATCGGCAAGCGCCGGGCACGAGCTGAGGCGGGCAAGGCGTGCCCAGGAGAATTCCGAAGAACGTGCTGGGTTACTTGTGACAATGAGGGTGTGTCAGACAAGAAGAAATAGCATAAAAACTCTCGAACAGAAGCTATGTGCTTGCGCGGGAGCCCCGCTTATGAAGTGATACGTCATAATTTCTTTATCATGATCAGGGTCCCCTTTGAGTGACTGCCGTAGATAGATGGGCTCCTGATTGAGTGGCGTTCATGGGTTCTTGTTCGCTTGCTAGACTATTGAACGTTGTCGTTGTGTTCTGCATATCATTCTTCAAGCCCACTCTTACACGTTCTCAGTTGAGGCCCTGTATCATCTCTGTGCTGCAACTTGTCCCGAGTGTTGCTGAACTAAACAAAGTCATCTGCAAATGGAAGGTTGTGGAGATATCCGCTGTGGATCCTCATTCCTAAGCCTGCCCAGTTTAATAGCTTAAATACTTCTTCTAAACAAGCAGTGAGTAACATTGGAGAGATTCTATCTCCTTTCTTGAGCCCTTCCACGTTGGAAAATTTTCTACTTTTCTTGTGGAGACCAATGCAGCTGTGAACTCTCTGTAGATATTTCCCAAAATATTTTCGTGTGCCTCCTTTACTCTTTGATTGCGCAATGCATCTACTACTGCTGGTGTCTTCACTGAATCAAATGCCTTTTTCAGATTGTATGAAAATCATATAGAGAGGCTAACTGCACTCCACAAATTTCTCAATATGTCCACTATATATACACAAAATAGATTACCCCTTAGTCGCCCGGGAGTGTGGTTGTACTGTTGCTTCTTGGTGGCACGTTTATACAAAATTTATGTAGTCAAAGTTTGAGGCGTCTTCCCTTGGTTCATGGATTCAGTGGACTGAAACTATCCTGCAAATAAACTGCGGTCAGACGAACGTTAATACGCTATGCCACAGGCAAGGCTGGTTGGCCCTAATCAACATTCATAGCGCAGTAACATGTAACGGCAGTCTGCCTCTATTCACAGCTGCTGGTTACAAATTGAGAGCAAGCATATTGCATCCAGGAATGCCAAAAACACCGTAGAATGTGAAGCGGCACTCCGCAGTTCTCGTTCTCAGCTCCGCCGAGGTGCGCTCGTATACCTTAGAATGAGCAGCCTGCTAATTCTTTCTGAACTGAATCTCTGCCTCAAGCCTAAGGTTGTGCGCTGCTTGAAATTTGCAAGAAAATTTCCTTCGCATGAGTGTCGCCTTCCTTGGCTGACAGTTTTTTATTGTTGCCTCTTTGCTTTGTTATGCTGCGAGGTAAAATAAAATAAAATAATGGTATGCAACTAGAAATTAATCACAACCAACAGTTACCATCGATATGAGTGGAAAGGCATTTCAAATGTTTCCTGACATATTGTTATCATAGCGCTAAAGACTGGCCTGTATAAGTGCTTATATATGTGACAGAATACACCACCCAGATCACGGGGAATGCACCACGGACTTGCCAAATTCAATTCGTTGTAGTCTCTAAATACCGCCCACTATGTTTAAATACTACAGAAAGTTCACACTACCACATGCAGAAAGTGTTAAAAAGACATTTTTAGTAGCAACACAGACATATTGTCAAGATTTTTTTTAGTTCTTTCCGATATCTCACCGCAGGAAAAAGAAAATGAATTTTTAAGCAATTTTCTTGCTCACCCTATTTCGAAGTGGTGTGTCTTAATATATCATCCGCACACAATGAGGTTGCATATTACATGAAGGTCTATAACACTTATTAAAGCTTACACAAGGATGTGCAGATGGATATTAATAATGTCCTATGTTCGCCAAAGTATTATGTTTCAAGCATAGATGACCAAATACACCATGTTAGGTCTTTCGTTATTTTCAGAGTGGCCCACTGAAACGTCCCTTTCCAGCCCGCATTTAGGCTATAGATGATTGAATCTATTTGTAGCGGTATTTCTCACCTGCATCTGCTTAAAGTTGACTGTTCACAGACTAAAATTAAGCATGTTCAATCAAGCATGGGAAGCTTTAGCCTGCAGATATGCCGGCGCTTCCTAAATGTTATGTGCGTACATAAGTGTGTTCCTCTCCATTGGCACTTGAACATTTCGGTGTTTTCGTCAAGTGCGAGAACAATCTCGCGTACTTCACCGCAATTCCTATGTTCAGCTATTTCTGACCCAAGCTAACAAAGCAGCAGCTGTCGCTGGGGATTGCACTGGTTCTATACGTCTAGAGGAGGTTTTCAACGTACGTATACGCGCCCCGTATGTATCGTCAGGTCAGATTGAGAAGAAATTCGTACTTTTTTTAATACCCCTCTGAACGATCAGACTGATATGACGACATGACAGAAAGGAATTATAGTGGTACTAACATGAAGAGAACGAAAAAGAACAAAAAGAAAAACGAAGGTTGATCCTACGGATACACAGGACTCTGCGATTAGCGAAGTTTCCTTTGATGTTTACTGAAATGTTTTTCCTTCCGTAGTCCTTCTCGAGTTCTACGTAGCTCAACGCTCTTAGTTCAACGCACACCATTGTTTCACGTCCTCTTGTTTCTCCAAAGCCGGCTGCTTCTGTTGCCGACTTTTCCACGGCCTGTAGCTGACTTCTTCACTTTTTGCCTCTTGTTACCTTTGCACATTTGGCCACCTACCCTGCGGCACATAACCGTTCTGGCGGAGCGGTTCGAAAAATCACATACCCAGTGGCACATGCCAATTTTGACTTGCGCATTGGCCCAAGTTATATTCTCAAGCACATGCCCAGTGGCCAAAGTTGTGTGCGCGGCAAGACAGCCCCAGACAGCACCCAAAAATGGCGGGAGTTGCAAAGAAAGTTTGGCTTTAATGAATTAGTCTTTCAACACCACAAACAAATTTTTCCGTCTCACCAGCAGAGATAAAATGATGGTTTAAGAGCCCTAATTCACGGAGCACCGTTTGCACCATATTGTTCTAATTCACGGACAGCATCGCTTTATGGCGACATTTCGGCTGGGATTGAGAGCTTTAAAAAAGAGAGGAAGGAGGTGTTTTTGTTTCTTTTCTCGCGTGAGCCGATAAGTAAAGTTAGGTTTTATTTTGTATACGTAAAATGGTGTGAATGCTTCAAGATTATTCACGAAGTTGTAAATTCACGCAGATTACAACAAGATTCAGTGAGCGGAAAATGTTGCCAGGATGATAGGTGCACCGAGAATTGGGATTTACCTTTCAAATACGAGTGGTGCGCCGAAGCCTTTGCTGTCGTTGGTACATATTATAGTTTTTGTGAATACTTCACTAGACTCCAAAAAAGTAAAGCCGTGCACAGCGATGTCAGTGACTTCAATCTCATTTATATTTTACGTGTATTCGAGTAAAACATCGAACGCTCGCAGGCCGCGTCTGAGTCATACAAGTGTATGCTTTACTTACGAAACACGCAGATTAAAAAAAACAAGGGGAATCTGGCAAACGCAAAAGGTGCCTTCGTGGAAGTTCAACAGTATCGTCATATTATGCTGAGGTAAACAAAAACGACAAGTGCTGGCTGCATCCCTTGAACCTTGCCAACCACACCTGTATAGGCAGTTGAGAACATGAAATGTCATCTCAGCAACGGAGCCCTCGAAGATGAAGATGAAGAATGCGCTGCCGGGAGTCCTGGGAACGCACACGACGCGACTGATATTCAGCTCTTCTGAAAGGTTAACCCGTAGGCAAGCAGATGGGGTGGCACATATGCTGTCTGTTATTGCTTTCCGGGGGCTCACTTTTGCGTATGCGGCTTGAAACGGAACCACCGGCGCCATCAAGTTTCCCAAACGTTTACACGAACTAAAGCAGAAGTGGCAACTAAAGGATTCAACTTTTGGCCTGTTCTAGTAAGTCTTATGACGTGTATCGGAGTGTTAAGGCAACATGCCTGGCTTGAAGGCAACTATTGCTCTAAAAGAAGCTTGCTCTAGCCGCTACGCGATTGAGCTTTTCATACTGGCCGCATGACTAGGCAATACACCAATGTGTGCGTAGCAAGCATGTTATATTGGTGGCGTTATTTGTTTCCAGTGCTCTCTAGAGCCGTCGTCTGTCTCTAGGTAACAGTTTTTTAGCTTCTTATGATGCGCTACCAACGCGCATACCGTGCATGAATATAAGAAATGGTAATCAAAGTCCATAAATTATGCGTTCTAATGCTATGGCGTGAATAGGACAAAGCATACTTATCAAGTTGTACCATGAAACGGCGGCGAGTCCATTCCTCTTTAGTGTGCTGTCACATTTCTGAGGTTGTTGGAAAGTCTACAGCTTGCAGAAACTGTAGAAAGTTCGGACTGCGGCATTGGCATTTGGCCAGTTCCCGGTGCCTACAAGGTTATCCTTAGCAGTTGAGTTCCGTCACAGACTGGAGTATTCAATGTAGAAATACGCCTAAATATTTCAGCTGGGTAACTGAACCAGTAGTAGTACTTGATCGTCATCCTTATTTAAATGGAGGAGAATATGGCCTTTTAATGTACTTCATCTACAGATTTTTGTAAGTATTCGCTTCCAGAAGTCTGGAATATTTGTGGCGCGAAGAAACGAAACAGCACTTTTTTATTTTAATATTACCTCATTAAAACTTAACGCTCAGTGATCAGCAGCAAAAAAAGAAACAGCACTAATTTGTTATTTGTTAACAGCATATTGTAGTAATTAATATGGTACAGCTGGAGGCCCTCGCCCTGCACATATTGCAATAGTCTGCTAGCTAGATTTAGGATGTAGCAGGTATATTATATTCCAGAATTTGGACTGTTTAAAACAAGTTTACTGACACAGGTAATCTCCTAGTCAGGAATAACGACTTTATAGTGGAGTTTAGACGCTGTGGCGTGCCATAAGGTTTAGTATACGCAATTGCAGCGATGACGGAAACAGTTGCATAAAACACAGTATGAGGACGATAACTGAATTGAACTCAGCTACGGCGATAGGATGAATGTGCCGCGCGCCGCAATAAAACCACCGGGATCACGCTAAGGTTATCAAAGAGTTGGATCTCCACTCGTTGATTCGGAACTCAGCCAAGAACACAATGCACAATCTCCGCTAACATGAATGACAACGGTTTATCTGCGTTGGAACAGTCAGAACCTTGCAAATCAGAGCCTCGCGCAGTACTATTCCTTAAGTTGCCGTCCCGTTGAAGAATTTCTCTCGTGAAACCTTTTCTTGTTACAATTATACACAAGAAAAATTAAAGGCTTTAATCCCAAATCCGATATTCTCTTCTTCTTTTTTATTGGCGGAAAGTGTGCGCCTCAGCTACCATCAGCATGGGCAATGCCCTTAATTTTGCGTCTCTATGTAAGGTTTTGTTATGAAGATCGAAAATTCAAAAACATTTATTGCTTGTTTAGAGAACTACTGTGGCATTAATTAAAAAGCCAGATCATTGGCTTTTACAAGACTACTGAGATGATTAAAGCTAATACCGAAACTTTTCCTGAAATTGTTTTTGTCAGCGCGAAAATTCATCCTAGTTTGGACGGCAGTATCAGGCCTCTATATATCATTTTTGCTGAATTCTCTGCCATATGTGGTTGTACTGATAATAAATACATATCAATAAATCATAACTTTCTTATTAATGTCAATACTTGAGACCGAGAGAGTAGTCAAATCATTCGTGGGGAGACAGCAATCATGAATTGAGCACTTTGTACAAGTTGCTCTCGACATAACATATTCTTTTTTCTTCTCGTCGTTCTGTGAAAATTTCTCTAGGTGTGGCGTTTTTTTAATTTATGGAAGGTCTGTTAGTACAGGAAGTTTCACATCAAACAGATCAAGTTGGCCGAAATGCGGCCAACTCTATGAATATTTGCAACCAAGAGGTTTGATTTTCACAAATTCTCAGAGAAAGTATAGGCATTTGTTCTAACTCCCAGTGCTACTGACTGTTGTGTGCAAAGAAAAAGTCATTGTATGAAAGGCGAATCCGTTGAATTTTTGAAATATGAGAGGCCGTGGTACTAGATCCCAAGCTGAGGACCTTAGCTTGGTCATGTTCGTTCGCTAGATCTTCTCCGAAGCTTCCCAGGCTGATCAAGCGTAAATAACTTTTTGTTCTCTTAATGACTCTCAAGCTCAAAGTGCCAGAAATGTCAGTCAGAAAGACAGAAAACAGATACAAGAGACAGCACTTTCCTGTCAGCTTTTCAAATCGTGAATCAAAACAAAGCCGTCAAACTTTTTGTGGCAATTTCAATTACGTCTACTACGACTACTACGCCTACTACTACTACTACGACTAGGTGTGCACAACACGGCCGAGGAGCTGATCGAGGCACATTTATCCAGTCGGCGAACAAGACTGGCGGTTACGGAAGCGGGGAGGGCCATTCTCTTACGCCTGGGGCTCTGTGCCCCTCTGAGCCATCCGCCGCCTCAGACTGCGAGCGTATCCCATGCCATCCGGAGCAACATCACCGTACGTCCTCTACCTCGAAATATGCACCCAGTGCACCACGCAGAGCGAAGGGAGGCCCGCGCCCTGGCCATACGCAAGCGATACGGTACTTTACCATCTACAACCTACACGGACGCGGCTTCTCATCCCAGACGCGCAGCCACAACAGCCACCGTAGTCGTCAACAAAGAACATCGGAGCAGCATTTCGCTCACACGAAACAATCCCCTCCTAGCCGAGGAAGCGGCCATAGCCCTCGCGCTCTCCCAGAGGTTGAAGTCATCGTGACCGACTCCCAACACGCGTGCCGCAACTTCGCCAGCGACAGAATTCATACCACTACGCTCCAGATCATCAATCAAAAGCCGCCAACGAGATAAGTCATGATCATCTGGGCGCCAGCTCATCAAAGTATTCCTGGCAACAAGGTCACCAACCACGTGCCTCGAGATCTGACCCACCTAGCCGACGCCGAGGAATCTGAACTCGAGCCCATTCACCCTTTAATCTCGTACCAAGACATCACACAACACTACAAGCTAACCCGCAGAACATATGCATCCCCACACTAGTCACTACCTAGAGAGTAGGAGCGATTCCTCCGAGCTCTACAGGTTAATACATTCCCCCACCCAACGAGAAATCACCTCATAGCCCCTGCACAATTCTCTCCGCAATGCCACTTCTGAGCTGAGCCCGGGCCCCTCAGACATATAGTAGGAGATTGCAGAGCGGCACCGTTAAATCCTCCGAACCCTTACCCCACTAACGAGCTTTGGGAGAGAGCCTTGGCCAGCTCTGACATCGAGGATCAGCAACGGCTGATTGCGAGGGCCCAGGACGCGGCACGAGCTCAAGGCATTCCGGAATGAGGACGCCTCTCCCAAGCTGCATTCACCCAATAGATATGTTTATTGTCTCTCTGTGTCTCGGGTGCGTAACGAATTCCATTGCCATAACAAGACTTGTTGGTGGGCTAAAGTAAAATGAAAAGAAACCAAAACAGGACACGGACAAGACAGAACTGCATTAGCGGTCCCTATGAGCAGTTCTGGTGCACGGTCTAGTCTATGTCTTTTCTTACGCTGTTTTCACTTCACTTTAATCCATTACTATATCGTGGCCGTCTATATGTCTATGTATATGTAAACGGCCTTCTGTATCTATAGAAGAACAAGCTCTACGGCGGTGAGTACTTCTTCCATCGTTGTATTCTTAGAAGTTCCAACAGTATGACGCTTCCCAGGAATCACAAAAATGTTCGTCGCTGACACAGTATCTTGATACAAAAGATCTGTTAAGGTAATCGCCTACAAATCTTCTCAATATCCTGAATTATACAACACAAGAATAGCTTTATGAAGCTATTTCCCCGCTGAATAAGGCACCACTATTGCTGTATAAGTATCCAAATATCAGATGCTGGGGCTCCACGTGCCCATACCACGACCTAATTTGAGGTGCACCTCATTCGAGGGACACCGCAATAATCTCGTCCGCCTCGTTTTCCTTCTTTAAAGTGCGTCAAATGCAGAAGACACAAGCGTTTTTTTTCTGCGTTTCGTTTCCATCAAGAAGCCGCCTCCGTGGTCTGGAAACGAACTGGTGACCCCTGCCCAGGCAAGCTGCGCAAACATAAATGTCTGACACAATGGGTGTCTTCATTGCACGTTGAGTAGGTAGCCCACGCTGGGGATGCAGTTGACATTTCTAAGCGGTATTCTATGGAACTCTAATGCGTTGGTGCTGGCCACCTGTCAGGGTGTCACGAGGAAACAGAGTGCCATGGATAAAGAGGAGAAAACTATTATTCCAAGTGATGAACCTTGTGCATGGAACGCTATTATATAGCCTTCGCTAAAAACACATGGTGCACTTTGTGTAAAGTATTGGAATAAGGACGGAAGTGTGTTTCATTTAGAGTTGTTCTCAAATCATTCCTCAATGCAACGAATGCGTTTGCATTCATTCATTCAAACAGACGTTCTAAGCGGTTATCCGTCGGACCATCGTGTGAATGTTTGTGCCCACTGCTCATAACCCCATAATTATTTACATCGAATCACTGAAGATCTACACTCAGGCTCAGATTTAAGTCAGTGTGCTTGTTCGCGTTACAAGCTTCATCTGGCTTCCATGATTGTCTCCGGCGAACTTCATGTTCGTTCATACTTCAGAAGCCTTTCTTTCTGAAATGTTAGTTCTCGCGAAACTTTGGAACAGTGCGGGAGATATTGGGTATTAAAGAAAAAATAAACATATGGCGCGTCTCTCATGCGTTATAATATTCGTCTTAGGAACACTACTATGAATAACTAAAATGAGATGCAATTTCTACGAGTCGAGGGGCTGAGAAAAATGGATTCGACTGCATTCTCGGAATTTCAGGAAACAAGGAAGCATAGTCTTGCATACGCACTCCTCGCTTACATTATCCTTCAAGAAGATGTTCCCTGATAAGAATAGTGTGTCTTTTGTATTATGCATCCCGCATACCACACCTGGCATTATTATTCAGCGTGGTTCCTCTGTCTTCCGCGCTTGGGTTAGGCATACATTTGCGTTTGCTTTAAACAGCTATTTTTTTCACACACTGCGAATGCTAGTAGCAGGGAAACATGAACCACGCTAGTCATAGTAATGGATCAAGTTCGCAATTGTCGCGATGGAAAAAAAGGCCAGATAGCAACAAAACCATATTTCTTTTCGTTCTCGTCAGTGTGCGTTCAAGAAGCATGACTAGGTCAAGACGTGAACCTGGATACGAATGAAAGAAGAACGCAGTTGAGACAAGGACCCAGCTTTTCCACGGATAGCTTCACCGTTGGTTGGGATTTTACTTTATATCCGCTGGCTGTTGCTTGGTCTCATTGAGTGTTCTCTAGTCAAGGCGCTGTTCGCCACTTACCAGTGTTGCATAGAAGCGTGAGTTTGTTCACCGTACAAGATTACCGCTACCTGCTAAACGATTGAACGACATATAAAGTAAAAATTAGATCAGGCAGTGTAGTAGGAAGAACACTTGGTTATTCAAACGCTGTGTGATATGGCACACCGGAAGAATAAAGAAAGTGCTTCATGGATTAGAAATGCTGATAAACTTTGAATGCTCACACGTGGCATTATTTGACGCTCACAAATAGCATTTCATCGTTCTTGAACTTCCATAAAATGCTGATGACTTAAGTTTTGTCAAGCGCATCGCAACCTCCTACTCGCCATTTTGAAATCGAGTTATGGGGTGCTACGCAGGATGCACCATGTTCATTGATCGATCACCTGAGCTTGCTCGACGGCACTCAGTGAACAAAGATAGCGCGGAAGGCGCGAAAGCAGAACACAATGAAATGTCCAGATAAAGCAACGTTTGTCAACGCGAGCGCCATCCGCGCACGGTACTGCCTCGTTTCATAGGCAGCAGACTGGGCAATGTTATGCGCCAGCGCTGCTTACTCTTATCAACGCAACATTGCCATATCGCAATACCGTGACTGACCGCCTAATATACTTACACACCCGGCGCAACCGCTTGCCACGCTTTTTTGGCGCGTGTGACTGGCGCGCCTCCTTTATTTCCTTTATTTCCCTTCCTCTATTTGCGTTATTCCCTTTAAAGCAATTCCCTTTATTTCTAATAGGCTAAAGTATGACATTTTTTACTGTACCCCACTTGCACAGAAAATTCACATGGTGGAACGATAAGCAAATGAGACAAGGCCCCGACGGTGTGACCACGTCACTGCTTTTATTTTTCTTCTTTGCTGCCCGCGAGGTAGCACCCAAGTTATGATAGCCAAAGAGTGAATATCGAAAAGCCCGTGAAGGTGAAGGCGTGTTGAGGGTTAAATTTATGTTTCGATACCATTAGCTCATTCATCCGTGGGTTTCGCCAGACAATGCCGAGATGCCGAACTTTGGCAAAGTTGGGTCCTTCTTTCTTAGCATCCTTGGTGTTAAGATGGTAACGCGTCGCATATTGACATGTAAACTCGTTTATCTTTTACGGGTGAGCGCCTTTACAGTCCACGAAATGCTATTGCTGAACGCAGAAGCGTCTAGATGTATCGGACATTTCTAGAATGTTATCGATGCTTCTATCCGCGGTTCGTTGTCGCCGAATCTTGTGTTATCTGATTGCATGCATGCGCGAAGCGAATGGTGTGGAACTATGTGGAAAGCACGCGAGTCCCAGTGGTTACTCTGGAAGATTCCACGACTGATCTATAAAAGCCGACGCGCTTGACCCGCTGATAAGATTTTCGACGATCGCCGACCGTGTTCGCCGCTATCGTTGTGCTATAAGTTTAGCCTGTTTTTGTGGGCACAGGTTCACCCAATAAAGTTAGTTTTGTCTTTAACCCTATTGCTACTGCGTTCTTCATACGTCACTCTACGTGACAATATCTAATTGCATTGAATTTTCAAAGTTCTTTGACTGTAGAATTGGCAGAAACGAAAGAAAGTATATATATTTTTGACTGCTTTATATATTTTCACTTGTGCAGAATTGATGTCAAGCAACAGTGCGTGAAAGTAGCGAATAAGATAGAAGGAAATAATGGAGTGATCGTTCCGGCATTGAGTTATATAGAGCAACAAAGCAAAGCTGACGCTGCCTCTCGTGAAAGGGAAATGCCGTGAGAGAAGAAAGAACAAGAACAAAAGAAAAAACGTAAGGATGAAAACGGACATAGTAATATTGCATACTTCCAACATACCCAAAGCATTGGAAAATTGAACAACCCGATGTTCTAGATCTCTCGTGGGATTTCCAAAACTTTACTCCCATTGTTGGTGTAAGTGGACTCCAGTAAAAAAAATATATATGGAACTAATGTAGAGCATGTAAAAACATGGCTTCGCGTGATATTAAAACAACTTTTTATTTAAGAAACGAAAATATGCTAGTTCGGAGAAAGTACTCAGAATAAAATACAGGCGGGTTGCCACAGAATGAGCTTTACTTAATCCCATGGTACACCGAAATATTCCTAATATTTCTTTTTTTTTCTTTTGGATGTTTCTTCTAGCATGCTCACGAGCATAAATTTTAATCGTCTGCTTAGAAAATACATTAGTTCTAACAGTAGCACATGTCGTCTTGATATGGTTTCATTGCAGATCTTGTAACGGTGTACGAATAATTTACTGTGCTGAAGTAGTTGATTTATAATTTTATGAAATTATGATATAATTGATAGAGTAGCCCAGCATGAAATACAAATACTAATACAAAGACATGACGCTGTTTATGGACCACAATACAAAATAAAGAATAAATGTTATTGCTCGCCTTTCGTGCCGCAATTGATGCCATATATGTTGATGACGTCTAAGGCTTAATAACGAAGGTGCAAGCAAATGTAAATGCCAGCAACAGATTCCTAAATATCACCAGATCACACACACTTCGGGATTTATGATTGTGAGCAGCACACCACCTGCACAGCCCGTCACCACACAGCACAACCCCGCACAGCACCTGCGATGAATGTTTTAGCTTTTCGGTCAGCGTGAATTTCTCTTCGCATGCTTGGACCCGTTAAGGTACCATGAGAAGAATACTGACGCATACCCTTCAGGCCCGCGGCCTCGTGCAGCACGATTGTTACATGAACTTTCCTAACGCAGGAGGTAGTAGAACGCGTGACAGCATTTCGGAATACAGCTCACTGCACACCGGAGTTATAAGAACATTGAAACATCGCGCACATGTGTGTGGCGCTGAACTAGATGGGAAATGTGATGCTTACGGAAAACTAATCAGGGAAGAAACGGTTGACGTCACTGTCAAACTTCTGCCAACAACTGGCTTTCTGGACATGATACGTAGGCTGCGAGTGAACATATGTTGAACGCAGCTTGAGTTATAAGCGCGAAATATGATCGTAAATATGATAAGGAAACATTCAGTGCAGCCACAGCGCGCCTCTAAACCAGACAACACCTGTTGGGTGCCTTGTCCGGGCAAATCCCAAAGGCGGCGCAGTCTCACATAGGCTCTCAAAGCCTTAGCACTCTGGCGGAAACTGGTGAATTCTCCCTTTTACAAGTAAATGGTTGCTTTGCGGCGCAAAGCATGCGCCAAGCGCCAGAAAGCGCTAGCTTTCACAAAAGAAGAAGTGCATGATAGTCATTCTGTGCAACTGTCCGTGCGTCCGTCGCTTAGGATACAGCCCACACTAGGCCGCAGTGGTATGCATAGCTCGATAGAAACAAACAATCTCTGTTTTGAAGATTGTCGACACAATGTGTTATACTTCTACTACTACTACCACGACGACTACTACTACTACTACTACTACTATTACTACTGCTACTACTGCCATTACTACTACTACTACTACTACTACTATTACTACTACTACTACTACTACTAATAATAATAATAATTATAATAATAATAATAGTAATAATAATTCTTGCTGTTTCGAGGAAACACATCAAGTACATCATACCTGCCAAAGCCAAATCGGGCTTGACTGGCAGAGAGTGAGAAGCATCATACAAACGGTTATAAGAAAATAACAATAACGAAGAAATGAAACGTAACAAAAAAATAAACACAATAGTGAAAAAGCGGATATTCCGCACATATACACCTATACGCACCTCCAATAGATCATTTTAATACAGTTACATACGTACAAGCATACATATCTTGCGCAGCGCATTTGGTGGATACAATTTTAACCGTACCATAATACTTAGTTTGACTAGTGCAATAAAAAGGAATATATGATTATAAGCAACAAAGTAAGTTGAAGAACTGAAATTTCCCATTGGAAATCTTTGCAGAAACAAATTTTCAGACATTTTTAACCACAACCACAATGTAGGCACAATATAGAGAGATAAGTAAATTATATTTCTTCATATGGAGTAGTTACTCAAATCCGCACGTTTTAGTGCTTTCTTGGGCTTATAATTTGTTGTTGACTACAGCACATTACAGCGTAAGCTATTGAACAAAGCCGAAACATAGTGTTGGCGCATTCTTTTACGGCACTTTGTTGCATATGGTAGTCTTAGATAACGCTATTTTGGTCTAAGGTAACGGGGAATTCGATCGGACCGAAGATACACAATTTTTACATAAATTTCAGGCGCGGGCACGGTGAACAGAAAACAGTGTAAGTCATACTTTTCGACAAGCCTATCAAACAAGCTTGAATCAGTTGCTGGAGTTTCTTTCTTGGAAGCGCCAGAATCAATCCTGGCCGATCACTGTGTTAGAGAAGTGTGAACGAAGGAGCGATCTGCTATTTTTGTCTGCACTACTGTGGACTTAATGAGCAGATTACATGACCGCACGTTAATGTGGTCGATACACGAAACCATAGAGTTGTCTGCCAAAAACTGTTCGCCTGTGGCCTAACGGATTGTTGTTTCTGGGCCCATATTGCAAATAGTGTCTATGTAATCACTGACAGGTGCCTTTGTAGAAGAGAGAGTCTCTACATTTATGTCGCCTATCAGGCGCACGTGCTCGTCTAGACCAAGTGATGATGAAGCAGTGTCTAGCTAAAACAAGAACAGCTGCGCGTTGAAGCGCGGAAGGTGTTAAATTGCAAAAAGGGGCAAGCCATAGCTCTGGAGTCCTCAAGCGAAACGTTAACGAATTATGGGGTTTTACGTGCCCAAGCAACGATCCGACTGTGAGGCACGCCGTAGCGGAGGACTCTGGAAATTCGGACCACCTGGGGCTCTTTAACGCCCACCTAAATCTAAGTACACGTGTGCTTTCGCAAGCGAAGCGTTACCGCTTCAGCTTGACAGAAGGAAACAGTTTGAATACTGACCTCTTATTTTTAACAAAAACGGAGATGCCTCCCCCTTTCCCTGCAGGACGGCTGTACGAAAACATTTCATTAACTGGCGGGCAATATTGTGTAAGACATTCCAGTAAGATGTAAGCACCTTTCAAAACCAAAACATTAAAATAAAGAATGGACACTAGACGTTGAAGAGCCAAGATTGTCGAAATAATTTTTTAATGCTACACATACTGACATGGCTCATAAGCAAAACATTTCTTTGCAGGTTCGATAAAAATTTCTGACCACTCAAAAGTTAGTAGCGACCAGAAATCTACAACTGTCCATACTCACACAAATTTAAGAAGGGGAGACTTCTAAACAGCGAGGTCCCTTCTAAACAACGATGCCCTTTCTCATTTCTTTGCAAAAAATCGCACCGTTTTTTGTCCACAAACTTTATATTTTTTCCTTACACTTCAACGGCGTCATTCGAAAGTGCTCTCTGTTCTCACGTGCTAAATTTGTCGCTTAAAGGACAGGCATGAAAATACTCCCCCCCCTCCCCCCCCCGCGTTAGACAAGACCCTGCTTACCCCGCGTCCATCGAATCATTTGTGCTTGGCAGAAAATCTGTGCAACTGGACCAGAATAGCTGGGGGTGCGGCACCTCGACTGCTCAAACGGTATACGGAGCAACGTTGGCTGCTGTTAAACCATTTATTTTCAACTTTACTGCAAGTTCAGAAAGAAGAAAGTCATATCTTCACTGGATCTGCTTGGAAGGCCATGAATTTCAAAATTACATCGGTCACTGTATTGTTCCAACTCATCCTAACTATGCGTTTGCTCTGTCAAGTTGCCTCGCCTGGTTAGGCACCGTCGATGACAGAGACCCAAACTGGGCACGAAGTTCTGTCATTTATGATTTGGTAGATTCAACGAAGGATGTTGGCGAGCCATATTCAGCGGTGAAAAAATCGACTGCTCTCTGCATTCCCCTCAACAGCCACCTGAAATTCTAGCAAAGGCCGCCATAAACGTCGGCAGCAGCTCTCTCACTTTCAGAGCAAGCCAGTTGTGTCCAAATCGTCAAGCTTCTCGTTCGGCGCCTCCAACTGATAGAGCATAGCCATTGTCCGGCTGACCTACGCCACCAGACGGCTGGCTTCCCATGCCACTTGTGAAATCGGGACGGTGCAACGCTTCGCGTTCCGAGACGGACATCTTTGAAAATGCGCTTTCACCAATCCGACAGCAGCTCTTTCCTGCGTGAAAGCTCGTGAAACAAGCACAGCAGGTCAAACATTTCGCATCATCAGGTATAACGCCAGAACACGGCCCACATAGGTCAGGCATTTTTGTGAAGCCAGGGGCAAAACAACAGAAAGAAGAAGCAGGTAAGGCGTACAGCTCACCTGCAAACAGCAAAAGGCAGTATCAGTATCTTGGGAGTGTTTGCCGCTCACTGCAAGTGTAAGTAGAGGGAACATGCTTTTTAAACGTCGGATGAGACACCAAGCGGCGAAAGCGTGGCCTAACGCTCGTGGCCTGGCGGAAGTGGCTTGCAGAGTACACGAAGCCCGAAAGGCGGGTGCGCTGAACGGATCCTCAACTGCAGATGTCCGTAACCTTGCTGGCGGGTACAGCCTTTCTCTCCAGAAGCCACAAACATGCGAGCGCCGACGGTAAGCCTTGCAACAGTACAACGAGGTGTCAGTATGTCGAAAGTGTTTGCCGCTGACTGCGATAAGGATAATATTAAACTCCTTGGGTTCCATAATATCTGCTCAAGCAGATGGTGGCTCAGACATGCTGAAAGCGCCGAAATCTACTGTCCTGTCTCCGGGAGCATGCAAGAAGTGTGCATGCGGCGTGTAAGTAGCCCCCAGATGTCATCGCGGTGCTGAAAGCATGCGTAGGCATTCTTTAATTTTAAATAATGCGTGTTCGAAACGCACGTCTTATTTTTCATTTCTTTGAGTATTTGTGATCATCCATGTATACAGACAAGAATCCTTCGGTTTTCTAATGGGTACAGTAAGCGGCTGTTAGCATGAGGTCCACGGCTCAATCTCTACCCCCTCTCTTCCCCGACACCCTCTTTTCAGACAAGCAATGTTATCGTTATTGAGTCTACTGTTGAGGATATAAAGTACTCGCTTGGGCAGCCGGGTGGTAATCGTGGTAAGCAAAAAAAAAAAAGACTTAGAAAACTCGCTGAGCTAACCACATATATATTTAAAAACTCAGCACGCTGTCTAGCAGGAATATATGCCTGAAGTATGCAAGAAACCCCTTGAACCCTCCAGTGTGCCACTGTCCCCTTGAGTTTCTATCAAATATTTAATTTAATAGTGAACCCAGGTCATAAATGCATAATAATAGCCACTCGGAAATGCGAGAACATATTAAAAAAACGTCAAACTTGAGGAATCGCTAATTGAAGTTCAGTGTTAGCGAGCGTCATGGGAGAAGCTTTAAGTAATTCAGTCAGCTTAGTGAGTCAGAAATCTTTAATTATTGCGAAGCATGTTTCGGAGGTCCTTCAGAGATTCCCCTGCTTCCAACTCGCCTGATCTTTGACGCCACACACTGATCTTCGTATCGTAGAAAGAACAAAGGATTTCGTAGCCAATACTCGCACGGCATTAAGTCTCGCCTGTGTGCCCATATTTCTTCAAAAACGACAGGGCGCTGTTTACACTCCCAGCGCCCTGAGTTATGCGTGCCCTACAGGGGAAGGGAGGCGGCGTTGCTTACTTATTCCCTAGAGGAATCCAGCAAGGCGCGCGCTTTCTCCAAATCGCTTTGAGCCTTTCGGCATACACACCTTCGTGCGCATGCACAGTCATATTTTATAACTTCTTAAGTCATTTTTTTTAATTCACAGTTTTTTTTCATCGCAAGCGAGGTTTCGTACTCTCGTTGTTTGCACTGTAAAACCCGTGGAAGTCATAGTCGACAAAATCTGCAGCACACATAAGAAATGCACGCGGTTGTGCTCTTCCTTCGGGTTCAGGATTCGAGTCGCTGAAACGAAGGCTTACGCCTATAGCAGCACCGCTCGCGCTTACCACTCAGTCACTGCCCGATTACTGATGGTCGAGCATTTTTGAGCAGAGGCGAACGTGCTCGGCGCAGTTCAAGTGCAAAAGGACTCACTTTGATGACAAGGCCATCTTTTTTACGCGCAGGGGTGCATAATGCAAGCAGCGCATTATCTGCTGCAGAACAGAAGCGCCTGCTGTGAATGAAGGGGGGACCTACTGATGTCGGTATTCTGCACTATAACACACCGAAGGTTGAGTATAACGACGGATTATGCATGCACCTGACGAAAGAACGATCGAAGAGCTGAATTTGCACGCCAGGTACACGTGACTAGGTCTAGTTAGCGTGGAAGACTCACATGAACAAAGGGTTCCTGGAACCCGTCGTCAGCAGAGACCTCGCCTATGTGATATACCTATATAAAGCAAGGCCCAACTAACCGCACAGCCCGAATCAAAGAAGCCCCAGAACGAGCTCCGAAGGCGCCAATACCACATAGAAGAGAAGTTTGCGAAGAAAGCCCTAAAACACATTTCTGATTTTTTTTTCTACGCGTACGGATGTATTATAGCTTGAAAAAGCTTTGCGCAAAAAGTTGGGTGAGCATGATTAAAAGGCTCTTATTTGGCGGAATCTATGTTAATGTAATGCGAAACTATTGTTTCAATCATCATCAACAAATATTATATGTGCCACATCTGCTACACAGCTAGTTGATTTGTCAAACTGGTGTTTTCGAGCACTGAAATGAAAATGAATGAGACCGTCAATTACACGAAACTGGACAGTAGATTGCCTCTTGCATTTTGTTGTCCCCTTTTTTTTTGTGATATAATATAGCATCAATATAGGCGCCGGGCTGTGAATGTATGTCAACAACAAACAAGGCGATGCCTGTGAGGCGTTCAGAAGATGGTAGCTATCATCATCTTACTAGTGTAGCGGTGCGGCCTATTTAGTATTTAAATACATAACTAAAATAACTGGCACACACAGAGTTCAAGTGGTTGATCAGGTCTGCATCGACACGATGCAAAGAAGCTTCCGCTATAGGGAGAAGCTGACAGGTGAAATAAGTAATACATGCCCCACCCTCATCTAAACGGGCAATTGCGCTCCCTACAGAATCTGCGGCTGCAGTGGCACAATCGAGCACTTCTTATGTGTAGGTCCTCAATGTCACGTTATGAAACAGTCTCTCTAGTGTGTTAAAATAACAAGGGGACCGCCCCTTCTTATGAAAGTACTAGATGGCACCGAATGCGGCGTTCATCTGCACGCAAAGAGCTAAAGTCACTTTAGCGCTTTCAATACGATCCATTAGCTTGCTGAAGGGAACTTTCATTATGCGACGTTTTTTTTTTCCCGTACGCCAAGCTCGTTCAAGTGCATGAAGCACCTTGGCCCGTATTTAAAAATAGATCTGGCCCTATAATGGTTCCTATGATAAAATTCCAGCCTGCCATGGTGCAGGATCTATTATTGACAAATGCGGCCAGCCCACGACCAAAAGCACTTTAGAAAAATAAACTTCGTCTATTCTGCCACTTGACCTTTCCCGCTAGCATCCGACGCCCGGCTGCACTAGCTGGGATTTCATTCGTGCCGCACGAAGGTACTAGCCATTCAACGGAATAACTGCGTTTCTTATCATTTCCTGCCTTGTTTTCCCGTGACACAATTATTACAAAGCTATACATTGAAGTTTCTCCAGCCTACTGGGGGATCACTTCAAAGTTCTATGGAATTTTTAAAAATCGCCTATTGAAGTAGCCCAATTCTTGTCCTGGAGCTGGATTATACGAATATGCGGAAATTATTGGCACGACAAATCAAAACACATCTGTAGCAAATTAACAAAATCATTAATTAGCTTCCTAATTTATTACTTTGCGGCACATATTGCAATTCACGAGTTGTAGCTGGTGAAGTTGCATGACGTGCCCACTTGAAACTGATTTCCAGTATGACACCAGCTTTTTGATATTATTTTCTGATGTAAGGAACAAACAACATGGGCGTTTCAGTTAGTTTTGTGCTTCAATGCATGAAAGTGTTTTGTTAAAAAAGTAAGTGGAACAGCCGCGCATGTTTACGGCAAGTTTGATGGCGCATATCTCTAAACTGGCATCATCCAGGAAATTCACTCGAAGTGGATACGCCCTGGAAACTCGCCGGCTACAATTCGTAAATAGCAATACGTGCTATAAGGTAATTAATTCAAAGGATAATTAGTGAATTTTTGTTGATTAGTTGACTATGCGTTTCGATTTCTCATGAAAGTAATGTCATCCTCCCGATATAATTCAGCTCAAACCCTGGATTTATGTTACCTTCAACAGGCTTTCTAAAAAGAAATTCCATAAAACTTGAAACTGATCATCTTGTATATATTCAAAGGTGGAAGGTAAGTGGCTACCTCGTTACGCTGTTGAGCACTACCTCGCGAATACTATCACTGCCACGGCGACCGCATCTCGATGGGCATTGAATCCAAAATGCCTCGTGCTTCGCGCATTAGGTGCCCCTTAACTTAGCCCAAGTGGTAAAAATCAATCTGAAATCCCCCCCCCCTCCCCCTACGGCGTGTACTTAATCGTCCTATGGTTTTAGCAAGTAAGCCATAGAGATCCTAATCCTAAACTACACTTACCCCCTACATTTGCTTTTATTTCACCTTTCATTAGAGTGCACTTTTGATGTTTACACCACATGCACTCAAGCATAACCGCAATAAATGCAGCGAGCTGTGACCTAACTACTATGTCCTGTACTACTAGGTCCTGTATTAGTAGGTACTCTATAACACTAGGCCCTCTAATGTCATAACGCAGAGGGCTCGTGATCACATTGTTCCGTTTACACAACGTGGAGCTATCGATGCAATCATGTGAGTGCAGATAGCCGCAACCAAAAAAATTCGTGTGTCCGCGGTGACTTGCATACCTGATTTTCATCCCGCACATACGCATCATCCTCAACGTCATAACTCCCCCCCCCAAAAAAAAAATTGCCAATTTGATAAAATTTTCGTTTTTGTCAGAAGCCCCTATACCACTTTCAATAACGTTAGACGTATCTGCTCCAATATAACCCCGAGTCACTAAGAAAACAAATGACACTGTCACCCATAGAGTGCAGAGCTCATGGTGCTTCAGTGTCACTCTTTTGCGGCTCCGAAGTGCATATTACATACGCATGTGCGACAGTGCACTGGTGTGTAGCACTGTGTTTCACAATCAACACATTATTGAAAGAAAATGCTTTCAGTGGTTGAGGGCCAGCGCTGTACTCTACGTGCTCGCGTCGTTAAAGATCTACTTCATGACCTTTTCTAAATATTGAGGTTGTACATTGCAACATGGTTGTAACCGCGCCACTGGACACGGACAGCGTATAGTGGAGGGAACACCCCTCGGCGCTGACTATGAACTGAACTTTATTCCAAGGATACCTATAACGTAAGATGCACAGCCATCACATGATAATTCACGCAGACCCTCGTAGAAATCAAAGATAATTACCAAAAACACATTCTTCATGTTCCAAATCCACAGCTTACGAAGGAGCCTGCGCTTCATAAAACGCACAGGGAGAAATGCCAGGGACATTAGGGAAAAAATACAAAGCAATACTGCGAGGCACCTAGCAGACTGGGTGTATCATCCGCCATTTCAATGAAAACATCACTTTTTTGCAGCGATACGTATGCCTCACTATCACAATCTGATTCATTATTTTTTTCGTGGTAATTATTCATCATTTCACGCGACGTCTTATCGCGGTGTCTGGACAGCAGAGAAGTATTATCAAAGACCGGATGACACTCACAATCACAAGCATGCATTTAAATGTACGAATGCGCAAAAGCCCTTCAGTTAACAGCGATACTCTCTAAGCCTTATATTTATGCTGACTTGACATACTGGATAGTGTTTCGATCAGATTGTTCTATTCAGTCATCCCACTCACTGCGAGGAAGCAACGGTACCTTATTTGATATATGATAGGTGCTTATAGATATTGCTTTGTATTTTTGGTTTTGCAAATTTTTCTGTGACTATTTCTTTTTTTATGCGCTCGCACCTACATAGGTTGCGGATTTTTAACTTGGAGATTGCGTCTTGGATAGGTGTCTTTGATTTTGCCGAAGGGCGGGGTGAATAATCGTGTGATTGCGGTGCTTTATACATTGTATTTTTTGCTTGAAATAAACTTCATTTGATAGGCAGCGCCATTTAGTGTACTCTCCTTTTTATTCTTTCCTTGTCGAGTCGCGCTACTATCATGAAACCGCACCAACTCACCCGATTTTCCATCTTGCTGTACACTGAAAGCTTGTATTAAGTATTTATTGCGTATGTATACATTTATGCCGGATTTTTCGTGAGTGCATTTGAAGTTTCTTTCAAATATCCATGATGAAAGAATTAAATGGATCCCTCTGGATGGCTTTTACCAAATCCTTTCAATGGACTTCCTCTTTAAAGGAATGCAAATATTTCTTAATCACTTGCAAGGCAGTGACACATATAATGACATATATGGGGATGAATTCACATTCGAAGAACGCACAAAATCATCCACAACGTCAACACAATACAGGAATTGCCCGTGAATTAGCAACGGATCCGTACCGGATGTACCTATGCACACATCATCCCCGTATATTGCAATGTCCAATGTTGGGGGAAGTTTTGACGCTAGCAATTACATAACAGCACTAAAAATGTCACGACTAAGTGGTAGAATGCATCAATCAACGTATTATACAACATATGCGAAGTACAATCATGGCTTTCAGCATATATGACGGTGACAGACAGTACGGAAGGTACGTTTTAGGAGTTGAAATTCTAAAATTGCCTATAGCGCGTTCTTGCTCTAATAAACGTTACATGATCCAGTGCATAGTCTACAGTAAAACATGCCATTCGATATCCTGCAAAACATTCAGGCAATCAACTGTTTTCTTTCAAGCACAGGTAGGAATGCCATAACTTTTTTGGGCCATTAGTAATGCAGCAACATAAATTACCTGTTAAAAATAACTCTAACGCCATTGATGTTCGCCCAAGCTTCAGTATTGGAGTCACACAGGTGACTTTGCAGTGATGGTAATCTTCCATGCACCCATATGTTATTCACAATTGCTAAAAGGTGACCACTCTCAGTTGGCCCATTCGTTCACTAGCATTAAGTAGTAAGATCCGGCCCAGGACGTGATCTCTCGCTTCTGGAATGCAAAGCCAAGTCAAAGTATAACGGTGTAAAACCTCTTTTAAGGTTTTTGTTGTTATACTGAATGACCCTATTTTACGAATAGCACTTTCTGATGAAAATACATGCAATGTAGTTGATGTTGAAATTCCATGTCTTACAAGCATGCCTCAACGCTGATCTGCAACTGAAACTTCGGGAGCATTTTTACCTAATGAAAGGGCTAAGGCTGTCACTGAGCTGGCGTTGAACAAAGATATCTAGGTATGCACCACGCGTTGCCGATTTGTTCCGATGTCCGAAGATTTGACCAGAATTTCTTTCACGCGGTTCTATTCAAATCCTAAAATTTCTTAGGGACGTGAGCTTTCGTACACCTATCAAAGGGGTATGGTTTAGGCAAAGGTATCACTTTAGTCGGAATTTGGTGAAGTTTGAGCCTAACGTGAGTAAAACCCTTCAATGTTGTCACGCCCAGAATAATGGCTTTACTACACTGTCGAACGAGTGGCCAGTTAGTAAAAGCAAATTGTTGTGTTTTGCGTCCTCCGAAAATCACACTCGGTAATGAATAGTAGGAAAAGGAGAGTGACCGCTGTCTCTTGTCTCGCAGTCAGCTTGCGATTATAATGTCTGGTACGTATCAGCGGAGCATAACGTCAGATCTCAGCAAACTGCCGTGTCTGCAGCCAGGCGAATAAGTGGCGGTACCACCAGTAAGCCAAGGAAGCTTGTGTCTGTTGGTAACTTACTGTACGAACGGTGGGATCGCTTTCCCAGAGTGTGTTATAAGCGTTGAAGTCTTCGCAAACCACTAAAAGAGAGACCACGTCTTGAAGTGCACAATCTAGTGTCGTCGACGTTATTACCATATTACGTTCCACGGATACACATACAAGAATCAGTGATCTACAGTGCGCACTGCACAATTCATACTCCGGAACCGTGTACAGTGAAGATGGCGCACACGTACACGCTTTGTCCTTTGTCACACATAACATGGCCTGGGTAGGTCTCGATGAGTTCCACGAGTCATACAAGACGCAGTTAAAGATCCTAAAATCAGCTGAAACACGTGCTTCGGACGCGTCTAGCATTGGAATCAGGTGCTGTTGAAGAAACTGGCGAAAGCCTGCGCCCTTTGTTTATGCAGTATATTTTTGCTTGTAAACAAATTGTACTTTGCCTATGGGCACACGTTATCAAAATTTCGTCACATCTGAAAAAACGTGAAATGTTGCCAACATTTCACGTTTGCTTGATAAATCATCAAGCAAAATATATATGCATAGAAAGCGACTCTTGTGACGCATAATCATGTTGTGAAAAACGTCTACTCATCAACATAATTTTTATTTTGTTGACCTGGCACTTGAAAGACGACTGGAAATGCGTCTTGTCGGAAGCATCTTCACGCACACAAAAGGTCAAGTAGCATTCTGTAGCGCGGTTTTACTTCAATTTCACCCACCTGATATTGCTTTCCAACACGTGTATCGCGTGAAAGGCGATACGATGCAGACGCACAATCTTTTAGTAAAAAAGAAGTGAGGTGGTTTGCTCAGCCAGAAAAGCGCTTCCTCACCAAATTCTTGCGACCAGCACACAAAATGCGGTGCCGAAAGCCCATCTCGCATCGCACATTTCCCGTGCCACAAGGGCCATAACAGTATACCTCTCCAGCCCAGTATTAGGGTGCGGACTACTACTGCACCATGCGCTTGAGGATATTTTTGCTGGCATAAAGTTGTTTCTTGTTGATCGTTTTGTTTGTGTTTTTACTTTTATAAACATGGGTGAGTCAAACGCCAGCATACCGAGAAAAACTTTCTGGCAGAATGTGGTTCTTTCTCTTTCTCCCCTCCGCCCCTCCCCACAATTCGTGGACATTGACTCACATCTGGAGCCGTACATTGCCTTCTACTTTGTTTGCAGGTTTATGCACGTGCAGTAGGGCTTCATGTTAGGAGATTCTCATCGAAGTCCGTTTACGTATCTCGTTTTTATGGGTTATGATAAAATTATTTTTTTTCTTTATATTCATAAATGGTGACTTCAGCCGTGGTCGTCGCTGTCCTGCTCTATCTACCGCATAATTGCGTAGATAATAAATAAATAAATAAATAAATAAATTAATAAAAATAAATAAATAAATATTCTATGAGCAAGCCAAGCAGCCAGAAAACACAAAGAAGCATAAATAGGAAGAGGAAAATGCTGGGCTATGAGCTGAACTTTGTGTAGCAGTTAGAAAAGTGAAAATTAGTAAAATTTTCCTGTTTTATTGTCTGGGCAGCATAGCTCTCATGCAGACGTGGTGCATGGATAATGAAACTGGTTCAGAAGAAATCCCACTGAATCACACTTCTTTTTCTAATAAAATTCAGCTGTAAGTCTAAAGACTTTTTTATGCACTTTGCCCATTTCTGTATACTGGTCATAGACGTAGAAACATAAAACTTCTTTCGCCTTGTTTACGAAGCAGTATACTATCGTATTAAAGTTAAATATGAGCACGATGGTTTATTTCATGCACGTGCTGCAAAAGCGACTTAAAACGTCTATTTTCCGTGAACCATCAAACGCAGTGTTCAGGTTGTTCAGTTTTCCACTTTGCACATCTAATATCCGCTCATATTTGCACTTCTAAAACTCAGTTTAAGCTATCCTGAAAGACACAACGTACTTTTCTTATGGACTTATGAACTGAAATGCCCAAGAATCATTTAGAGTTCGCTTGTAAAGAATTAACCAGAACGCCGTGTTCGGGAAGCTTCAATTTCTTTTTCTGAAGGATATTCCGCTTGCTTTCCTTTCAAGACCTTTCTGCGTTCAAAAACGTGTCGTGAGCCATGGATGACAAGTAATTACTACGGGATATGAGGAAACGAAATCGACTGTTAAAATCTTTTACAATCAGCATATCTCTTCAAGATATTGAGCAATACAATGAATGCAGAAGATTACAGGAACATTGTAACCCAGAAGTTTCGTTCGACTGAACATTGCTACCTCTTCAATCTGTTTCAGTCATCTGGTAGGCGTTCTGAATATGTTTGGAAGACACTCAACTCGATGCTTAGTAATTCAACAGAGCCAGTGGCAGAAATTCGAGAGGAAGCTGTTCTATAATTGGGTCGGAAACTAGCAGATTTAATGTTTTTTTTTAATTTCTCTTAGGTGTGGTCTAACTAGTAATGTAAAACACTTAAAAGGAAGCTTTAGCTCGGGTGCTCCTATCTAAATACATGTAAAAGAATAATTCCTTTTTCTCGGCAACCACTGCACCAAATTTAAAGAGTTTTGTTGCATTTAGAAGAAAAAAAATTAATATCCTGTGACTCCTGGTTCCGAATCTTTTATTTAGGTCGTCAATTTTTTATGAAAAATTGGCAAAAATAGAAAATTTTCCAAAAACGAATGTATTCAAGTTTACAACTCCGTAACTCAGCATCGAAAGATGATAATACAATTATGTGAATTACATCTAATACTACATCTAAAGCGGTCAAAATTGATAGTTTACGCATGAGTCTGAAAACATTTAGTAACATGCAAATACAGCTTTTGCAGAACCACTGTAAACACCGTAACAAATTCACGTAAGATATAAAGTGACATATCGAATTTGTCCGCTTTCAATGATGTAATGGATGCCGTACACAGAACCGCGATATCTCTTCTTCATGCAGAGCTATGAATTTGTAAACTACGTGCGTCAATCTTTTTCAAATTTTAAAATTTTTGAAAATTCTTGTAAACAAATTCACGCGCTAAAGCGAAATTCCGCTTACAACAGTCACTAGAATTTAACTTTCTCTCTGAAATGCACCAAATTTTACTAAAATCGCTCCAGGGGTTTTCTCAGAAAAACGTTTTTGCGTTTTACATGTATTGGAATAGGCCGCGTCGGAGTTGGGCCCGAGCTAAAGCTTCCTCTTAACATAAATCAACTCCTGTCCTGATCCCATCGTTTTTCTCAAGCCTACTTCAAGAAGCAGAGTTATGGCTTACGTTTTGTAGTTAAGCTATAGTGAGGCGTCGTACGCTTCATATTCGAAATAAAGATTTTGACACACGTCATTGCTCGTCTGGTACCACCTCTGACGCACATAATCAACTGAAGTAATATTACGCGTTTGAAGTATATTTTCCCTGTAACATACAGATTGTAAAAGACACAGGAATGCGTAAAAAAAGGAAATAAAAGTGACATAACTAACTACAGGCCAACATCGATTTTGCCTTTTTTCTTGAAAGGTATAAAAAAGGCTATTTTGAAACATCTGACAGATTTTGTTGACCGCCACAGTCTTATTAGGACGGCATAATAACGGTTTTCGTAAAAAACGATCGAATGAGCTAGCACTTCTAGAACAAAATGAGTATACGTATACTCGGAAATATTGAATCACAGAAAATGGTACTTCAGTTGCTTTTGTCCCTACTGTTGGAATTCATTTCACCCTATTAATATGGCGTTCTATAAAAAAAAGAGAACTCGAATATTATGGTATTATGGAAGTGGGAAATTGTCTAATTTATTCTTATTTGCAAAATAGGTCACATTTCTTAAATATTTCTGGTGCATGCTCATAAAAAAACCAGTGCAGTCGGGAACTCCTCAGGGTGGCATCTTGGGAACCTTCCTTTTCTAGATTCTGCATAAACGAAACAACTAATGTAGATACGGTTGCTGAGTGCATATTACGAGTGGTCGACAGGGCTTGGTTTATAGCCGGCAGACCAGGTTGCTGGCTAATTATGAGAGTTATTAATGCACTAACTAAAATAAGTGACTTGGCAACTCATAATTGCCGGAAATAAACGTTTATCAAACCAAAGTAATCCTTTTCTGTCCCGGCAACAAATCTGTTAAGCTCCCTCCTATTAGGCAAACTGATGGTGTGGCAGACCTAGTGCCATCGGCAAATACGCTGCAAGTTTTCCTCCACGAACATATGGATTGGGATTACCACACTAGTATATTGTTGGTTCATTGTCTAGAATCGGGGGGCATACAGGGCTGCCGCTCTCTTCATTTGCCTATGTATGTCAGCAGAATGCTGTACAACGCCCTATTCCTACCCAAAACAACAACGGACTGTTCGCCTAGGGAACTACAACAAGTGAAATCCAGAATATAATTACAGGTCTACAAAAAAAAAGAATAATCCGTGTAATATCCAAAGCTCCTTGCCTTGCGCACACACAGGACCTTCTTCAGAAGCATAACCTTGTGGAGGAGGAGGAGGAGGGAGGAAAAAACTTTATTCTTGTCCTGTACAAGGGGTTGCCACCCGCCTGGCTAGTCCCATGTTGGGACCGGGAGGTCAAGCCTCCTAGCCCTATCACGAGCGTACTGGACAGCCAGGAGTTGAGGGATATGATCTGGAGATCTTATCATTCCTAAAAACCGATTCCGGGAAATGCCAGGGCCGAGCGACCCACACTCCCAGAGCATATGTTCAAGCGTGCATGTCTCCTTTTTGCATGCTTTGCATATAATATTCATGTCTGAAATGTCATACCATTCCTTTATTTCTGCAGGTGAATAATAAGACTCTGTTTGTAATTGCCTAAGTGTAACTGCTTGTGCTCTGTTTAGTCTATAGTGAGGGGGTGGAAACTCCCTCCTTCCCATGTAGTAATGTTTTGTAATTTCATTGTATGTAATGAGGGTATCTCTCTGTAAGTTCTCCAATCCAGGCATAACCTTGTTCCCGTTGATCCAATGTACAGTTATAATCTATGCCGACAGTACAAAATCGCAATATCAAATACTAATGACGTATTATTTTAGTTAGCCAAGCTAGTGGAAAACGTAACCGCACATATTTCCTGAAAACCTGAACATTCGAACGTTTTAAAATGCCACACAAAAATATCAAACAAGGGCTGCAGTTCATAATACCCACCTTACGGCATTACATGTACAATGATTAAAACACTGACTTATACTTCATGAAGGGAATTCAGAAGCATATTTATAAATAAGAGCGCAAGTAGTGAAATTATATTGGCCTGCGGTACAGTTCTTTGTTGTGTGTGTTGAAGTTTTTTTAGGTATTCTATGCTATTGTACTGCTTTATGGCTGTGTTTCGATCTCATCTCTGATTTGAAGCTTCGTTTATTTTTCTTGATAGAAATTTTTAAGCACATACCTAATTTCTAAAGCCTGCAGGATAAAGGATCTTAATCATAAAGGATCGTCGCTGTATTGTATTGCACTCTTCACCAAACCCACGTGTGCTTCGGAATGTTGTGTTTGCCAGGTATCTCAAGCTGTCTAAAACAGCTCTTTTTCCTGGTCACCTGATCATTGCATTTGTTAGTGTTTACTAAAAATAAATAGATTAAAATCCTGAGAGAGCTTTCGCGGACTGTCTTTTTCTAGGGCACCTCCGAAGTAGGTGGTGGATATCCACTCTAGAGGCAAGAGTTGATTAAAGCTATAGTTCCTTCCCCTTGTCATCACTATGAGGCGCTTGTACTCGCTCATTTCTTAACGAAATAGTGCGCGCAAAAACTTAGACTAACAGTTTATTTCCGGTTGCATTCATTACTGGCTTGCCCCTTTTCTGTACACTGGTTACACATGATTACTGAAATGAAGTTTCTAATCGAATATTTCTGCGTCCATTGAGCAGTATACATCATACGAATATCTTCAGTTTGCTTATATTTAAAGGAAAATTTCATTCATCACACCTCATTCAATGCGTACTAGAAAGAAGGAAATTGACAAAAGAAATTGGTAACTTGCATTCCACCCAGAACGATGGTTCTCCAGCAACTACGATTTACAGAAAGAAAACTCCAAATGCCTATCCATGAATGTTATAAAGGTTCTAAGTTTTCTATTAAACAAATTGATGTCCAGAATGTCGCTTGAACATATTATGTGGTATCTCAAAAAAGTATCCTTATGTACTGGACAAAGGTGTTCTAATTAAGATTATTGTGGTAATGCGCAATTACTTATCTATGTTCTCCTTGGGTTCAAATCTGTGCTTAAGAAAGTGTTCAGGGTTATGCGCGCGTTAGTGTTTTGCCTACAACTCAGACAAATACTTGTTTCTTTCTATACCGCAGTTCCTAAAATTAACAATTTTCGCAGGATAATGTTTCAGGTCACGTTATAGAAGGCGAGCTAGGGTGGAGGTGTAGTGATCGCGTACGAGGAGAAATGGTGCAGTCAAACATGCGTATCGTCCTATTCGTCGGCCCTGGCTGCACATGGCTGCCGATGCTGCGGAGCGCATACGCGAGCAACTGACTGTAACCTAAAGGTAATATAGGGCGGCTGCAGCCATTTGGCGTACCAAAATGACTGGTTGCTTCATATTTACCGTCTACGCGCACGTCGACTATTGGAGGTCGCATAATTTTGTGTAAAAGACACGTTGAAGCGAAAGGCAGGCCGAAGTGTTACCTATCCGCGGCCGGAACTCTTCATCATGCCATCATTGTAACTGTGAGTTCGCAGTCATTGAGTGAAATTCGTTCATGTTTGCTTGAGCACGCGTGGCATCGTACTTGTAGCGAAAATTTACGCGGCCGATAAAACAAGAAACCTTAACTCGTGTAGTTGAGTATTACGATGTTCTGGGTAACATTGATCCGCCTATATGGCGAAACTGCGACTTTATTTTTACAGCAAGGCTGTACACGGCTAGCTGATTCGTCCGTCCATCCATCTGTTGTCTGTACGCCGAAAACTTCCCCATGCGCATGCCCGTCACAGTAAAGAGAAAGAGATGCGCGCGCGATTTGCTACGCTAGTAGTGACGCCGTTGCACTCCGTCGCTGCCGAGCGCGCGCCCAGAAGTCTCTCCCCAGATAAGAAATGGGTAGGCCACCCGTCATACGTACTCATGAGGGGCTAGCAGCTTTCGATGAGCCACGCAGCGAGAATAACAGGGAACGAGCTCGTCTACCCCGTGTCGATGCTGCAGCCCGGGCATAAACAGGCTCGTGTAGCCGAGAACAAGCAGCAAGTGCAGTGACGATTTGGCAGCCTACGAAGCCGTCGTTTTAGGAACTGCCGGGATTGACCCATTGATAAGCACCGAAACCAGGCTTCATCTTCGCTGGTTAACCAAATGTACGTAGGGCTTGGGCGGTGATTTCTCGCTTCATTTCTCTCAAGATGTTGGCCTCCTTTAATTACTCTTATTAGATTAAATAACTGCAGAAGCGTGGGTAGAGATGCGATTATCCTTTCACACATACCCCGTAGTATTATAAGCACTCTCTTCAAGCGTAATGTCTGCACGTGATCACAATAGGGTTTCTCGCGCAGGAAATGAAATCAAAACCGCCAAACAAACTCCGAAATGTTGTCACACAGTACAGTAGAAATTCTTACACATTAACCACGTAGAAGCACAGTAGAAATGGTTACAGATATGAAAACCACGGTACATAATTTCAAGGCCTGCAGAGAGCCTCCACCTATTGATTCCACACCTCATATACCCAACGTAAGGACATAAAGAGAAGATTCGCACCTTCAGAACGCACATATATGTGTGACGATCTGCCAGGAAAGAATTGTTCCATCGGTATTCTCGCAAACTATAAATTATGGAATTTACCTTGCGTTTCTCTCGTCAAAATGAAATTGAATATTTTTTTCCTGTGTACACATATTAGGGAACATTACATGGCGCCTTGCCTAATTTACCATGCAGAACTAACCTAAAACAAATGATTGCTATATTAATGTGTCTTCATCTTGCTTCCATAAGTGAAAATTTGAAGTGTTGCTACATACAGAGCAAGGACTACTACTCCTCCTCTTTTCATTTGGGAACCACGTGCTCCGGGACAAAATAGAATACATCGCGAGTAGTATAACCCCATGGTTGTCAGTATTTTTTCTGCAGAACGCAAATAAAGAAATCAAGATAAATAGGCAGATGCACCACACATTTTAAAATTATGCAAACCGAAGGTCTCGTGAATCGAATAATAAAACGTGGCGAAAGTGTTCATTTTCTGCAAAGTGTTTGGCAGCACAACAATTACATACCCAGCCAAGTCGCAAGACGTGAAAACATTCACCACGTTACTTACGTGATCCATGCGATTGCGGATCACACCGGCTCTGTGATCGGCCCGCTTTTCATCGGGCCATCTCCGGGATCAGCCCATTGTTTCGTTTTACTATCGCAACGGCAGGCCAGCTTTACTCGGAAAAAAGCACAGCCAGCAGACGCACCAACCCCCCCTCCCCCAAAATATGCATAGGAAGATTCTCCTTAATAAAGAACTTATGCTCCTCAAATCATAATTTCTTGTATTGTGGTATAAAGTTTGTAAACAGGGATAAGGTGCCTCAGAAAGGCTGGCTGGCTTCTTGCATTGAAGTTTTTTAAGCACCATTCCTGGTTTCACTACGCAATACTCTATAACAGGGAGCCGGGGACCATTACATAAGTATGAGTAGCCGAGATGGGGCTACGCATAAGCCCATTCATTATATGGTGTTCACCTGCATAGCTGCGGCAGCCATTGCCAGCTTATTCCGGGAGAGTTCGCCTACTTAGCTGTGTGGAAAGATAGAAGTGGTATCAAAGCAAAATACCTGCGATGGCTAATGTTGCTCTCGCGTGAGAATGTAATAGCAGAAGGTGTGCTGAAGGTGAGGTGTTTCGTTCACGCCTCCATCGAGAACCGTCTTATAGTGCGAATGATCACAAGAAACGGAAAAATTGGGTCATGCTATAGGACTGTATGAAAAGAACAAAGCGGGAATAAATGAAACGGAAAAAGCCCACAGTTTAAAAGTTGCACTAATGCGCAAGGTCTCGCATGCATATATTTCCTTTTATTCTCGAAAATTTTTGTACTAAACTTATTATTTCATCACTGTGTGGCTTGCAAAATGACTGATGACGATGCGCCACAGTAAACAGGAGCATATTTTTACTCAGGAGAGGGCCCTAGCTGACGCTCATTCCTCGGTGGATCAATCTCTCGGCCCTCGCGCTGGCTGCACGTGATCTGAGCCACACGCCCGCTTGGCTTCCTAGGCAGTGACCTGTCCCTAGCCAGCTGTCGTTCTCCTCATCTACCTCGATGTCACTGCTCCTACAAGAGGACCCCTCTAGTGACGTGCTGGCAGCCGGAACGATACCTTTAGTAGCTTGAGTCGGAGTGTTGGCAGTCGAAGCGTGTTTCATGACGGGCGAGGACCACGTGACTTTGGCCTAATTGGTTAATCCGGTGACTGAGGTAGTGGGTCCTTCACGAAGGCTGGCTTGAGGCAATCAGTAGAGATATTGTCCTGTCGGCCATTTATATTCACATCAAAATGCTTGTCGGCACGATGAATTTCATGGTATGGACCGTCGTAAGGGCGTTGCGGGGGTTTCCGAACAGAGTAACTGCGGACGAAAACATAAGAGGACGTCGCCAGCTCTTTCGGAATATGCGATGCGGTACGGTGGTGGCAGCGTGGTCCATGAGCACGAAGTGTTCGGAATAAAGCTCGCAGCCTGTTCATGTAGAGTGGAAGATGAAACGGTAGAGTGGAAGAACTCCCCTGGAATGTGTAGTGGTGCTCCAGAAATCCTTTCGGCAGGCGTACAACGCACATCCAGCTTGAGTGTAGCCCGAAGACTCAGCATAAAGAGTGGTAGTCATGTGGACCAGTGGGTAGTGTCAGGCTGCGCTCTTAGCGAGGTCTTGATGGAGCAGTGAAAGCGTTCAACAAGACCATTGGCGATGGGGATATATGCCTTGGTGCTATGCGAGAAGTGCGTAGGAGGGTAAGCAGGTTATTAAATAGTGCCGATTCAAATGAAGTCCTCTGTCAATTGTAATAGTAGATGGTACGTTGTATCGCGAAACATCGCCCACGACGAACGCGTTTACGATGGTTTCAGTATGGATGTGGGGTAGAGGTAAGTCCTCCGGCCATCGGGTAAAGCAATCTAGGCAGGTTAGGAGCTAGGTGTTCCCCTTTGATGGCGGCCATGGTCCCAAAATGTCAATGTGTACCTTGTCGAATCGCTCAGATGGTGGAGCGAACGAGCCGTAAGGTGTCCAAGTGTATCGGTGAACCTTCAATTGTTGGCATGCCAGACCAACACGCACCTATGCACGTATGTCCTTGTCGGTACCCTGTCAGACGAAACCTTGCGTCATAAGATGTTGCGTGGCCCAGATTCCTGGGTGGGATAGTTTATGAAAGGCATCGAAAACGGTGCGCCTGAAATTGAGTGGAATGACTGGAGATTGAGCGCACGGGGAAACAGCACAAAGCATAGGGATGGCGCAACGTGGAAAGTGGACATCCTGCAGATGTAAGGCGCCAGGTTTTTCCCGAAGTACAATTAGCTCTGCGTCGTCTTGTTGCTGGATAGCAAGCGCGAAGAAGTCAATGCTAACCGGGTTGCTGTCTGTCGTGATGGAAGCGGCACGGTGCCAGAGCACGTCCGTTGCGGGATTGACCTGCCCGTACACGTGCCGTATGTCCCTCGTGAATACCGCGCGCTGAAGGTGAGATCGCGCATTTTCCTAGTGAAAATTTGGTAGAATTCAACCAAACGGCGCACGTCAAAGGTTCGTGGTCTGTCTTAATCTGGAACTAACGACCCTACAGGAAGTATCTAAGGTAACGTGTAGCCATGTGCATTCCGAGGAGTTCTGAATGTGTTGCAGCGGGTCTCTATAGGGTGAGAGATTCCAAGAAGGCACTGCTGAAGCACCGCTCCCACTGCTCCATCGCACGTATCGGTCATGCGGCTAAGTAGGGTTCCTGGTCTGAGATGGAGGGGAAGGGTTGCCTGAGACAGCTTGGTCTTGATGGTATCAAAAGCTGCTAGTGCTTCTGGGGTTAAGGTGACTTCAGTTGTTTTGGATTTTCTGCCCTGGAACATGTCCGTTAGGGGCTGACGACAAGCGGCGCAGTGAGGAATGAAGAAGTTGTAGAAATTCACGAGGCTAAGAACTCGCGCAGTGTGCGGATAGAAGATGGCTGAAGAAAATCTTGTATGGCTGGACTTTTAGTAGCAAGGGATAGATGCCACCCTTGCCGACACGGTGGCCGATGAAGGCTAACTGGAGCGCGCTGAATTCGCACTTCGTCGTATTGATTATGCGGCCGTATTCGGCGATGCATTGAAAGAATTGGCCCGGATGTGGGATGCTTTGTCCTGCGTCGCGACTAAGGACAAGTAAATCGTCGATGTACGCGAAACAGAAACGTGGTCCTCTTGCCACTGTGTCGATGAATCGGCGAAAAGTTTGCGCAACATTGTGAAGGCCGAATGGCATGCGCACGCAGTCGAAACGTCCAAATGGCGAGTTGATTGCCGCCTTGGGAATATCCACTGGTTCCACAGGAATTTGATGATATGTCTTCACCAGGTTGATCTTGGAGAATATCGTTGCGCCACGCAGTAGTGCTGAGAAATCTGGAACGTGTGGAATTGGCTAACGGTCCAGCACAGTAAGATTGCTGAGCATACGGTAATTTGCGCATGCTCCGGGATATACTTTGGGCACCACATGCAGTTGAGTTACGTAAGGGTTTGAGGAAGGGCGCACGATCCCGAGTTCGAGCATGTCTTCAATTTCGCTGCGTGCGACGTTGCAGCAATCAGGTGCTAAATGACGAGCTCGAGCGTGGCTGGGTGGTTCGATTGTAATGATATGGTTGAAAGGAGGGAAGTTGGCCGGTCGAGGAATGTATGGGAATTGCTCAAGCAGTTTTGGGTAAACTAACTTCGGCAATGCGATGTTGACCGCCGGAAGTAGCAATCGCGAGACTACACCAAGCACAGAAAGGGGTATCATAGCATCCACGAGTAGTTTGCGGTGCATGTCAAGCGATTGTTGTGGCGCAGTAAATTCGTGCCTAAGATGTGAGGCAGCATCATCAATTAGAAAAATCAACGAGAATGTCCGGGGGAGGTTGGTGTTGAGCGACAGTGCTTGTCCCCGATAGGTGGCAATGGGGGTCATATTGGAAGTTTCTAGGCTTGTTTGGACTTGCCGGCGCTTGCGAATCAGAGCTGAGGATTGAGTGACACTGACCTCCGCAACAGTATCCATACGAAATTTCAGGCCTGTGGTTTGGTCAGTCATGAAGAATAAGAGGCTGACTTCAACACTCGCATCATTCACTGCTTCTAGTGGTGCTGAGGGGAATTTCCCTGAAAAGTACAGGGTGCTGTCCGTTTTGGCACTGCGTTACGGAAGGTACGGATGTACCAGCATTCGGAGTGGCGTGAGAAGGGCGACTAGCGGGGACGCGAGAAGAGCGGCCACGCGATGAAGAGCGCTGGCGTCGAGCAGAAAGAGCGACGATCTTGTCTGACAGTTTGCATATCTTCTCCTGGAATTAATGACGCAGGCCTTGCAGGGAGGGCAAGAGTGGCATATTGGATGCATCTGAACATCCCCCAAGTCAAACCGCGGGACCTGATGCGTCCATGACGGAGTCAGCAAGTTGGGTTATCTGTGACACGGGCGGACTGCTAGCGGCCGCAAGAACCGCGCGGACGTAGGTGGGCAAACGGTGTAGGAACAATTCTTGAAGCAAATCCTGATAGAAGGTGGTTGCCTTGTCCACAAGTAGCTGTTGAAAACGACGCAGGAGCTGCGAAGGTTTGCGATCCCCGAGCTCTTCAGTTTGGAGAAACTGCTGTAGCCGTCGCTGTTCGAATATTGATGTGCATTTGGCGAGTTCGCTCGTGAAGATGCCGAGAGGGTGTGTTGTCGGTGGATGAAGGATCAGGAGGCAAAGTTCGGTGGCAATCTCTGGCGGCAGCGGTGATACAAGATGGTTGAATTCTTGAGTCTGTGACGTGACTCGCGTGATGGCAAACTGGCTGTTTACTTGAGCGAGCCAGAGTTGGGGGTCCGCTGGCCAGTACTAGGGTAACCCCAGCGAAAAAGCAGCCACGTCGCGTTGTGACGCAAGAGTTTTTTGATCGCTGTCATCCGTGATGGTAGTTCCGCACTGATCACTGGGAGCGTTGCTGTTGTCGTCAGCCATGTCCACTGTCTGTGGCCACCAATCTTGTGGCATGGTAAATCAGTGATGACGATGAGCCACAAATAACAAAACCTTATTTTTACTCAGCAGAAAGCCCTAACTGACAGTCATTCCTACATTCCTACAGTTATTATTAGAGTCGAGCTATAGTTTGCTTTTGAATCACGGTGTTCACAGTTTTTGTTTTGGTATTTGTGGCGTGTTTGTAGTAGTCATTTTTAGATGACCAGATTTGTTTGCCGAGACTACTATTAGAAGAAACGAAGGTAATCTTCAGTTAGTGGCGTACTAATGGGGAAGTGGTCATGGACATTGAGTACCAGGCGTCCCTGACACGTGGTTGAAAGATGGTGTCTGTTATCATGGCAACCACGCACAAATATTTTATTGTTGGTTAGTGGTGAAGAATGCACCATCAAAGCTTTGCCAGTGCTGAAGACAGTTAAGGCACTGATCACAAAAATTACGTTAATGGGGTACCCTTCCCAAAATATATTTTGGGTAGGAGATTGCCGGACTGTAGTTCAAAGGATTTAGGGAGGACTCTTCAAAGCATGCTTCGTTGTCTCCTTGTATGTGCACTTGTCGCTATGAAGAGATGGCTTCGAAATGTGGGACGCTAGATTATGCACATGGGAAGGCAAGGGCCGAAACAACTGAAAGAGTGCATTATAGTGAAGCGCAAAGTGGCTGGGGAAGTGGTCAGGAAGACGTTATTAAAGCATGAAATCTTGCTTCACTGCACCAGCCAAAATTCTGGCAATCAAAAATTTGAGAGCGGCAAAGTAAGCATGCCGAGTGGCGCTTTAAAAACAGGCCACTTCGTCTCCGGCAATCCGACACATATACTAATTCAGAAACTCAGCAGCCAGAAAAAGAACTTCTGTAAATGTGCGAAGATGTATACAGTATTTACTAGTGTAATGCCTGCACTTACATTTTTTGTTCAGATATTTTAGTAGGCACGGGGTATAAACAATGAAGGGTTATTGTTTCTAAGTAAGACGTCCAACTGCAATCATACTGATAATATGCCGCAACTACTTGCTGCCCCCTATGAGCAGATTTAATGACCCACCGATTTCGCAGATACCGACAATGCTACAGCAATATCGAAATGATCGGACAGCCCTAGACAATGAATTCGGGCAGAAAAGTTACTTCTGTTTGTTTTTTAGAGTGCCAGAACAGTGGAAAACTATTTCATGATTTGATTCATTGTTGTACTTCATTAAAATAATATTGCCCACAAATGTCTTGACGGCTGAGGTCCCGGGTGCGTTTCGCGTTCACTAGTCGCGCAGACAGGCAGGGACAGGAAAGGCGTCGGACAGGGAGATATGATCTCTCCAAAGCTATTCACGGCGTGTTTACAGGAGGTGTTCACAGACCTGGATTGGGAAGAATTGGGGATAAGAGTTAATGGAGGGTACCTTAGCAACTTGCGATTCGCTGATGATATTGCTTTGCTTAGTAACTCAGGGGACCAATTGCAATGCATGCTCACTGACCTGAAGAGGCAAAGCAGAAGGGTGGGTCTAAAAAATTAATCTGCAGAAAACTAAAGTAATACGTAACAGTCTCGGAAGAGAACAACAACTTACGATAGGTAGCGAGGCACTGCAAGCGGTAAAGGAACACATCTTCTTAGGGGAGGTAGTGACCGCGGATCCGGTTCATGAGACTGAAATAATCAGAAGAATAAGAATGGGCTGGGGTGCGTTTGGCAGGCATTCTCAGATCATGAACAGCCAGTTGCCATTATCCCTCAAGGTAAAAGTGTGTAAGAGCTGTGTCTTACCAGTACTCACGTACGGGGCAGAAACTTGGAGGCTTACGAAAAGGGTTCTACTTAAATTGAGGACCAGGCAGTGAGCTATGGAAAGAAGAATGATGGGTGTAACGTTAAGGGACAAGAAAAGAGCAACATGGGGGAGGGAACAAACTCGAGTTAATGACATCTTAGTTGAAATCAAGAAAAAGAAATGAGCATGGGCAGGACATGTAATGAGGAGGGAAGATAACCGATTGTCATTAAGGGTTACGGACTGGATTCAAAGGGTAGGGAAGTGTAGCAGGGGTCGGCAGAAAGTTAGGTGGACGGATGAGATCAAGAAGTTTGCAGGGACAACATGGCCGCAATTAGTACATGAGCGGGGTAGCTGGAGAAGTATGGGAGAGGCCTTTGTCCTGTAGTGGGCGTAACCAGGCTGACGATGATGATGAGTCGCGCAGACCAATGTACGTCAAGGGAATGTCGTGAAGCGCAGGTACCGCGCAGACGGACTTGACACAGCAACGCTGCCTGTATGGGCTGTGCTGCGTGAAATCACTTTGGTTACACAGAGAATTTCATGCCAACACGCGAACACACCATTCTGCTCAGTGAGCACACACACACGAACTTGGTAGGCTCCTGCGGTAGTTGTCAGTTTATCGCGTGCGTGCCGAAACTTTGCCTCAAGCATGTGGCAGGCATACCGGCTCGTCCAAGTGATGTCACTCCAGGTTGCCGATGTGGTCTACTGGAACAATCATTTTAGGGGCGAACTTCCCGCAACGGCGTGCCATGCGCCACACCCGTAACCTAAGCTTATTCAGCACCGTTTCGTTGGAGTCGACAAGTCGGTGACCAAAATTGTGGCTTGGTACCGATTGTGGGATCCGATGATCATGGAAACTACACCGCTGGCAAGACGGCTACTTCGAACAAGTAACAGCTTGCGGATGTCTACAAGCACTGGGTATGCACATGACGCATAGTGAAACGTCATTTTTTCTCGAAGTTTTGCACTCTAAAATGTGGGTGCTGTCCTTGGGAGTAAATACAGTACTTGCAGACAAGGGATCAGAAGCAACAGAGCACTTCTTTCGATAAGTAAATACACGCTCTCGGTGACATGCCGGTGGAGGTTACAAAACAGCAGGCGCGTTCAACGGAAGCCAACTTTCTGCTGTCTTAAAAACTTACCTAAATTTCATCCGAACACATCCGCACTAACGCGTTCTCGAACCATGCGGAGTTGGGAAACGAAGTTTATGAAGACAAGTGCTTTGGCAATGGAGCGTGATCAATGACGGGCCCGAACGACTTCAAAGATAGTCTTATGACAAGAAGTAAACTGATCAAAAACAAAGAAAGCTAATTGCCCGGACTTAAGAAGGAAACGGGAGCAAATAAAATGTTAGGCAGATATTTAATCAACTTCTGGTTTTCAAGAAAAAGAAATAGCAGCCAATTTATTGCAAAATGTATGGCGGTGGCGCAATGGCACAATAATGGTAAAAAGTGCCCACAGGACTTGAAAGCATGAATTGGTATAACTTTCCAGGTATTCACACCGACTAAGATTAAAGAGTCGCACGGAATTTCTCATGCTTATCAATATCATGTTTATTACGTATTTCAAACTGTTGAATAAGCCCGCGCGCTTGGATATTGTGTTTTGAAATTTCTATTGGACAATGTGGTTTAACGCCTTCACGAAGAATGCAAGGGAACAAATATTGCATACTCTGACGTAAAGCTTTGGCAGAAATGAGATATTGTCATTAAAAAAAAACAGGAGTGGCGAGGTCAATCAAAAAGCTCAAATGAAAGTGGTTCTATACTTTGGTATAGTACCGACTCATGCCTAAATCTTCCTTTGTGATCACTGGGATTATAGAACCTAAAGCTTTCCTAATGAGCGTCCTTGTACCGCAGCAGTACATCCAAGCTATAACTCTTAGCGATGCCAATTACAAGAGGCCTGAACAAAAGCCACTCAAACAGCAGAGTGCCACAAAAACACGCTTCCCGTATACGTTGTCGAAAGCGGATTGCGATGTCAGCAAAGCGAAAGTAGTTGCTTGCCAGCTGAGCTCTGCAAAAAAAAAAAAGAAAAAAAGTGCTAGAAAAAAAAGAAACAAGCCTTCGTTATAAAGCAAAAGAAAGGCTTGACAATCAGGCCGACTCTGTGCACTGCCTGCTTTTTTTGGTGTTCTAGCTTTATTCACGAATATAACAAACACTGCGCAGACACTTGTAACTCCGATGGAACGGCTAGTAACATCGCAAGCCACATAGCACACAAAATTTGAGCGAAAGCTTGCCAGCACAAAACAGCAGCATAGATGAAATACGATTCAGTGAATTCAAATGCATGAAAGCTCTAATATTTTCTTGCCTAAAAACCACTACAATTTTAAATGCTTAGTGGTGCGTTTAAAAAGTTGTACAACAAATTACTGCCACTGATATTGCACACCAATGATACAAGTTGCACAGAGCTGGTATGGTCTAAGCGAGCAAGCTTGTTCTGAAATGTCTCAAAAATTTAAACAAACTGAAGCAGGACCGATCGCACGATGACTGCCGACGGTATTGCGTTAGCAGTGCATCAATGGCTGCCGCGGCGGCACGGCCGTGACTAAGTCGCCTCACGTAGCATTATTCGCACAGGTTCTGCTTGCGCGCTGCTTCATCGATTGCGGATCCATGGGCACCGCTTTCGGCAAGCACCCTAATCTCACCTTTCTTCATCGGACTAAGCCGTCTTCACAGCACAAGCTTTGTTTTCAGTAAGCCGTGTTTGAATCTTAACGTGGGCAGAGTCTACTGCGCCCAATCTGTGAGCAGCTTGACGTCAGTAGGACGACACCGGCATACCAGGCTCTTGGGGTTAAAGGCTACATCGGGAGCAACGGTTTAACGTGGACACGGTGGCACGGCCATGACAATATCACCTCACGTGATTCGTGCATGTTATTGAAAATAAATACGGTTTTTGTAGCGATTACCGTTCTTCAGTTTTTAAGCCGCGTCCGCGTACCGTTGTGATTTGCTTTGGCCAATGTTTTTTTATGAAGAATTCTGTTATCAGCATAGGCAACGTAGAAGAAAATTGTGTGTACAAACGCAGAAATTACTACCGGGCTTCTTGAAACACATAAATTACGAACTTGAAACGCAGAAACTAAGAAATAAAGGCAGGAAGATATTGAAGAAAAGCGGGCCTCTTTTGAAGTAGGCTGACTTCAAACGAATAATACGTTTTATACCATGGAAGAAAGTAAAAAGGACTTCAATACTGTGAACAGCAGACTTGTGAACGTTGAGATACTTCATGGTAAAAAAAAGACATTAAATAGATGTTCTCAGAAATTTAACGAAATAGCAAATTGGTGCAGAGGAAATAACTTTATGATAAGATAGATTAAGAAGACGGGTGGGAAACAATATATTTTGATGAAGAAGGTGAATTAAAATGTGTTAAGTGGCATTTTGAAATTTCCGATAAGTACACTTAAGAGAATACATCGTCCAGTAAAAAGAAAAAAGAACTAAAGGTAGAGACTGTCCCACCATCATTAAAGTCGCTGAATTTCCCGATAAATTTAAAATTTTCTGTCATTGTTTCATGCTTAAGGGAACGACTATAAGCCTCACAGAGGACTCAACCAAAAGAATCACCGCAATGTGGAGAAGTCTACGGGATTATTCAGAGGAGAAAAGTCAAAGGGAGCCAAATTTAACATAGTACATGATAAACTCAAAGCCATCAACGCCCATTATGCATGAAATCAACTAAAAAAAGAGCGCTACGAGTGTCATGCGCTCCCAGAGAATGACGCTTCGTGAATTTAGGAAAGTCAAAGCAAATGCAAGACGCATGCTGAATGAGGTAATTGACCAAAAAACAATGACCAGGCCGTCTTTAGGTGAATTCGTTTGCGGCGTGCAAAGACTGAGGTCAGACGCAGCGTTCAAAGTAGACGGTGGAGGGCACGTACCCTTAGTGCGGTTCGAAGCAGGCGACTGATACAGCTTACCAGACCATTCAGCATGTACGTACGTTTTCCCATGAACTCCCTGTCTGATACTTCACTCAATTGTCAAGAGTAAAACTGACGCCGACCAAAAACAATAAAAGAAAGGAAACCAACACGTTCCGGCTCGCTTACGGAGGCCTTATTCATAATGAATGTAAACGAAATCTCGGAAAATCCTGTACTGTCAAAGAAGTGCATTCACTGTTTTTGTCACGACTACACTAAAATATTTCAGTGGGAACAGGTCAAGGCAATACAGGGGGCGAAATACATAAAGCCACCGAATTTGTCTGCATGCGCCACATAGCATCGATATCTCTTGTAGGATATTGACGCGGAATAGGAGCAGATGGTGTGGAACAGGAGATGGAACCGCCTCAGGGTCAGGGCAGTGGAGACGACGAGGAAAACAAGCTATAGTGACGATTGCTTCGCGATCGCCATCTTGGTGGCACTCGCGTTATCATTGTGAATGCACCTCTTAATTACCTTTCTGTTTGATGTAACGTAATATGCTTGTCATAAGTAGTAGTTATTCATCCCCTACGTCCCAAAAGTCATATTAGGTTCATATATATAAGAACTTTGCTTACTTCAGGAACAAAAAAAAACGTAAGCCATGTGGTGTCCATGATTACACATTTAAAGTGTTGTAATAAGACTAGCTCAACTAATCAGTCCTACAATAGAAGCAGCCAGCAGTCACTTTGTTGAGATTATTACGATATCATCGAGCGATGCTCAAGGGATGAGCCGCGGCGAAGACGACGACGAAGTGGGTCTGTGCCCTTGGCGCGAGCAAGTGTCGGCCTGGCGATCTGTCTCCAGTGTAAATAGCCTGTATATAGCCTCCGTAATCTCTGTCTTTCCACACGTAACAATATGTCTTATAGTCGGTATCAGCGAAGCCAGCCGTGAGGATGAGTTGCTTCAGGGCATTTCGATAGCGCTAGTCGATAGTTCCACACAATTCGTAACTAAATGAGCTTCAACAGCAAGCCTAATCCGAACACGTCAACTATGTCAATTGTTATATTGATTGTATTTAACCCGTTAGCTGCCGCATCTGTAGGAATTTATCATTTTGATCTAGAGTTTTTCTAGGTATTGTTAAACTTTGCCATTGGAATTCTAGCAGCAACATCACGGAGCGTCTAAAAGGACATCTGAGCTTTAGCCAGTTCATTTGTCACATTTGATCATTTTGGCAGATTGGGTAGTCTGGAAAAAAAAAACTTCTTCTGGAGGTATCGTAGAAACAAGCCGCCAGCGCTCCTAGTCCTTCTTCTATATAAAACGAAAAATTAATGCTTTGGGCACTCAACAACGAAATTTTTAAACGAGAGCAGCATTTAGCAGTATCTCAAATGGTGGATGCCAATGTGTGCCTGTTATTTTGATAAATGTGTTCGACTAATGTCAAGCACAACTTTATTTCCACCACCGTGGCCTTCTTTTATCCATCACTACTTCGAAAGCGTATGTATGAGTTATTGCGAGCAATCATTGTCTTCATGTGGGGTATGCACTGCTAGGCTTTACAGTCTTATCTCTTGCGCATTGAGCACCGCCTGTGCAAATGTCTTTATTCATTACTATACAATATTGCGCAATGCTCTACATTATTGGACAGATCTCTACAGGAAATGAGCAAACTATGTGTGGGCTCCAGAGCCAATCGAACGTACATTAGACCACCTTCGTTTGCGGATAAAAGCTAATTGAATGCAATAATCAAGTCAGACAATGCTTCCGCATGTTACCTGAATTAACAACCACGGCTTCGTGAGAATTAAGAACGTCGTAAAAAACAAGGTTAGGGTACGTGCTAGTTGGTACTTCGTTGCAAACTTTACTACAGCACGTACTTGGACAAAAGGACCGAAAGAACGACGACGAAATGGTCTTTGTCGAATAGGAACTTATTCTTTTGCATCGTCCGACAGAAACTTACAAACTAGGAGCCAAATGTATATTTACAGAATTAGGAGTTCTTTACTTTTAGTGATTCTACTAAGTATACCGAATTCTCACTTTCATTCGCGTTCCTTGAGGTGTTCCTTTCAAGCTGCGCATTAGAGTTCTCAAAACTATTTAAGCAATTCTTGCTGCTGTACATGCATTCAAGACATCAGTGATCAGGTTAACATTTTATAAATCGCAGTAGACGTTGCAACAACCAGGCCTTGAACAAAAATCTTGAAACATAAAAGAAGCGACAGTGACCACATTTCTAGCGGTAACGGTAGAGATAGACACAACTTGAAAAATGGCGCGCGTAAACTAGAGGGACATTGCAGCATGCACCTGTAAGCCCTTTATTCTAGCAGATTTCACTGTACAAAGGCAGAGGCCAAATAAAGAAGGCGATCTGATAAAATAAGTCATTGCAGTTAAATCTGCTCCTGGAATTCGAAATCGTAACAGCAAGGCAGTATAATTACTTACCACGTGCTGAAGGCAAAGTGAAAGAAGCACCGTTCCCCAAGTGCGACCAAGATAACATCGACTTCCTATGCTTCATCCTTGCATCTGATTTAGTAGATCATATATGCTCACAGTGATCACAGCTATGTTAGCTTTAAACCGTAAAGAGCAAAAAATTACAAAAAGTTCTCACCCTCGTCAACACAACGCAATGATTAAATAAGGGGAAAAAATAAGCGAAGCACAGGGATTCAGCGCTTCTCGTTGGGCTCTTTATTTATTTATTTTTTTGAGGTTTCAGTGTTTACCGATTTTCAAGGCGTATGATTTCTTGCACTCTTTCATCTAGAAAAGAAGTGCTTGAACAAGTGCTTGACACAAGCTAGACATTTCTGGTTGCAGTATTTGAAAACACAACAAATGCCGAAGATGTTCCGAATTCCTACTTGCACAAGGGTGAAGTTTTCGTACTGCGGCTGCTAGCGCTCCCAAGTGGACCACGTCTGCAAATAAACCGGAACTTTTCCAAGACGATGATCTCAGAAACGCTCCAGCGGCGCTCTCTTAACTTGTTTTCAAATAAGATTCTTGCACGCTTGTTTGCCGTTCTTATTTGTGGAAACTCCCCTGAACCTTGTGCTGCACGTGTAGAGTTCACCGCATGTACGAATAACGCCGCTTCGGCATTTTATTTTTGTTGCGCAACACGGAGCATGGAAGTGCGCGCTTTTCTCTTATTTTTTTTTTGTATCGATGAGTGATTAACTGGGGTCAAGATGCTAAGCGAAGGATTCTTTAACGAATTTGTGAGAGCGCAGGCATTGTGTTTGATGCACTTGTGCTACCAGTACCTGTAGTTCCACGTCCTAATTTCTTAGTTCCGTCGTTGCACTTAGCCATTCCACAATCCAGAGTTGGTTGTTTACCTAAGCAACTCATTACTAGCCATCAGCGCAAGGTTCGATCCTTTCACAGTCGAACAAATGGATTTTTACTCCTTTATTTCATACACGTGTAACGAATGCAACTACCTTTCGTCAGATATTGCATCCATAACCGTATACAGTCTGTTTCGGGAAGCACTCCTTGCTTTTTTGTTGTTATTCTTATGAACCTACGTAAATAAAAAGTAATGTATTTTCCCTTCTTCTCAGTGAAGAGATGCGGCGGATCTTATATCGTTCTTTCTTTTTTTCTTTCTCCGCCCCCCTTCTTCTCGCACTTTTTGAGTACTTACTCCTTCCTGCCTTGCTAAATAGTGTTGCTTCTGGTTTAGCGAATCTGATTTTTTCCCATTTGTGATCGCACCTGAGAATACGTACTTTGTTTGAAGTTCTTATTTTTCGTTGTAATTTGCCTGCGATAATTCTATCTTTTGTTCCCCTCTAACATGTTCTTTCTTGTCCCGTCATTCATTTCGTTATTGTTGCACTCCCGTATATATTGCCTCAATGACCCACGGTGTGTATATAAGTAAAAAAACAAACGCGCGAGGCTTAAGCTTCACCATTAAGAGTGGAATTCGAAAGGCACTCAAGGATCCCTGACTGCTTCTCATGCTTCCCGACAACTGCTCCTTATGTAACCGTAGTGTTTACCTAGAAACGCTGGCAATGAATGCTAGGCATGAACGTGAGCTTTAAAGTTTCCTCTTTCTCCTCTTTCGCCTCCGCGCATCCGTGGCAGCGTTGCGCGGAGGCGAGCTCCATCTCGATGGTGGTATTGCATGGAGACAAGCGGGGGGGGGGGGGGGTTGGGGGGGGCGCAGGTCTATGATTGGTAGAAAGGCTGGAAAAGGGGACTGCGTTCGTGTTTCCGTGAAAGAGAATTATGTTTTCTCGTATATTCTGATTACAATCTGACGCGATCATGTCTGCAGGTTGCTTGTAAGGCGCACTTCATGATTTCTCTGATGAATTTTACTTGAACAATTAAATTAGTTCAGTGACACCTCTGTGGTACACGGAGGGTTGGTGGCCTCTTTAGGTATGCCTGGTTCGGAATAATTTGTCGCTCACAAAACGACTAGCGCAGCAGCGAGCGATACGCTCGCTGCTGCTGCCGCACTTGCCCATGCCTGCGTTTTGACAGCGAGTGTACGCGGTCATAGAGTGTGATGTGTTCCTGTTTTGCAGGTGCGAGCTGACACCATGGTTGTTGATTCAGTAAGTGAATGTTTCAAAGTTTACATGGCCGATAAAACTACTATTCTTGCCTTGTAAAAATGTCCACTAATTTGCTATCCGAATCGATGCCTCGCCTTATGGGCGAAACTGCGAGTTTTTTTTTCATTCACTCAAACCAGCAAAAAAAAATGACATCACCGCTTCAACCAAGTAAACCTTAAATTGTAAACCTAACTGATATAGATACTTAAAATAGGTAGTGCGAAGGCAGCGAGAGTTAATATAAACGTGTTATTAGTGGCGATGGCAGTAAAAATTAAACTTAATTGTCATTTTTCTAACTAGGAGCTACGGCAATATTTAAAGTGAAAGCTTGGCTCCAAGCTTTCAGAGTAAACATGCGCCAACGCGTACCCCCACCTCAATGTCCCCCTACTTCTCTATTTTTCATCATCATCCTCATCTTATCATCATTATTATTATTATTATTATTATTATTATTATTGTTATTATTATTATTGTGCCAGTGCTAGCTCACTGTAGCGAGCCACATCGGATCGGCTATCTTCTCGCCTTTCTGCCGCGCATGCAAGAACAAAGCACCATGATCTGTCCCTGCTACTCATGGTGTTAACCTGGCGTGTTTTTTAAAGCGTTTAAAGCAAAGTTTTGCTTTCGTGCATTTTTCACTTCCCCTTTCTGTCCTTTTGTCACGCAATTCTGTGCTACGCGACCGCACGTGCACAAGCCAGAAATAGTGCAGCTACAGCGCCACGCCTGGAAAGCTCAGCAGGGGACAAGGCTGAAAGAAGATGAAAGGAACGACTGGTCGGGCACCCCAAACAGCCAGGAAGCCTGGAAAAAGAAACTGGGGTGCGAAGACGGACGCTGCCCATTGTGTACTACGGTGCACCTACGTGTCCTCTCCGAAGAAAAGACACAGAGCGCAAACAAACTGAAGGGGTTGCGTAAGCCCTATCACATCAATGACAGGTTTTATTCTCCTTTGATGCAGCGTCTTGGCGCTCTGAGAGAAGAGTGGTTGGTGCCAGTGGCATCCCACGTGCGCCTGCCGCATTCCACCTTTGTTTGCCTTGGATCTGCTTAGCCTATTCCACTCCCCTTTCACTCTATCCTGGACTTCTACCATGTGTGTTTTGGTCACTTTTTTTGCTTTCTCTGTCTTTCTTTAGCGTTCGTTCCCTGTTCGTCCACCTGAGATGTCGTCCTAGGCCGGAGCATCTGATGGCATAGCTCCTACATTCAAGCACTAATACCTAGAACAGAAAGAAAGGGGCATTTGGATGACCAGGATACAACAACGCGAGACCCCAACAATCGTCCATAACAGAGCGGGCCGACGACGCGTATTTGGCTAACTGTTCTTTGTTTTCTCCGAACGCAGCGAGAGGAATGCGTCCATCCATTATTCATGTCAAAGCCACTCTTATGGTGCTGTCCCGCTGTCATCGCTGTCATTGCGCGATAGGAGAAAAAGGCGCATTCTGCTTGTCCGACCGAGCCCAGTACAGAACGTGACCATTGTCGGTGTACCTTTGTGTATCCCTTTTAATAATCCTCATGTTCCTACCGCCTGTTGCTTCTTGGTTCATTTTTCCCACAACGCACTTGTATTTTAGTTGAGTTTTCTTGCATTACCATTCCACGGGTCTCAACTCAGGAATAACGTATGATGCAAAGCCAGCCGGCTGATATCGAATATATTTCTGCTGCCACTTTCGGCTAAGATGTCTCAGTTTGTTCGAATATGTATTGCCTGTCTTAGACTTGGTGGCCTTGACATGTTACTGGCTTCTGTAATTGCTCGCGACATATGCATTCACTTGTAGCCTAGCCTTCAAGAACAGTTTTTGTTACTCAGATCGAGCGACCTCTGGCGCATATTTGAACGTCATCTACGTATGGCAGAATACTGCGTTTTCTAGGAAAAAAAGATAATACTGCGCCCTGAAAGGAAAACACGTCATTCTGAAAGCAATTTTAAGGCCATAAGACTTTATAAAACCTTCTGCTTCGAATCCGCGACAATCTTTGCCCATACTTTTTATTCTGTGGACCGGGCTTTACGGTAAAAAAGAAATAGCTGCACGTGTTGACAACGGATGGAACATGATAAATAGCACAATTTTGTGCTTTGTGCCCAACTCAAACCTGAGAATATCAAGTTATGCAGCGAAAGTACGCGTATACTGTAAAAGCTCAAATGCTCTGGTAATACAAATATTTGAACCAAACTTCTACAGCGAAGCTGTATATAGCTACCCATCGGTGGTGGTCGATGTTCGTCCGTCTACACGTCGTATCGACACTTCTCCAGTTTGTGGCAAATGCTAGAACACACCAAGCACACACGTCTGCACCTACTGGACCCGTCCCTTCGACTTCAACCCCCATCTGGACTCTCTCGACTCGAGACAGCAGTACTTTGCGGACTATGGCTTGGTGTCGCTTACACAAGACCTTTTGCCTTCCGAGTCGGTATCGATGTGTGCGCGGCTTGCAGTCACTGCGTTGGCGAGGGGACTATGGAACACGTACTTTTCCACTGTCCCCGATACAGCGCGCACCGGCTGTCACTAGCGACCACATTGACACGTCTTGACAGCAGGCAACTTTCAGAACAGCCACTCTTGGAATGCCGACATGAACTGTCGTCGCACCGAAAGTCGGTCAAGGCTTTGTTCACCTTTTTACGTGGCAGTGGCCTATTAGAAAGACTACAATGATCCCGTCGATTTTTTTCAAGCCTATCTTTCTGTCCCCGCTGTTCTTTCCGTCTTTGCTTCCGCTTTCTCTCCCCCTAGTGCAGGGTAGCAAACCCGAGGTTCGTTGCCTGGGCCGAAAGGGTCGCTCCTCGTGAGGGGCCATTCTAGGACTCGGGCCTGCCAGGTCATAACTGAGCAGAGTGTCAATAAAGTTGTTACCACCACCACCAACCCGAGGTTAACCTCCCTGCCCTTTCTATAATTTGCATCTCTCTGTCTCAATCTAATGCAGGTATCTCCGAAAAAAATCACACCTATATTGGCAGCTAAGACGACCCTATCGTTACGCCGAGCTTCATTTACTTATCATAATTAGTTAGTTAAAAGTGAAGTTCCAAACGTTACAGAATTCCATTCCGCTGTCAATACATGGCCGTCTACGGTTGTAACTATTCTTTTGTCAAAACTATCCTGAAACAAATTACATGAAAATTAGCCGCTAGGAAGGCTGTAACGTTACAGGTAATTTCATCTACTTTTCATAATTACGTATTTCACAGTGAAGTTGGAAATATTGTGCAATTCCTGTCTGCTATACGGCGGTACTTGCTCACTTCTCTACTCCATAACAGAGTAAGAATAAATCGCTCCACAGTAAAATGATAGTTTCGTTGTCTATGCAGTTCAACAATAGTGTTAATAACAATATAATAATAATAATAATAATAATAATAATAATAATAATAATAATAATAATAATAATAATAATAATAATAATAATAATAATAATAATAATAATAATAATAATAATAATAATAATAATAATAATAATAATATTTTTATTGCGATAACAGATATACAGCATAATCATCAGGCCTGTCTAAGCCTACAAGGGCTTCTGCGACATGGCCCTGCCGAATTGGCAAGGCAATACATTTAAATACGAAAACAATCACATATCAAAGAAAAATAATGACCCTGTTAGATAAAGCACGCGACATTACATTTGAATGCGCAAATTTATTACAGCAGTACCTAGAGTTCAAGCTTACATAAAACGAACAAAACAGACAACACAAAATGCAAGAATTCGAATCTTTGAAACAATTTTCTCATAAATGTTACCTGAGATAAGAAGGCAAAGCAATGTGAATATGGAACATGTTTAACATACAGAGCACGTGTCATCTTTTTGGGTGATGTTTTCGAAGTTGCTGTGAAAATACCCTCTGGTAGATTGTTAGATTGGGAACGTACACACATCGCCGGACGTCACCGTATCTCGTTGCGGAACGAGGCACAGTGAAACGCAAGCCCGAACGGAGCAAGCACACAGGCTTATGCTCAACTTTGAAATCCGAGTCCCAGAAATGACGCAACACCACTGTTTTAACAAACAATCAGTGGAACGAAGGAAAACCTACGGCGGTAAATATGCTTCGAGACGAAAGCAGAGGTGAGTTATACACTACACTTTGGAGCATGTTCTTTAAAAGAGGGCCCACCCGGCTCTCTCAACGCGTAGAACAGACGGCGAAAATTGTGATCCCATTCCTTAATATTCCGTGCGCAAGAGCGTGCACAATTGTTTTTTTGACTGAAAAATGAACTATACCTTTACAGTGATAGAGTACCCAGGCGTCGCTTCGGAGTTTACTACATAATTACTATAAATGCGATTCCCACGACAGGTTTGAGTAAAAAACATACGCGCATGTATTTTATACACTGCGCATATTCGACTGGAGTGTAACCACATTGCGAACATGACTTATTGCGCAAGAAGGTATGTTCACCTATCGATGTCACCTTCAAGGGATTTCTGAAGCAAATCAGCTATGTTTTTGAATTATTGATTACAAGAAATTTTTTTTGAAAAACCATCAATTAGGTTACAGACATCTTTTTATAGCGTATTGACTGCTGATTTGTAGCATATATGCTTCGCTAGTAGAACTGTGTCATCGGCGTATTGAAAAATTCTGCATTTTTATACAGTGGACGCAAGGTCATTCATGAAAATATTGAACAGTGGGGGGGCTATGATGCACCCTTGAGGGACTCCAGCTTTAATAGGCAAAATAGAGCTAGAGTGATTTCCTAATACTACTGTTTGCGATCTGTTCGATAGATAATTTTTAAGGATGTCTTGAAATGGGCCCCCGGAAGCCCAATAAATGTAATTTGATGATGATTGAAGTTTATTGGCGCAAGGGCATCTAAGGCCAGAGAGCGCCAGGACTTGTGTTTTCATTTAGTAAAATTTTGAGTTTAGTGCTATGACTTAAAATAGAGGCTGTATAGAGGCCTACACGTAAGACAAATTTATAAATACTAGAGAATGAATTCTAAAATAATTATGGAGATAAATATAAAGTCTTAAATGCATTCGTTATTAGCACACATGGTAAATTATTGCGGATTGACCGAGTCCCTTGCTGTACAATTCTTGCTCACGCAAGAAGCGCAAGAGAGCTCAGGCAGACTTTTGTGCATCAGATTGTACCTCACCTGTGATGCACAATCTGATGGTTAGGATGAAATGAGGTGATATCTAGAAAGTTAGCTTGAGCAAGATAATTAAGCACTCTTTTAAAGTTAAAAAGTACATCCTCTGATAAGAACATCGAGAGATGGGGTGGTATATGGTGTGTGTAGAGTTCCTTAATGTGAGCTACTCGCTCTCGGTGAAAGTCGGGACATTGAATGAGAACATGAAGGACGGTTAAGTTCTTACCGCAGCGTGTGCCCCTCGGTGGGTCAGTTGCTGTCGAGAGGTATTTGTGTGTGCCATAAGTGTGTCCTATTCTGAGTCGTGCCAGTGTGACTTCGGTTTGTCTATTAAGCTTCAGTGGGAAAGGCTTGGTTAAGTTGCTCATTCTTCATAAAATATTTAACTTGAATTTAAGCATGTGTGCACTTGAATGGTGTGTGTGTGTATATATACCATGTACGCGTGTATATGTTTATGTAGGTGTACATATATGTATATATACAAGCCATATAGAGGTCATGAGTTCGGCAGCAGCGCCGACGGCCCACCACCGAGCCCAACATGGGGACGGAGCACGTCTTACGAGTAAGGCAAGCCCTCGCCAGTTGTACGGTGCTACTATAACCCAAACTGGAGTACCCAAGGTTGGCCACCCACACAAGGTTAACCCTCGCTGCCAGAAAAGTCGGAAGTAAATAGAAGAGGGGAGAAGACAGGAAAGATTGAAAGGAAGAGAAAAAGACGAAGAAAGGAGAGGGGGACAGGAAAAGGCAACTACCGATTTCCCCCGGGTGGGTCAGTCCGGGAGTGCCGTCTACGTGAAGCCGAGGCCAAAGAGGTGTGTTGCCGCCGCCGAGGGGCCGTAAAGGTCTAAACACCCGGCATTGGCTCAATGCCCAGAATCTCCTTTTCCCCGGACACGGCTAAGCCGCGCACGGCTACACGCGGGAGGGTCCAACCCTCGTGTGCTCGGGTACGTGGTGTCGCTACACAACAAACGCCTGCTGACGCAGACGCCCGGAAATAAATACGATTTGTTCAACAAAATGTCGTTGTTAACTCTCTGAAAGGCTTTACTAATATCTAGGAACAATGCAATGCTAAACAAATTTTGGCCGAACGCGGAGAAAATTTCATCCGAAAATCATTCTAAAAGTAACTTTACCGACGGCAAAAACAAACTAATGAGGGGAAAAATCGAGAACTTATTAATGAAGGAAAACATTATTTACAAAAGAAACTTTTCGAACACTTGGGATAGTATAGGCAAAATAGATATGGGTTTATAGTTTTCAATTACATCCTTTTTCCTCCTTTGTGAAGTGGCTTGACTAAAGCAGTTTTTAGTCTTTCAGGGATAGAATAATTCTCCAGACACCCGTTAAGCATAAAAAGAAGAATTCCCGACAGGGTTTCAAAGTTTCTTTGGAGCATGCGTGCTGAAAGGCCATCAAGACCGGGTGGTTTGTTCTGTCTGAAGCTGAAAATAATCCTACGTAAGTCAAGTTCCGACAGTTTCGGCAGGAAGGTTCAGGCAGATATAGATTTTTGGAGCGTGCAGTCCAGAGTATGCCCTTGATTAGCTCCGTCAGATGAACGAGCGAAATGACGGCTAAATATATTAGCCGTTGTTGCGGGGTTGTTCGAAAAGAAATGAATGGCAGATCTCTAGTTTGCTTTTCCTCGAAGGTGATTTATTAAAGACCGAGTCTTTGATGGGTTTTTCAAGGCTAGATTAAATTGATGGAAAAAATACAGCCGTTTTTCCGATCTAATGAGGGTGGCTACCCTGTTTCTAGCTGCTGTGTACTCAGCGCGAAGTGTAATAATAATAATAATAATAATAATAATAATAATAATAATAATAATAATAATAATAATAATAATAATAATAATAATAATAATAATAATAATAATAATAATAATAATAATTTCTACATGCCCATAGATGGGCATATAGAAATTAGAAATATAGAAATATAGAAATAGAAACACGCCACAGCTTCGTTGCTCGTCCTTCTTAAAAGTGTGCAAGGGCTGATGAATTTTTTGAAAAGCTTTGCAACACATTATTATCGCAACAACATAAAGTTATCGCATGAAGTAAACTCCAAAACCAACTGACTTTTACTCGGTTGATGCCCTCTAGTGATAAATTTTTTTCCTATTCTACTGCACTCACTCGATTGCAATCGAAAATCTTCATCTGTGGCCAGAACTCACACAATGTGCAAGAAATGCCGAGCCAAATAACTAGTGGTGATTACTATAAAAATCATGAATCGATGCATAGATACACATAATACCTAGAGGGGCCTACATAAATTTTGACTTCTAGCAAACTACATGGCTATAATATTAACAATAATTGGTTGTTAATGGTTATTGGCTGTTTCAAAATTTCAACATTTAAGCATGAGGTGTTTAATTTCGGCTTTGGTCATTTGTTTATGTTGCTCCTGCATACTTCCTTTTATGCGGAATCTGTTGATATACATGTATATATATATATATATATATATATATATATATATATATATATATATATATATATATATATATATATATATATATATAAGAAGGTCGGCAGGCTGAAAAGCCCCATTGCGATCACGTGGCTCATACTCAGTTCGCTCTCGCGCTGCGCCCTACCTGTTGGTGCTGAGTTTGACTCTGCTGCTCTACATGCCGGAAAAAAAACCTTACAATTGGTGAAGGTGCGTGCGTCCATAAGAGATGGAGATGTTGCAGGCAGAGCGTAGGAAGTAATTCGTGAACTTTCACGTACAAATGCATCTGCATTTGTACGTGAAATTCCTCTGTAAGTGAAATTCCTCTGTCAAGCACGCGAGATGTTTCTGCTTGCACAGTGCAAGCGTTTCGAAAGGCTTACTAGAACGAGAATCACCAGCAAGACTGCCAATGACTCGCCAAATTCTCGTCATCGGTGAGAAAACATTCTAACTTTCGCAGAAGGACGCCCACTATGACCTACAGAGCTAGTTCGTATGGCGTCGAATGGCAGAGTTAAGCCTATTAAAGGTCATCTTCAAGGATTTGTCGTCCTTCTTCAGTATCAGTTGTCGCTCCACCCTTCTGCGCGCTGTACAATGGTTCCTGAGTTTTAAGTCCGGTGTCGGAAAATGACTAGGCAACATGACCATCGTGGTAGCAGCCATCTTACCAGAAATCATATTGTATTTATCCCAATTCACAACATGGCTAATATTACCACCGCGCATATAGAAGTCAGCAGTAAACTCTAAAATTGGATAGTGATCACTTCCCATGCGGTCAGGTGCAGTTCACCACTTCACACGGACATCAGGTGAATGCAAGGATAGGTCTGTAGATGTGGCTGAGGCTGGAGGCCGGAGGAAAGTGGGACTTCAGTCATTGGCCACGCACAGGTCCAAACTGTCGATCGCTTCTACAAGTTTGCGTCCGCGGGAATCTGTGTTCGTGTCAGACTGGCACCCTGACTGCACCCTGAAGCAGACGGGCACCCTGAAGAACTTTCTACAGCTCGTTCTTTCCTTTGAGTCCGTGATGACCGCCTTCGCAGCGAACTCCACCAAAAAGAACGCGTTCTTGTCACGCCTGCGGCAGAAAGGATGGGGACGAAGTGGGGTCGCTGGGTAACACTTCCAGGGTTCTACTAGGAAACATAAATACCCAAGAAAGTGGATGGGGAAACGGTGCCGCGGTAGCTCAATTGGTAGATCACTGTAAGCGAAATGCGGAGATTGTGGGTTCGGTCCCCACCTGCGGCAAGCTGTTCTTTTCATCCACTTTCATTTTCATTAATTTATCTTTTATTTATTCCATTTATTATGCACAAGTAATTTCCCCTATGTTGTCCTTGGTGTCAGTGTTTGTTGCCTTCTTATGATGACTTGTAAAATCAGGCCCCTAGGTTAACCCCCTTCCTTCTCGTGCCCGAAATGTTGGCACATGAAACAATGTGGAAGCAGTTCTGTGTAATTCGCCATTCCATGCCTCGTGAATGAAATATTTATAAGATTAGACCACTTAGTCTTAGGGGGCGAAGGTGAAAACTACAGTGTCCATAGGTGTAACTTGCAATTCTGTGTCTTGTGATCCCATCTGGCGAACAATGCTCCTGACATGAAGAACTCCTTTACGACTTCAAAAAATTGAGCAGGTCACATTCTGTGCGACATCTCGAAACACAACTTAAATGAAACGTGTTCGGACAAGACGGACGTTACAACGATGTCTGCAGATTTATTGCATCTGAATAACTCATTTAATTGTTGTTCTGTGCGTACGTCTAGAACTAAGGTCATTGGGTTGTAAAACGACTGCGAATAATTGCATGTCTCATAATAAATTTTACGACGGAGTAGAGGGCGATAGGGTAGAGTTGCCTCAAATCCATTCCCGTTGCTGTCGGGCCAATATAAGTCGGAATTCCGTCGCTCCTGTTTCCGCGTTGACTAACCACTTGGAATCTTTATACATCAATACTGTCCATATCAACAACTCTCTCTTCTGTGTACCCAATCGTTGACTCAATTTTATCGGAAAAGCAAGCTTCAGACCTCCCTGTAACGATCGTCCACAATCACCATGTACCTGCACTATCCGGCACATGTTAGGGAGCTTGGATCCTTCGCCTACCATTGCAGTGTCCCCGGAGTCGCTTACTTTCTCCTGTCGGGAACCCCACGCCAGAATCCGCGTTGAGTTGGCGCTCGTACTGTAAGTACAGTATCTCAGCAAAGAGAAGGACGTCTTTCATGAAATTATGGCAGATTCTTGCAAGATATATGTATAGCCAGGAATTTGACAAGCCGGAATGCAACAAGCAAGCAATAGACGACTTCGTCGTCTTGCGGTAGCAAGCTCAACAGTTTATCAATGTGTGCAAATTAATTGCATATGTGCAATTGCATAAGACTGCAGCAGAAAGAACAAATGTCTAATTTGAGTAAATGAGGTGATTTTCTTGATTCGGACGTCCTGAAATTGCACAGTGAGCAATGAGCGACGCCCTAATTCAGCGCTCCACAATTGTTATCACTAATTGAGTTTTTGTAACGTGCATTCAGATCACGGTGCAGGAGCGTTACTGCTATCCACCTGCATCTTATTGTGACCGTCGCTACCGGTATTGTACCGTATACCACGTACTCAGCGGCTAAGAATCGTAGCTATTGACGCAATGAGGCGGTTACTGTTTTTCTAATTACGAAACTTTCTACAACACGGAGGGTGGCCATGAGAAGTATCTGCCACAACGAAAATCAACAGGTGTATTTCAAAATTGAAGATACGCTCGAAACTTGATGTGGTGCCTCACAAAGGAAGTAAGCCTGTACGGCTAAACATCAGGGAATCATTGATGTTTGTCCACACCGATTTTTGGACCACAAGATCCTGGAGATATCCTCGATAGTCTCTAGCTTGATTAGGAGATCATTAATCTGAGTGTTAACAAACCGTTTATGCGCCGCTGCCAGTGAGAGAGATGCAAATGAGAGAAAGGGCAGGGAGCTTAACCAGAGTTAAATCCTACTGTTTGCTACCCTGCACTAAGAGAAGGGAAAGGGGAACTCAAGACGGAAAGAGCGGGGACGAAAATAAAAGCGTGAAAAAAATGGAAAGGGACGGAATGAGATCATTATAGCATCTCTAATGCGCCACTGCCACGTAAAACGGTCGACAAAGCCTCTACCGATTTTCGATGCGACGAAAGTTCATGTCGGCCGCTGCTAGCGAGCTTATGAGATAGCCTATGGGATGAAGTTTTAAAGCGTTTCATTAGAGTATTGATATTTTTTGGCAGCTTCTTGATTATAAAGTTGTACTGAGCCAGGTGGCGCCAACTTTAAACATGAAATTTACCATACGGCAGCTGATCTCCTGTTCTTACTAGATAAAGTGCACTCGAACACAAGCGCTGCAGGGGCAAGCAAACTCATCAGTAGCTTTATGTCCGACATCAAAGCAAGCGAACCATGCACTCCTGTACTAAAAGTAAGCTTTTGTGAAAGATGAGGCTCTCTTATTAGCATAGGAGATTCTATAGCTCAGTGCAGCGTATAAAAGATTGTCGAAATTTTATTATTTACGCTTACATGGCTTAGTTTGAAGGCACCACTTTTAAAAAGCGTAAGAACGGAAGTAGAAAAAATCCCAAAGGCACCGTCTCACTGTCAAATTATAGGACGTAGTTCTTATTTGTAGAATGGTTATCGATGTTTAGGTTATTCAGGGGAAAGGAATGAACAAATTCAGAAATCTGTGTGCGCGATGCTTCAATAATAGTTTGAGGAGCTAACAAAACTTCGAATATATTCATTAAAACACGTCGCTTCAATGAACCAAGAGAAGAGGCAGACCTTAGAAACGGTTATTCAACAATGCATGATAACCATGCCATCAATAAATAATTAAGAAGTCTTCCAAATATAGGTAACGTTCATGAATTACGAGAATGAATTCGTGGTATAAAGTTGATTACTTATATACAACACCACTGATGGAGCGATTTCACGCAGCCGTACAATACATGAATAGTTTTCCAACTATCTACCAAAATTGAAAGACTGTGGTCATCCTTTAGAAGAGAACTATTCATTATACGGGTGTCTACAGCTATTTAAGTCAGAGCTGTCAAAGAAGAAGACACAGTCCCTACAATGTTTTTCACTTACCATTGGTAATTATTTCCGGTACAACACTACATTTCTGTCCTAAGCACGTAACGAACGTGAGGGTGCTTGTGCAGATGTTTCTCAAAACCATCTTACAAGAAAAATAAGTAACGAAACTGCTGCACGCCGGGCTATTTTGTGTTCTCCTAATTCTAGGGTGCGAAGTTAGCAGTGTTTCTTTTCCATGTTCCGCGTTGTACACACCATGTGCAAAATCAAAATCAAATATAGCGCAATTTTATCGACAAGCGTCGGCTCAGAATGCATGAATATTGTAAAGATATTGGTTCTGCGCATATTGACTTTGCTTTCATAATATATAAAGCCGCCAACGTGCCTCACTGGCTATGTACCCACGTGTTTGCTTTTCTTCGTGTAATCACGGCGATAAGTCAAAGGTGAAGGACAGGCCAGAGGCTGGGACATTGGCGGCCTGTCAATCTTAAAGCCAAGGGTTTTAGGCGAACCTTCCCAGGCTCGGCTCAGCCTAGCTGTTGCTGCTGCTCTTGCTGATGCCTATTTAAGATATCTGCTTACATGTAGCCCTATTTGTACTGCCCAAAGAGATGAGCCGGTTACGAGCTCTATTCTCGAAGCAGACAACAAGCGACACCATAATACTATCAGTTTTACCAATATACATCTTTGAGCACAAGATTCCTTTATTTAGGCGAACTTTACGCGTTCCTTCCCGAGCCTTCAAACGCAGGTGCTTAGGGAAATGGATGATGATGATGATGATGATGATGATGATGATGATGATGACGACGACGACGACGACGACGACGACGACGTGTGGTGTTTTATGGAGCAAGGACCAGGTATGGTCAAAGAGCGCCATGACAAATGGTAATGTTATCAAGGTGTTGTGGATTGCATGGACAATAAATTCTACATGACAGGGCTGTAAGAGTGCCTAAAAACTGTTGCTGTAAACGGCGCAAAACATACAAGATCCAAAATGATGACACTTATTTGTTATACAAGTGGGCTAGGCATCTGGGTATAGTTAAAAAAAGGCACAACAAAACATAACAGTGACACTAGGGCTTCAAGAAGGCTCTCGAATACAAAGTATACGTGCCAAATTACCTGGCCAAATTATTTTCAGGGTGTCGGTTTCTGCTATGTAATCTAAAGCTATTTTAAGATTAAAAAGCGGTTCATTGCTAAGAAAATATTGCCCGGTGAAGAGGCATGTTCAGAAGAGAAATACTTTTTCCTCTGTGGTTCAATCGCAGGACATTGAGTAAGAAGTTGCAGAACAGCGAGATTGTTGCCGCACTAGCTACAAGCCAGATGATCGCTCCCAGTCAAAAGGTAAGGGTGAGTACCGCAAGTGTGTCCTATTCTTAATCAACAAACATGTCCTTCCTTGTATTGAGTACTCCATTCTCTTTGCGAATTCTTCCTCAGCTTCCAGCGTAGAAAACACTTTATCTCTGATGCAGGGATGGGAATATTTGCACCTGTATCGCTAAAAGATACTAACGCAGCGTTTTCGTCGGCATCTTCATCGTATTTTACACTTTTGTGGCCAGATACCCAGCAAAGGACAATAACTTGGTTGCACATATATGTGGAGCATAAGCAGCTGTGCAGATCATTAAAAATAAACGTCTTATGTTTTCGTGGACTAGTCAGGGCTCTCAGTAAACTTACTGGGTTGGTGAATACCGTAGCCCAGGCAAGACATGTGACCCTTATGCTTTGAACAGCCGAGAGCACAGCGTATGCTTACGCTTTAAAGATACTTGTGCTTGCATTTAGTGCCCCAGATGTTGAAAATGAAGGTCCAAGAGCTGCTTGAGGAACGCCAGTAGGAGACTTGCAAGCATTTGTGTAGTACTCTGTGTAAGAGTACTTGTCCTGCAGTTCAAGAAAATGGAAGTGTATATGTGTGTCCGGCGCACGCTTTGATATCTCTATGAAAGAGATGTCACATTCAATGGTCTGCCATTCGCAAGGCGGGGGCAGGCGAGTGCGAGGCATCAGGACATTCTGTCGAAGTGTGGCACCTATGTCTTCTGACAGTACTTGTAACTGGAGGGACAGAGGAGGCCTAATGGCTGGGCGGTTACGGAACAGCCTGACAGTGGACATGTTCCGAATAATAAAATAGCATGGATGCTGAATTTCCGATTTAACCTTGACAGCGTACGAGAAGCTTAAATGGGTCTTTTGGGGATGTACAGATCATTCGTTGGATTTAATGTAGAAGCTTTCCACAGAACTAGACCTGAAGGCAGCTGCGGCAATGCGGATACCCATCTCATGAACGGAACCTAGCGTCTTCAAAGCACTAGGCGCTGCAGTGTTACATACTATGGCTCCGTAGTGCAGGCGGGACTTAGAGAATCAGTGGGGTCCTCAAGGGTATCTACTTGTGTATTTACTAGTCACACCGCGCTCTGTGCCCATCTAGCTGTGTGGGCCCACTGAAACGGGAACGACCACAGCACTGCAAGTTTCGAGATCTTGCACTGTGGCTTGTGGCAAGCTGCGAGATCATATAGGCTATACAGGCTATTGCAGAGGCTCAAAAGGCATCTCCTGTCACTTCACCAAGATATGTGTACCAAGAGCTTCAGTAGTTTTATTGTATTCAGACACACTGTTCTCAGATAATTAAGGTGAGGAGCAAAAGGTAGTTTGGAGTCTGCGCTAATTCGTAAACGTTTTTGTTCGCAGCTAACAGATAGCCGTTGTCCATTAAGACCTAAACGGGGTCAGCTAGTATACCTCTCTTCTTCGAGGAGAGAGAACACATGATATTTTTAAGGGTTCTGTATATATCTATTTTCGTCAGCCCACTTAGATCATTTATGCAAACCAAGCTCTATTTGTTGCTAACAGATATTAAGAGTACGTGAGTGTTAATCTATTTCTACGTCATCGACATATACAGAATGAAACATTGCACGTGGAGTGAGAGTATGGAACCAGTTCATTTTTACAATGAATAGACTGCATCTAAGCCCACCACATACCCATACGCCCGTTTCCTGTGTAAATAGACGAGATAATAGATTTTCCAACCCTAACAGGGAACCTGCGATTAGAGAGAGCTTTGAATCACGTTCAAGAGGCTGCCTCGGATTGTCATTCAAGCCAGATTGCGGAGAATTACAAAAGGCTACGTGGTGCCGTATGCGTTTTTCATATCTATAAATACGTATAATAATATCTCTTTCTGCACGAAGGAATCCCGGATATTCGTTTCGATGCGGACAAGGTGATCTATTGTGGATCTACCTTCCCTAAAACAACACTAAAACCTTAGAGAATCCGTGTGGTCCTCAAGGCTGTATACTTGTGTATTTACTAGTGACACCGCGCACTGTGCTCATCTACCTGTGCGGGCCCACTGAAATGGGAACGATCTAAACACTGCAAGTTTCGAGATCTTGTACTATGGTTTGTGACAAGCTGCGCGATCACTGCTTCCCGTCTTCGTTACATTATAACGTGGGCCTACTGCCCAGAAATTCGGAAGTGATGAGTGAACAGAATACAGGAAAGATAAAAAGTCGAGAGAGAAAGAAAAACACTGAATATGGAGACATGAAAAGGCGACTGCCGATTTCCTCAGGGCGGGTCGTTCTGGCTGTGCCGTCTGTGCGAAGCAGAGACCACATAGGTGTGTTACCTCCAACGGGGGGGGGGGTTGCCTAAAGGAGCGAACACCTGGCATCGGCTCAACCCCCAGGATCCCCTTTTCCCCAGACACGGCTAAGCCGCGCAAGGCTACACGCGGTAAGGTCCAACCCTCATCTGCTCAGGTACATGGTGTCGCAGCGCCCTAAAAGCCTGCTTCCGAAGATGCCCCTGCGGGGCAGCAAGATGGGCTATGTTTGGAGATAGTCCATTAGTAGAGTGGAGTGACCGGGAAAAGTGCGCGTTGAAAAGTGAACCGATCCCATCAGACACTGTATTCCGCAATCGTGAAGATTACGTGGGTTTGGTATTGGAGGGCTTTCCAAGTCTCGTTGATTTCCCGTGCAGGTACCTAACCGCTGGGGTACAAAACGGGTTCCACAAAGAGAACGGTTTTACAGCAATTAAACAGTTGTTTATATGAGTACATGCCTGCTTCATAGATTCAAAACTGTGTTTTGGACCCGCAAAGCTATTTTTATATATATCTTGATATTTGTAAATTGGAGCTGCCTTGAATGACTTGAGCTAAAGCCTCAAGGATGTCCTTTCACGAAGCATTTTCAAGGGTTTCTATGCCAAATGCATCGCCATCAGCAGCAATTAAATTTTATGAACGCATGTCACGGTTGTACTACTTGAACATTGAGGTTGGCTGACCTACATTTGAGGGTGGCGCGAATTGGAATTGGGATTGAGCTAACGTGAAATCGCGAGTGGACCAGCTTGAAGTCGGGGAGTGGGTGAAACCTAAATTTGAGGGGGATATGGGGTGTGGGTCAACCTGAATTGGGCCTGCTATGGGGTGGATGAAACAAAATTTCGAGGTGGGCCAACTTGAAATATAGGGTGGGCCGAGCTACATTTGGGGGTAGGCCAACATGAAATTTGGGAAGGGTCAACCTACATTTTGGAGTGGGCCAACTTGAAATTTGGTGATGTGCCAACTAAACTTTACGAAACAAAATCAAAATCCAAATAACAGCCGAGCCAAAGAACGCTGCGCATCAGGAGACAATTCTCTGAATTTTTGTAGCTTTTTTCGTGTATTTGGAATTTGTGCCACAATAAACATGCTCAACTGCTGCTTGTTCCGTTCTATGAATTCCTTAGAATGCATTGTTGTTAATATCTAACGATGAAAAAGCCGAGGACACCTAAGCACTTAAAGTTGTGAACGCGAAACTATTAATGTTCATTTGAATACCACTGAGTGGTCCTTCGAGTTGTGAACTCGTCGCGGCCAATCGAGCGCATTGAGACACTTCACGCGTTTTTATTTTGCCGTGCCGAGGCGCCGTTCTGACGGAGGCGAGAGCTTGGCCGTAAAAGGAACGCGCGGGAAATACAGGGTTGCTTAAGAGTCAGTGAGGGTGATTTGGCGTCAGGCAATGTCCTCTCCCCTCATACAACACCCTGCGCGTTACTTTTTTTTCCTTTTTGTTCACTCTGCTGCCTCGAGACAGGTGCCGGCCGTGGCGTCCCAGGCTATGAGAATTTAGGTATCGTTTCTCTGCTACACACTCCGGACGTCAGGTTTTTTGCTCAATGTGCCATTTGCTGCTTTCGCGTAAAAAAAAATTACAGTGACGTTTCACTTAGTGAATCCGGGGGACGTGCAAGCGTATCGGTACTATAGCTCACACTACGCTATTGGCACTCGGTGCCCCTAGAGGCCTGTGCTATCTGCAAAGCAGATCATATTAAAAACACAGCTCGCGCAGCCGTGCCATACGACGCAGCCGCCGGGGTGGAACGCCCCATTGTGAAATTCGCTTACTATCTAAATAACTTAGGATAGTGTCAGCGCGCACGGGCAAACATGAACACTTCCATTCGATGACCACGCAGACTCACTGCCAAAACGCTGGCGAGAAGAATCGCAGCAGCAGCAGCGAGCGAAGTCACCTTCCAGCGGTCTGTCGCTTCAACACAAATTGAGTGGTAAGAACACAACCCACGGAAAGCTACGAGCCATCGACCCACCTGGACTCTGCCCCCAAAGCAGATCACTTTCAGGATAAAGCCCACGTGACCGCGTGCGGACGAAGTACAACGCCTTCCTCCCAGCCCTGCTCCGGCGCCACGCGTTCAGCGGAATATGGCGCGCTTCTTCGCCTTGCAGAGGGGAGATTGAGCCGCCATCGTCAGCTCACCGTCGCATGCTATCATTCGTACACACAGCGTACGGCGCGGGAGCATGGTGTTACCGCTGGAGGAACCCGGTACGTATGCCTCGTGAAGAAAAGTTGTAGCAAGTGCCAGCAAGTGCAAGAAGAGGTGAACCCAGCGCGCCTTCACCTACCTTCCTCGTCCAGGACACTCCGCCTCGCTTCTCCATCGCCACTTCGCTCAACGTTACCAACACATTCCCCTAGGTGGCGTTACATTGCCCCGCACTCAGCAAACACCTTCGTTCTTTCCCCAGTGCGGGATTCTCTGCACCTCCTGGAGGCTTCCTCGTTCGCTTGCTTCGCGATGTCGCACAGACACCACCGATTTCACTGACTGATCAGTTATGCTTGTACGTAACTGGTAACTAGGCATTTTTGTCAAGCTGGGCAAGGAACTTCAAGATGACACCGCTGACACTTTCTTTTAATCATTGTAAATGCTGTGCCGTTACTTTAAGAAGGCCGAAACCATCCTGCACGCCGAATACGACGGCGTGGCAAACGAGAAACTGGACGCGGAATTTAGCGAATCAGAAATTCGGATAGTCCTGTTCGAACTAAAGACCCGATCGGAGCCCGGCCCAGACCGAGTTACCAACAAGACTCTCCATAACCTAGACGTCAAGTCAATCTCCCGACTCGCGGCCTACGTCAATGAGTGTTGGCGAGGGGCTTTCCTTCCCGAAACGTGGAAACGGGCCCGCGTTATCATGATTCCTAAACCTGGCAAGCAAGTTACGCTCGATAATCTAAGACCGATTTCGCTAACGTCTTGCGTCGGCAAAGTCATGGAACACGCATTTCACACCCGCGTGACCTTCTTTCTCGAAGACCATGACGCGTTCCCGCACTCCACGCGAGGATTCCGCTGCATCTTTCCGCACAGGACGTATTGCTTCAGCTTAAACACCAGATCGTAGAAGACACTACCAGCTCCACTGAGGCAGTTCTAGGCCCATATATTAAAGAGGCCTTTGACAACATCAAACACGAAGCGATCTCAAAAACAATTGGAACATTAGTACTAGGCCAAAGAACGTATAATTTCATTAGAGGTTTCCTCGCGGGCAGGCGCGCATGCATCGACGTCGGCGACAAGGAATCGCCGGAATTTGAGACGGATTCGTCCGGCGCGCCACAAGTATCCGTGATATCACCATTACTCGTTAGTTCTACTCGGCCTACCCGAGAAATTAACAGAAATAGAAGGATTACATCACAGTCTCTACGCAGATGACATCACCCTCTGGGTTCCCGGGGGAGGATGTGACGGTCACGTCGAGCGAACGCTACAGGCAGGGGTAGATGCAGTTCAGAAAAACTTGCGTGGAACGGGCCTCGAGTGCTCGGCTACGAAGTCGGAACTCTTACTGTACAAACCCACAAGGAAATGTCGTAAAACCCTGAGCAAAGAGGACAGGGAATACTTCAATATACGCATTATATTAGCAGATGGTAGTGCCGTGCCGCATGTAGACAAAATTAAAATCCTGGGGGTTCACCTGCAGGCAAATGGTCATTACGGAGAGACAGTGCGAAGACTTCGTCGTTCGGTAGATGACAGGATCCAACTCTTGCGTCGCATCAAAAATAGACGCAATGGTATGCGTGAAGAGTGCGCGATCCATCTCGTGCGGGCGTACGCGATAAGCCGCATAACGTATGTTGCCCCCTACCTGAAGTGTATAGGGTCCGAAAAAAAGAAAGTCGAATGCATGATCCGAAAGGCTTTCAAGAGGGCGGTCGGCGTTCCACTCAACACGAGCACCGACAAGTTTTTAGAGCTCGGACTTCACAACTCACATGACGAGTTAATCGAAGCGCACGACGTTCCGAAATACGAACAATTATCGAAGTCAAAGAAAGGTCGATGCATCCTCGAGTCACTCGGCGCCAAGGACCACACTCAGCATGGAGAAAAGACCGTGGTTCCGGCCTCGGTCCGCGACCGCCTGATCATCCCGCCGCTTCCCAAGAACATGCACTCAACTCACCATGCCGGGAGACGCAACAAACGAGCAAGCGACCTTCAGAAGAAGTTTGGTAACAGCAACGAGGCAGTGTACGTAGACCCTACACGATATGGAGGAGGTAGAAGCGCACACGCGATCTTGGTTGTAGACCGCACGGGTAAGTGCCTCGCGCGCGCCACGGTGACCACGGGACACACGCAGGTGGCCGAAGAAGCCGCGATAGCCCTAGCACTCGCCGTGGTGCCGAACGCTGCGATCGTGATCAGCGACTCGCAGGCAGAAATCTGTGGCTTCGCGCGCGGTCGCGTCTCGCGGGAAGGGGCCCGCAGACTCCAACTTTCTGACGATGGCGACTCGTCATCGCTCTAACAACCCCCAAATTCTACGGTCTTCCTCTTCTGGACCCCGGCACACACCGATGTTTCGCTCGCGGGCAACGAGGCGACCCACGCCCCGGCTCGATGTCTCACACGCCGTGCAGCCGCTGATTATGTAGCCGCCGCCTCCACCCCCGAGAGCAGGGCATCGGATCTGCCGCATCGGCACACTACGACAGAAATGCAGCAACAAGAAACACAGTGGGCGTGGGGCGATCGCCTAACCGCGTTCAGGGACTTCATCCAGCACTACAGACTTGAAAGACACACATTCCCGCCTCCGCAAAATAAATTGAACAGGAAGGAGGCCGTAACATTACGCTTTCTCCAAACACACACTTACCCTAGCCCCGCTATCTTACACCAGTGCCACCCGCGTTTATATCTAACAGAGGCGTGTAAAGCTTGCGGACAGAGAGCGACGCTGCGACACATGCTCTAGGAATGTGCCAGCAACTGCGGTAATCACACCAGCTGCGCTCCCGACGCGTCCATAAACGCGACCGTTGCCAGAGTACGGGAATGCTCGAGCTCGCTTCTTCCCAACGCCGCCCCGGATGCGGGAGCCGCCGGGGACCTTCTCCGTAGGCGTCGCCGCCGCTGGGAGGCGGCTCTCAAAAGTTGAGAGCTGGCAGACCAGCTCTGGGCTGTCCGGCAAGCCGAGGATGCCGCTCATGTCCAAGGACTTCGAGGCGCCATCTGAGGATACCAGAACAAAATTGTTGTTGTTGTTGTTGTCCTGTGTGGCCGTGGCACATACCCACAGTGGGGGATTGGCCATGAATCGGGTGGTTAAATCAGGAGGAAAAAATAATAATCGAGGAGTTAACAATTTCAACATTGGAGTTTAACGAAAACTGCCGGACCATTGTTTAATAAAGTTTCTTCTTCCTTTATAGCTTACCAATGCTCTTCTTGAGGTAAGAGTGTTTTGTTTATTGTAAGAGGGTAATTTAGTAGTCCAGTTTAAATCACTTTTCCCTTCAGTATTACTTTACAGCGCTCCTCGTGAGCATGTGACATCATTACGGAGTCATACTGGCGCACTACCTGAACATGTAGAGTTATCAGAATGCAAACGGCACTTTTCTAGTAGAGCGGGGTTCAATAAGAAGTTCAAACCTAAATACATTTACACTTTCTTAAGTGTAGGTAACCAGAACGGGAGGCGATATTGTCTACAAAAAGTTTGAAGTCAAGTAAGACAACAATGCAATAGCATAAAGTCACATAGCAACGCAAGGAGGCCTTCGCACTGCACTTTGCATAGCGCTGCTTAAAACCGGGAAAAGCAAATCTTTATAGCTTCTGAAATATATACGCGTCAGGGAGCAAAAATAAAGTGAGTCTGAAGAGGGTGCCCTCAACGATGCAGCGAAAGATGGCGGCAGAAATGTCAAAGGGAACGGCGCTATATATGGCTGCTGAAATTCGACTAACATATCCCATTCAACGGACACGAAAGCGTAGAGCCATCGCTTCCGGCGGTCACGCAGTTCGGAAGTCATTCTCGTTCCGGGTGCGTCTTGGTGTTTTCGACATTCTTGTGGTTTTTGTAGGCCGCGCTACCGAAATGTCTGTACTTATCTCCGCTGTCTGCTTCCTTTCGCATTCTGTCGTGACCTGCTGCTGTTTCTTGCCAAATGTGTTCTATGAAGGCAAAGAGCGGAGGGAAATTCTCTGACGTGGATGTACTTATCCGGAAAAGAGGAAATAATAATACCAGACGATCGCTGCAAGCGCGAGAAAGAGAAGACGGGGAATAAGTGGAATGGCGGAAACATAAAGGAACCAACCCCTGGGTAACGCGCACGCTCGCAGACCTCGGAAGGGTCTACTTGCGCTTGCTTCGGGGGCATTTGCAAATTGCATTCGCATCGCAACCGAGGGAGTACCGAGACGCCTAACTCGATTGGGGCCTACCGAGCACGCGTCGCCTCCCGGCTGAATCGTGCGATCCATGCAGATGCTGCGCAGTAATGAAAAAAAAAAGAAAGATGGACGAAAAATGTGTTTATTACCACGCGGCACAGGGAGGGGCGAGGACATCGGAGAGGTTGCAAAGTTTTTCTCCCAATTAGTGTAGGAACTGTTGGTCTGCCTCATCTTTGGTGTCGTGCTATGACCGCGTGATTCCACTCTCAGCGTCATCTGTATTATAATCTTTCGATGCCCGCAACGCGCGCGAGCAGTGCATTTTTCCCGTGGCGGCAGTTATAGGCTATATTGGTAGTTTCTTGACCGGGATCTATCGATTAGTAGTCCAGAGGTTGTACCGTAGTGTCATATTATTGCAATCATTGCTTACTGAATACGAAATACGCGTTCACGCTCCTGACCGAAATGATTCAGTTGTAAGCTGTGTCATTCTGTTTGAGGCTCCGTTAATGGCATTTTTTTCAAGCCGCTATGGCCCGCTTATTTTACTGGCGCAAACATCGCTCAAATAAAATCTAAAATGGGGAGGCTTCGTGATTTTCCTCAGTAACTCGTTCTGATATCGAACAACTGGCATTTTATTTTAATTTCAAGGTAAACTGTATTGAGGCAAAGTAATAAATAATAAGTATAAATATTTTCAAATGCGCATATCTCAGTAGGTCCAGTATTGCTTTGAATCGAGAGTGATCTTAAATTAGCGTGCCGATGTATGCATGACTATTATTCCGGAAGCCCATCTGCCTGGATAAGGACCCATGGATATGTCATGTTTATGGGCTAGTTCACATCATTTGGGACTATATGAGGTTGCAACAGTAAAAATTATATTGTTTTGGGGAGGGGGGGAGGACAGCATCTACGGAACAGTTAAAGTCACAGGAAAAGCTTTCGCACGTTTTCTTTTTTAAGCAACAAGCGAAAGCTGCTAAAAGAGCGACTGACCAAATGAAACAAATACGCTCATGGCCAGCCAAGAAGGACGAATGCATAGGTTTCAAAGAATCGGTGCGCTAAGCTGTACATTGAGAAGGTATCGACACTCAATGACTTTTCTCAGATGTGTTGGAAGCCATTTAAAATTTGACATGTAATCCGTGCATATTCCTGCCTTCATGCTTCGGAACAAGCACATTACTGCTTGCCTCTAAATCAATAATCGACAGCTGCTGACATCCTCAAGAGACCGCACACATGTGAAAGACATAATCGCAATTCAAGTTGCTTGTTATTATACCTTGACAGAGTGGCTAATTGTTCTAACTGGTGATCCATTACCATGCGTGCATGGCATGAAGTGGAAACGTTGATGTAGACAACGAAATGCGCTTGGCCTTCCTGGTTTTGGTGCTGTACGCTCGCCATTACGTTATTTTATGAATTGGCTGAAAAAGCGGGAATTTGACTTTTTGTAGAAGCGAAATCTTCCTTAGCGGATTATCACCACTTCAGCATCAGTTATGTTCCTGTTCTCTTATCCTGGGCCAATATCGGAGATAACGAAGACTAGGAATGTAGGCCAATATGTACGACTGGGTATGCATGTGCCAGATGTTCCACATTGGGAGCGAGGACTTACGTTATCGCCATCTGTCGGAAGCGCCTCTCTTGCGCAGTATGAGGGATCACGCGGAGCGCTCCTCATAGGGTTCGCTTACGGCGCTCAATATAAACACCACGCGGCAGCCCTCCTGGACATCTATGTAAGTACTCTATAAACGAGGGAAGATTTTGAGTGTCGATATAATAAAGTTGGGCAAATTGAAAGCACAGAATCATATACAGACGCTATCTGTTTACTGAATACGTACAGTGAACGCCACTGCTCGCGGTCGCGGCGATGTAGTCTCCCGAACCGGCTTCTTTCGTGAAAGGTAGGCAAACACTGAGAGAAAACTATGTCAAATATGTTCTTATAGTGGGCTGTCTGTATAACCGAATGGAACATAACAAAATGAAGCCCCAATGCAGTGATCGCACGGTTTCGCAGCGACCGACTATGCGTCTGCATGTATGACCGCGCACAATGTTTTGCTTTCGCTGTGAACGCATTTTCGCACCGTGCCGTGAGCTTTAGGCAGCAGCATATGAGCATTTGCAGAAGGTTTGAAATCCGGGCCACTTGGTACACCGTTGAAACGAAAAAAAAAACAGTCACAAAACACAAACGACAAGAGGAGACGTTCACACAACAACGACTGGACTATCAACTGAGCTTTATTAGAAACGGCGTAGTCGCAGCAAGGCCAGCAGAGCATGCGCAACTACAGCATCGCTAATCACTGAGCAAGAAAACAGAAGATATCGCATCTATCGTGACCGACCTAGAAATGCAAATTCTTTTTCAAGTAAGCGAACCGAGGTTGTACTAATGCCATCGTCTCCTAATAAACTGATGCAGTAAGCTTCCAGGATTTCTCGCTCTTCTTTGCCCTTGCCCCTACCAGGAATCGTTACATTGCGGAACAAAGGGTAAGAGCCACATTAATTCCAATGGCGAGGCATGTTTGCACCGTTACCTACCGTTATAAATATTAGCATTTGACATTACACTAGCAACCATTGTTGCGTGGACGCTATCAGAACTGTTCAAAAATAATATCGGTATAGAGAATTCGACGCATACGGCGACTGTGATGTGCCGTCGCGACAAATCAACCTTTTTTTTTTTACTTCTAAATTCTTGGACATTCCAGTATTATTTCTCAAGTTGCGTCGCACTGTATGTTTATCGGTCTTCTCAGCGTACGATTTCCCTCTGCTTCTTTTCCGTAAGGCAGTGTATTATTTGTTAACACAAGCATGACCATATGCCATGCGTTTTTTTTTAATGTGCGTCTTACCGCTCCCTTTCCGTTCCAGTGAACTTGCCAGTATCTTGCATCAACAAGTTCATAGACCAAACCGTCAGGACGTTAGCCGGGCAGCGGGCGCGGGCGAGCTTCTCATTACGCATTTTTTGCTGCTACCTAACATCGCAAACCCGTCACCGTAGCGAAAAATCTTCCTCGCGTCTGTGCTTGCTGCATAACCGAGTTGCAGCCGATGGCTGTCTGCCGGTTCTAAGTTTCGCGAGGCAATCTTCACGCAGCTCCTTGTCCTTCAGCTACGTGTGAATAAGGCTGACACCGGGCTCCGTTGCGTGCGTCCGCCACCGCGGTTCCGATCAGTAGCCTTCCATGCTGCACACCTCCAAAGGCCGCCACTACCTATTATAGTACTTTCAAATGTTGTCAAGCAGCCATCGAAGATGGTAAGGCCTCACCACTTAATCAGAACCGCAGCAAAGCTGCGACCTTATACTTTTGTTTTCAGCTTGCTTCAGCGCTTGCGAAGCAGCCGACGCGGCCGTTCTGTCCACCTGATCCCTCATGCCACGTGGTGAGGTGGTGAGGGAATTTAACCGTCTGCTCAAGGTCCATGATATCGAAAGGCTCGTTAGGAGAGGCAATAGGTTTAAATGGTACAGGTTTGTGTTCGTGACGACCTTACGAGTTTGAGAAATGGCGCAGGATGACACGTCAGGTAGACATCGGCGCGCATGCCAGGCCACAGAAACATTTCTTTAAGGCAAGCCAGAGTTTTCTGGTGACCCAGGTGTCCAGTAGAGGGGGCGTTCCGACAGGCGAATAGTATGGAGGGTCTCATGGCTAAAGCTTCACAGGTAGGTACGATTTACTTTACTTTCTGTACGTCAGTGATAAAGGATGATATCGCGGTATGTATAACTAATACAGTATAGCCTGATGAAAGCCTCTAAAGGTGGCACTTAGGTGTACTGCTATCACAACAGAGGCGCTGGTCGATGTTACAGATTTAGGTAGGTTTTGATTCTGTAGCTGCTCGGAGATCGAGTACTGCAAATGCCAGCGTAGAATATTTAGTAATGGCAGGGTAGCGTCAAAGCCGGTTGGCTGCTTGGTGGTAAGAGCCACTGCAATGAACGACCGTGAAGCTGTAATCTTGAAGTTTCAAGGTGCATCGTGTGAGTTTGGCATTTAGATCTTTTAGTTTGGAGCCAGCGCAATCCAACGTTGTCAGTAACAATAGCAAAATGTAGGCCGTAAACATAAAACCGAAGCTTCTAAATGGCACAGACTGCCACAAGACACACAAGTTCTGAAGCATGGTACCGGCATTCTGATTCACTAAGGCAGTGATTAGCACAGACAACGGACTTCTCGTTCCCTAAGGAGTCGGACGGTAGAATTGCACCAAAACCAAGACCACTAGGGTCAGTGTGAATGATGCTAGCGGGGTCCTCTTGACACTGTGAGAGTGTCGGTGGAGTCCTCAAGGCTGCTTTATTATTCCGGAAGGCTGACTCATTCTCACGAAACCAATGCCACTCCTGATTTTTCTTCAGAAGCTCACTGAGAGATGAAGCACGAGCGACGAAGCAAGAGACCAAATGGCGGAAGTAGCAAGCGAAGCACAAGAAACTTTCAGCTTTTATTGCCATCGTAGGAGGCGGAATGGTTGCTTAAGCATGTAGGTTCGAAGGGCCAGGGCTGATGCCATGGGCACTCACAACATGACCCAAGGAGGTAACTTCTGAATAGCCGAAGAAGGCTTTATACGGAGCCCACCATCATCTAAAGCGCGCAAGACGAGCTCCAAACACCGTTGGTGTTCGCAAAATGTGTGAGCGTAAACGATGATGGCATCCTAATGCACCAACGTCATCGATCATTTCAAGTGTCCAAGGATCCGTTTCATTAGTCGTCGGAACATTGCAGTGCTTTAAAGAGTCCAAAATGAAGGCGGTTAAAACGCTACAGGCCGCCAGGTGTGATAAAACCAGTCTTATCCACGTCGTTCTCGTCGACTCCGACTTCCCAGTAGCCGGAAAAGAGGTGGAGTGCAGTGAAAAATACGAACCCGTAAAGTCAAAATAAGGAGTCGTCGAGGCGGGGACTAGGCTACGCATCTGGCTTGGTAATGCTGTTTAGGCGACCATAGCCTACGCAAAATCGCGCTGTGTCGTCCCTTCTCACGAGAACTACTGGGCACGACCGAGGACAGAACGAGCGAGTAATGATGCGACGCTATAAGTCTCTTCCACTTGAGTTGTAATTTCTGTGCACTCAGACTCAGAAACGTGTCTAGCGGGTGAATGAGAGCCAGCGTTGTTGTTGTGACCAACAAGAGTAATACAGCCGAGCTCGGTCGGTGATCACACCAGGCAGCTTCGAAATTTCACCAGCAAGCTTGGATACCGGATTTTGCAGATGACGTTGGGATCGGACCGAACTAGAACACATTCCCGCGGACAGAGTCATCACCAGTGTGGAGAAGTACAGAATTTCACTGTTCCGTAAACGGAGCAGGGATGAAGGCCTGCTCTGGACGCTAACGCAGTTCCAGAGTGTAGGCACAAAGGCCTGTCTGATAGGTTGAACACAATCGCAGCAAATGCAGAAGAGGTGCGCAGTAAAGGGCGTGGGACGGCAAACTCATTGCCCGGTAGCGAGCAGATAGCACAGTCAACAAAGACATCTGCATCTAAGCATGCGTCCATGTCGCAACGAACCAGTGCCCACGTAGCAGAAGACAAGGGTATCGTTACCATAGATGTTGCCAGCAGAGGAAAAGAAAACGGTGGGGGTGGGGAAACATCGCCGTTTTCGTGGGCATTCGGTAGATGCAAAATTGTTAGAGCACATATCCATGTTGGGAGAGCACGTACTTTCGTACAAATGTAAGATAAATGCTTGCACAACGACGAAGGGCCATTGCTCAGAAATGGGCGAGCTCCTGCGGCCGCGCGGCTGGCCAACTTAAAGAGAGAACGCACATACAGGGACAGCACTTCATGTGCGACTGCTTTGGCTGGCAGGTCAGGTGCCAGATCGTGAGCCAGCACTCCTATTACGCACACGGCGTGGATAACGCTAATTCTTGCACCCAGTGTTGAGAGCCAGTTGTAGCCCAAAATTGAGGGGGCGCAGAGGTTTTGTACCACAATGAATGGGACTCTTGCGCTTTTTTCAGGAAGCAGTCACAATCATCGAGATTTTTCCAAGGCATGGTAGACGAGTTCCGCTAGCTAGTAGGAGGCCGGCCGGTGCGAATTTAGCCGTGGTAGGATCGCACTCATCAGGAAGCAAATTTGTTCCAAGAAATTGATAGCCGCACTGGTGTCGATTAGGGATCCAAAGTTTTCCGGTGGCACACATAGCTAGACTTAGAATGTGGGCCTACCTGTAAACGGGCCCAGTGACCGCAGAGGGGCTTGACGACTTACGCGGGGTCCTGGCCTCGGTGCTCAGCAGCGAAGTTTTCGGACGAAAGGGTACGGCGCACACAGCCTCGATTTTAATGGTCAACCTCGTTGCATTGATAGCAGTGCATGGTTGGAGAGCGCTGGTGGTAAGCGTCAGAGCGTCTGTCTTGACCTGCTGACACTTGTTGATTCGGAGAAGGGTAGGGTTGGGGCACTGCAGTGGAGCGCTTTACTATGTGACCTTCCAAGGCAAGAGCTAAGGCAACGTGAACTGTAGACGGGTGGGCGAGGTGGACGAAGTGTTGAACGCAGAGGTCAGTGATGGCGTCGATGAATGCTTTGGTACCAACGAAGTCGGCAGTGGAGTTCATACAACCAGCCAGGACCTTCCACGAAAGGCACTCGACATGAACAGCGAGCTCTTGTGGGCCATATTGGCCCTGCTGCATGTCCTGTTTTCTGTAAGATGTAGGTGCTGAGTATGGACATCACGATAGCGGAACTAGAGTGCTGAGACGATACTTGCGAAGTTGTAATGGTCGGATGCCGGCAGGCATTCCCGAAATTCAGCGGTAGCAGAACGAAGCTGAGCCACAAAGATATGAGCTTTGTGGTGAGGTGGCCAGGAGTAGAGAGCAGTGACAGACTCTAGCTGCATATGAAAAGCAAACCACGACGTGGGTTCGTTAAAGGTAGGTGCACTTGAGAAGGATCTTTGATATTGCTGCGCGACGAAATTGGGAAAGGGGGATCAAGGTGCAAGACAGGTGGAGCTTGATCAGTGGAAGCAGGCGACACAAGGCTTGAAACACGTGGGTTGAGATCGGCGATGCCACTTTCCGCGGGTGATATACGCTGTACTAAAAAGTTATCAACGGAGAGCAGTCGCTGGTCAAGGCGTGCTTCAAAAGAGTCCAGGAGACTCGCTAGGTCGGGCGCAGGCTGACAGCTAGTGAAATCCAAATTGGCAAGGTGAATGTTTGGATATATCCTACCACAATGTGAAACCTGGAATGGCGGCGACGGTAGTGGTGGTGTCACTAGAGGAAAAGACATCGTCCAGTTGAGTGTCCGATGAAGGTGCCCGCACAGACAGTCGCGCCGATGCGAGCGAATGCATCATACTGGGGGTCATCTTGCTGCGGGTTCACATGACCACTGCCACCAAAATATAAGGGAAATCCCGTGTCTTGAACGCGTTCCAAGCGGCACACGACACCCCCAAATCTCAGCCTTTCCAAAAGCTATTCCCCTGACCAACTGCTACTCTATCTTTCTGCTGGCCTTTCTTTTTGTCCTCTTTCACTTGCGACGAGATATATAGTAACTAAACATAAATCAAACTCTGCGACGGCAGTATTCCCTGCTGAAAGCCCTACAAGGCCGATCCGTGTTCGAGACGCAGGAACAACTTGCTGCTGCGTGGGCGGCGTACGCTACAGCGTAACGCCGGAGGCTCCCAGTCGCACCGCTACCGCAAGAGCAGGCCGAGGCAAGTCGACAGCGTCCAAAAAGAAAAAAAAGGTGTCTGCAGTTGAACAACATGAAGTCGACGTACATCGTGCCCGCGCCCGCATGCCGAAGTACAGAAACGCGAAGCAGATGCAAGGCGACAACGCTGCGAGGATCCTGTCGTCTTAACCGATGCTGCTCTTTGTCATCAACTTTTTTATTTCATGTTTGTCTGCGCACGTCCTGCTACGCGTGCTTACTTAGCCAGCCTATGTTCATTGCAATTCGTGCTTCCAACAAAGCTAAGAGGCTTACTTAGTTTAAAATTCTAAAATGTTTCTATGGCATACATTAGTTCGCCCCTGCGACGAAATTGTGATCTTTAAATAAATATATTAGTAAAATTATCCAATTGCTGTATTCGAACAGAGAACCTCTATCACTGCAGCCCAATATTTGAACCATTACGCCAAGAACGGTTTTCCACCATAATGGAATGCCTCAAAATTGGATTGTTTTCACTTGTTCAACCCAAGAAAATCTTTAGAAGTAATTAGCACGTCATCAGTCAAAGTGTGGGCGCAGCTCTAAGGCAGCGCAGCTGAAACAAGTTGTGTGCGACGCTCCTGATTTTCCCCCTAATGCAGGGAACGACGCGATAAATTGCGGTGCGCAGTGACTCAGCCCCTGTCTCACCACCACCGCGCTAAGGGACTTTTTGTTTCATCGACCTGAACTGGAAGTTGAATCACCTTCCAAGATTTGTTAACACTGGTGCTAGATGCTGAAAGAAGCGCCTCGTCCGTGTGCGTGGAGGAAAAAATTGTCTCCTAAGCCTTAACGGTGAATATCCTGGCCACGGCGTCAGCATTTGAATGGGGGCTACATGCAAGAACACCCGTGTACCATGAATTGGGTGCAAGTCATATGGGGCCACGTAGTCAACATTGATCCCCAAGACGCGTCTCATTATCAAATAATTCTTTTCGCCGGTAACACGGAAAATTTCACTTTAAATAAGGACATACAGAGACATGAAGCAGTAAGCGGAAACTTCAACATTATATTCGGTTAAATAAGCAAGATAACTTACAACTAACTTGAAAATATTTAGCTACTTTTACGTCTATTGTTAGCTCCTTCCAAACATTTGTATCTGTACTGTACATGCTACTACCATATGGAAATTTGAAACTGCATCTATAAGATTGCGTATAGTGTTACGAATTGGAAACTAGAAAATGTTCGAATGTAGTGGTGAATTAGTTTGCCTAATGTTTATTTTCGAGATGAAGATCTTATAATTTATAAGTGACAAACAATTACTCACCCAAATCTTCAAAAACGTTAGAACGTAGGCCAAATGCCCTTGAGCCTGTGATGCGCACTTCTCGTTTTCGGAGATGCAGCAAAAGCGATATGCGCAGTCGCAAACAAATGATTTTCCCATTATAGACCCCACAAGATATTTTTGCTTAGCCTAGACACCTAGCCATAAATACAGTGGCACAACGCACGCACGCCTGCTTCACCCATAATTGCATGCAGAGAATTTCACTTTACACGGTTGCGCAAGAACGTATTTTGCTGATACTAATGTCCGTGAACTTTTACACCAGTCTGTACGTTATATATTGCTGCGTAGAGCAGATAATTACTAGAATCGATGCCCTGCACCTCAATAACATACCTTAAATAGAAAAAAGCACGATATCAACCATATAGAGGTATTTAATAAAGGGAAAGAACCGTATATGCATGTAGCTCTGCCAGCATGAACAGTCCGCACAGAGTTATGCGTCGTAGTCATCCCCGCTTTTAAAACATGATAGGCCTGCTCTTCTTTAGTGGAAACAATGTTTCGTAGGAATATGCATATCCCCAAAATTCAATGCGCTAGCTAATGTAGGAGCAGCAGAACAAAAAGTTCAGGTCGGTCGGTCGGTCGGTCGGTCAACTGAATTAGCTAGTGCATTGAATTGACCGGCCAACAGACCAACCAACTGGCAGGCAGGCAGGCCTGCCTGCCTGTCTGCCTGTTTGTTTGCCTGTTAGTTTCCCTTCCTAATTGGACATCTGGCTAGTACATGGTGAAATTGTTAGAGCACCGGGCTGCCGTGATGAGGGAATTGCTTCACAACCAATTGTGCGGTCAACTTCGGTGACCGTTATGTGGCATCGTGTATGCGCCGTCATCAGTTAGACCGTTTCCCTGGGTATGTGCCACTGCTTATGTCCAGCTGTTGAATGAACGTCGTTCACGCCAACTTTAATCAGCGGCCATGTGTACCTAAGTATGTGGCACGCTTCGATGAACCTTTTTTCGTGTGAACTTGGGTCACTGCGTATGCGTAACTGGCTATGTGCTCCTCTTCAATAAACCTATTTAACGCCAGCTTGCGTCGCTTGGTATTTGCCAGTTGGCACGTGCCACAATGTCTGTGCCACTCTTCAATAAACCTGTTTCACGACAACTTTTGTCATTGCGTGTGTACCACTACGCATGTACCGTCGTGTCTGTGCACGCGCTCAATTGGAAGAACCCATTTAAATATATTCTACGGTGGATGGAGTCGAAGACGCGTCATACTATATTCCGGCACAGTTTGGTTTCAATATATATATATATGCCATGCGGGGACCGCACTGCGGTGACCCTAGATGGTGGAGCGTGTACGAAGAGCCACGCGAAAGGGCATCGCGGCTGTAGGGGTGGTCAATTATTTTTTTATTCGATAAACGATGAATTATTCATCAAATCATTCATCATTTTAGCCTTCAATTGATTATTAGCTTTTGATTCAGTCCTTTCTTAGCAAATATTTAATTAATGAAAATTCTTGCCGGGCACTTTAAAAAGCTTGAAACATAGTTGTCTACTTTTGTAGCAACATATTTTAACGTTTGAGAGGTGGAATCAAGTTAGAAATACAAGTGTGTAAAGTTTGATTTAGCTGGTAACAACTTTATTTAGAGTACTGCAGAGCTTTCGCCGACGGTGCCTTAGGTCTCCCACGTGGAGACGTCGAGGTGTTGCCTCGCCGCCGCCTTGCGGGCCTGCTAGACGGCCCGGAGTTGGTCACCGAGGCTGGGGCTGCGCAAGGCAGAGGCCCACCGTGGCGAAGAGTTCCGGAGTTAGCACCGTGCGGGTTTTTGTCACAGTCCCAGAGCATGTGAGTTAAAGTGGCTATATAAGTGTGGCAGACCTTGCATATATTTGTTGGGTATCTGCCGGGGTAGAGCCTGTGGAATGGTGCCGGGTTAGGACAAGTGAGCGTCTGCGGTTGTCTGAGTACCACCTCCTGCGTCCTGTGCAGCTTGTCGCTGGGCGGAGGGAAGTTTCGGCGAGCCAGGCAGAGGGCCTTGGTGATTTCGCTGTAGCTGGTCAAGCAGTCTTTGGTGTTGTCCCACGGACAATGGTCGCTGGAGCGGTTCGCGAGCTCGCGCGCCTTGGCGTGTGCCGTCTCGTTTCGGTTGCGATATGTCTTCAACACTTCTCCCATGTGCGCCGGGAACCACTGGATTCTGGTTTGAAATCTACCTCCCGCTGGACTTTTCGATTGCTCAGGACTCGGGACGCTGTCCGTGAGATTCATCCTTTGGCGAAGTTTCTCACCGCTTGTCGCGAGTCGCACAGAACCGTGGCGCACGTTGGATCCGCGAGGGCGAGTGCCACCGCAGCTTCCTCCACTTCTGCGCGCTCGAACGCTATACTTGCCGTTATGCGCGTTTTGCCACTCGAATCGACGACCGCAACCGCCAATCGCGAGCGTTCTGCGTAATCCGCGGCGTCAACGAACGGTGTACCCGTTTCGTCTCCGTGGATGTGTAGGAGAGCTCTGGCCCTGGACACTCTTCTTTCCCGGTTGTGTTTCGGGTGGACGTTCCGTTGAACTCTTAGCGTTTATCTGATCGCGTCGGGAACGGCGACTTTCTGGCCCTGTACGTGGTAACGGATGCCGAGACTTTCCATGATCTGGCGTCCCGCTCTCGTGCCCGCTAATCTTTCTACTAGAGAAGTGCGCTGCGCCTCGGGGATTTCGCTCAGCGTGGTGCGAAGCCCCGGCTGGAGCAAGTGGTGCGTGCTGGTGGACTCGCGTAGACCCAGTGCTGTCTTGTACACCCTGCGGATGAGGACCTTAATCGTGGCTTCTACTCCGTTGTACCAGTTGTGGAATGCCGCGACGTACGTGACATTCACAACTGGTGCAAGAGAGAAGGGAGACTTGACATGACAAGGGAGGGAGACACGACGAAAAAGTGTATGAGTCGTGTGAGACTCGCCTCCCGCATTCCGTTTCTTCTGCTAGTGACCCTTTTGAGGATTCTCATGGCGTTAGCCGTCTTGTGCTTTAATTTAGCAATCGCTTCGGCGTTGACGCCGTTGGCCTCGATTATCATGCCGAGGAACCCTAATTCTCTGCACTATCGGATGGTTGCTCCGTTTTTCGTGCGTAGTCTGATCTCTTCACATTCTCGCCTGGGCGGTGCCGCATTCCGACCACACCCGCGTGGTCTGCCCCTCAGCGTGGGGCGGTAGAGTAGGAGTTCCGAGTTTTTCGGCGAACATCGTAACCCCATACCCACAAGGTACTCTTCTATTGTCTCGATTGCAAATCGCAGTGCTATTTCGATGTGACCGTCGCTGCCTTCCTGCACCCAGAGGGTTATGTCGTCGGCGTATATGGTGTGCTGAACATCTTTGAGTTCTTGTAGCTTTTCGGCTAGCCCGATCATGACCAGGTTGAAGAGCGTGGGTGAGATGACGGAGCCTTGCGGGGTGCCGGTGCTTCCCGGCATTTGCTGTTCTAGCTGGAGGTCCCCTAGCCACTAAAACAGCTCACCTGCCTGTCAGGAAAGCTTTTACGTAGTTGTACGTGCGTACACCTAGGTGTTGCCGCGATATCTGGTTTAAGATCGCCGAGTGCGCGATTCTATCGAACGCGCTTTCGAGGTCGAGGCCGAGAATAGCTCTAGTAAATAATAATATTTATTTTTTAAAGACTAAATGCAGTTTGCACTAGTGGTTTTTCAAAAGATAAGCAATATATGTCATAAAAAGTCACTTAGAGCAAAATTGAACACGATACATGGCACTAGTGAGTCCCAGTAACGTACAGTTAAACAAGAAAAAATAGAAATGGAAGGAGTGACATGTGAAGCCCGCGGAACTAAAATATGCAAGAAATTGCAATATGCGCACGGGAAAGGAAAATTACTGGTCCAGGCTTTTAATGCATATGCTGTTTTCTACACAGTGAAGGAATGGCAATTGGCTGGGATATTTGGGTGAAACCGACACCTTCATTGAACGGCAAGATTTGCTGGAATGGACATGAACTCAATCACTGTGTCAAATACATGCTCCAGACTGGCGCATATGCTTTGCCACGTCCTTCTTGCGCTGGGAGTGACACGACGATCAACGACTGTATTTATACAGTATACTCAGGCGACGTAACGTGTGGGACAATAGAGAGGAAGCGCCCCGCTCTGCACAACTCGCGACTCGCAATGACAGTGTACAATCGGTCTACCAGCCACGCTGTCACTGCTCGTCTTACTAGTTGCAGCATTTGTCCGTCAGCTAGTCTGCCGGCGCTGTAATACTGTGTTTGTCTGTGCAGCGCACGTACGCTGCGTTTTCAGGCTTCAGACTTGACAGCTACTATCAATCTTGAGACTTGACAGCTATTGGGCGGTCAACATATTGCTGCCCTTTTCACTCCTTTTGGAAGGCGGTAGCTATCGGCATCTGCTAGGGTGTGAAGGCCAGTTTTCTCATCGATTCGGTGCCCGCGCGATTAACTCAACATGCGTTGAGTTGTCACCATATATTGCAACGGTCACGCGCATCGCTCTTGCTTCATAAGTTCAACCTTCTTTGTTCCCACTGATCCAGGGACCCGGATAAGGATTCAGTTCGTAGTCAGCTGGTCTGTATCCTTGTGGAACGAGTTGCGGCCGGAGAAAACATCATTTGCTTTTAACTTTTAATTTTGCTTCATTATTTCTTCGAGTGATGGCTGGACCTGACGCTGGCAGATCGTTGGAACCATATACCCGTGATATGGGTTAAATAAGGTGGAAAATAAAAATATACAAAACATCGTGCATCATCATACCTTGCAATAAGTTAAACCCATAACCAATATGAATGTCGCTCGTTAACTCATCGGGTTCTTCTCTAATTGTACAGCGCTTTTCGTGCAAAGTTGGCAACTGGAAGCAAGAGTCGCAAGGAATTGATAAATTAAGCGATACACTAAGGAAGAGGGCCGGGGGAACAGCCAAACAGGAAGGAAAAGCGAAAATTAACAAATTTAACCGTTGCTTGTGAAAGTATTTATGGATCGACATCTTTTCATTTAAAAAGGAAGTCGAGAAAACACCGCCGGAAGTGGAGAGTGATTACGTGTGCTTTTAATGACGCTTCTACAGTTACCAGTCGAGCCGCCTAACGTAGCCACTTCTCTGCGGTAGTCATGTGGGTGTTTTCGTAGCCTTCCGATGTGTGGCGCAGTACGTATAGAACGGCAGTGTGCTGCGCTCTGCGCGGTTGTACGGGACTGGTAGCCACGCATCGTTACGGAACTTCCCAAATAACAATACGATTCGGCTTCGCCATTTGGTAGAGCAGCAAACGAGGGACCCAAAAAAACTGTGGTTGTTCAACAAATATATATTTCTCTATAATTATTCCAGAGGTAACTCAAAAAACGTGACTAGAAATTTATATTTTTCACTTTCACTTGTTTACTTGTTCTTGACAGTGTTCTTCCTGCGCTTCTTTCTAGCGCGCGTCCATTTGATGCGGTTGCTTGTCTTCCAAGTAAAGGCGAGGTGTCTCTGACAGGCGTACCTGTGAGATGCACGTTATTTCATGTCTTTTTCTCAGTGAAAGCGTCTTTATGGCGAACGGTGGGCATTATTCACATTTTCACTAGTGAACGTACGCCCCCCCCCCCTCTTATGCATAGAAAAGTTACCTTGGGTTACCCCCCCGCCCCGACAAAGAATCCTGGGTACGTGCCTGGTATTCGCGATTACATAAGCGGTAAGTGGAACTTCGAATTGGTGAAATTAGATGTTTCTTTGCTTTACGAGCCACACTAAATTCCTTGCGTGGTTTCTTGCTAGTTCGAGCGAAGCGAGGTCACCAGAAAATGAAATCAGAGAACCATCGTGGACATTGGCTAGAGCAATGTCCGCGGATGGCTGTAAGCACTATCTTCTGTAACTCTGACAAACTTTTACATAAGAAATTACATGCACAGTGCATGAAAGATAGTGCTCATAATGTCATGGTCCTCCATTGGCTTGGATTTCTTTAATTATGTGAAAACTTTCCAGGCTTTACCGTGAAGCCAATAGAAAATAAAATGCGAAACTATGAAGGAATGTAACTCTTTTTAACATAAAGAGAAGAAAAAATCTAAAGGATCTTGAAGGAGGGTAAAACTGCGCGAAAAAAAAAAACATGGACAAGCGGAAGAAGCACACAACTCACCGCGAGCACAGTTTTAACATTCCTGCAAGTATGAACCAACTAGCCCTCAATAAAGTCCTAGAAAAGGAATCAATTTGTTCGTAATGAAAACTTGCCAGAAATAGAAGCCGAGCCTACATGGGCAGCTAAGGTGTATCGCAACGTACGCGGAATGAGAAATATGTGCTTTAGGATCCCATATACGCCAAGCTCCCTTTCCTCTACATTCATTTCGTCATTACTAACTATTATTGCTCTTAAATGATGAGCAAAACGAGAACAAGATGAAAGCAGGAGCCAATGTTTTGACAAGTCGACTTTTCTTCTTCAAGGCGCCTTTAAGTCGCGTTGAAAAACACAAGTCCACTTGTCGAAATAGTGGCTCCTGCTTTCACCTTGGTCTAATTTTGCTAATCGTCTTGAATTTCCATGTGCTACCTTCTTCCTGTTTTCCCTGCGCTTAAAGTGCAACCTAAAACAAACGAACAAGTAAATTATCACAATGCTTTGTCTTGTTTCATTTTCTGTTAGCCTCGCTTGTCTGTAACTAGCAAGATGCCATGCAAGCAATTTAGTGTCCCTCATAATGCAAAGAAATATCTTACTAGCCCTCAATAAAGTCCTAGAAAAGGAATCAATCTGTTCGTAAAGAAAACGTTCCAGAAATAGAAGCCGAGCCTACATCGGCAGCTCAGGTGTATCGCAATGAACGTGGCATGAGAAATATGTGCTTTAGGATCCCATATACGGCAAGGTCCCTTTCCTCTAGATTCATTTAGTATTTACTAACTATTATTGCTCTTAAAGTGAAGAGGAAAACGAGAACAAGATGAAAGCAGGAGCCAATGTTTTGACAAGTGACTTTTCTTCTTCAAGGCGCATTTAAGTCGCGTTGAAGAACACAAGTCCACTTGTCGAAATAGTGGCTCCAGCTTTCACCATGTTCTAATTTTGCTAATCGTCTTGAATTTCCATGTTCCACCTTCTTCCTGTTTTCCCTGCACTTAAAGTGCAACTTAAAACAAACTAACAAGTAAATTATCCCAATGCTTTGCCCTGTTTCATCTTCTGTTGGGCTCGCTTGGCTGTAACTAGCAAGATGCCTTGCAAGTAATTTAGTGTCCCTCGTAATGCAAAGAAATATCTAATTTTCATCCATTCGAAGCACCCCTTACCGCTTTTGCAATCGCAAATTCACACATATACAATTTCGATAAAGCGGCAGCAGAGCCGCTCTCCAATCTAGAGGTAAATACTTTTTTTTATAGGTATCAATGAAAGAAATCAGAAGGCATCGACAAGGTACGATCAAGACTGTGATTTAGAATTTTCTTTCACACCGCTGGTACTTTCCGGAAACTGCGTGCGTCGACTTGCGAAATGTTTTCTAGTGTTTAAACTGGTCGGCTAGCAGAAAGGAATTTCCTCTATCCAATTTGTCTTCGAAAAATGTTCGTATATTTGTTCTGGCCTTCCTTAGGTATCCGATTATTCATGTCTCTTCATGTCTCTCGAGCTATCGTTCAGTTCGATCTTGCGTGCATAGGCGTAGTGACAGAACATAGCATGCACTTCTTAGAAGCTAATGCTAGGTTGGAGTATTCGACGCTCCTGATTCGATCGAGAAGGATTATAGGCGCAGAGGTAGTGATTCGCATCGAGGTTCTAACCCCTTTATATTCGGACAAGTATTGGCAGCGGAGCTAATGGTTGCCTTGATTTACTGCTGCGGTAAACCAATATGTATGCTCTGCAATTAAATCGGAACATGTTCTCCTGGCTCCAGTCTCACTGGAAATCACAAGAGGCGCACCATCAGTCGTCGAATAATTTACCGTACAATGCAGAAAAGAAACTTGTCACGGAGAGGGAAAGACAAAAGTTAGGCAATGTATTGAAGGCAGCTGTTAGAAATGAGCCCTGTTGCTTCTAAATGAAGCGCCGACCAAAGTCATTACTTGACAGCTGCGAAGCTTCATCTGGCACCATTTTCTAATCAATTACAAATGTCTTTATATACTGCTTTTAGTTAGGAGAAAGAACAAAATTTGTATTCTCGATGGGCTAATTCCTCTTCAATGTGCTCTGGGCACACTTTGCAGAACATCGCCTTTTCTTGAAGCACTTACTGAGAATACCCACCTCAAGAAAATAACCAAGGTATTTAAAAATGTTTTCATGACAATTATTAACATTCATATTCGTAGGCATATTTTTTACATAGAAGAGGCACAACGGAGGAGGAGGAGGTGTGTTTCTTGCTGGAGGCATGGCTAGCGTTGCAAAAGTTGCCGGCAGCTGCTCCGCGTGAGCACCGCGTATCAACAGTGGTCTAGTCCGAAACACTTCTCAGTATAACTAAACTAACCACATCAAGTTCCAAAAACAAATTGACTCGGAGCTCATTACGTTGCCCGTTTTGCGAACCACGACGACCTACATGACTCGCCATTCCCTTCCCAACACTGCAGCATGGAGACAGTTTAGAAAGAGCCGAAGCATATCCTTCCTAAATAATCAGTGTCCTCGCTTTACCAAAGTGTCCTTTGCATGTGTGTGCGGTGCCGTCTTAAGATTGACTTCATGTAATAATTCCTTACAGATGATCGGATTCGCCATCGTGTTCCAGTAAGTACCTTCCCATATTGGCCTAGCAGGCAACAAGGCCGCTGACAGTCTTGCGCGTTAAGCGCTGAAATTCAAGCCCACGAAGGTGGCTCCCCTTGACACAAAAAGAGACGTGAAACCGGTCATGTTAAGCCACTTCCGTTCGTTGTAGTCACCGCCGCTTCAAAGTTATGTGACCAGAAGACCTCAAAGAATTGATGCCGCTTGCTTTCATCACACCCGCACAGGATCAGCGCAAAGTCCACCTTGGCCATGCAAGACAGAATTTGGGACATCATCGTACTGTGTGCATTGCCAAGTTCTTGTTGACATTGGACAATATATGCTAAAGTGTCGCGAATTTGAAGCAGAACGTAAGGCGCAATGTGTAAACCGGCAAGATGACGATTGCTACGAACTGTTGGCTTAGGACGGTTGCTCATCAGCGGCGCGCATGAAGGTACGCTCCCTACTGAATGCCTCGCCAGGAACAAACTTTGCTGGTGGAGGAGCAATGAAACACAGTTATGTCGATGCTGGGGTGCTGACTTTTGCCTTATCAAGGCTGCAGTTCTACAGCAGTGGCTTTGACTGCAGCTGACATCGCCGCTCTTGTGTTCTTATCTTACTGTATACGTGAGTCCGCAAGTATTCGAACGACGAAATAACGGAAGAAAGCTACATTTTACCCGTGGTGACAATCTAATCATTCAATACACCGGACGCGCATGCTAACCAGTGGTTCTTAAGATAGCGGTCGTTTCGGGCTATACATGCGGATTTCTCTGTATGCTTGGAATACACAAATATGGGCACGTACAGCTGGTTAACCATGAATGGTGACGTGATTCCCTTTTGCATATATATATATATATATATATATATATATATATATATATATATATATATATATATATGCAAAAGGAAATCACGTCACCATTCATGGTTAACCAGCTGTACGTGCTATATATATATATATATATATATATATATATATATATATATATATATATATATATATATATTATTTTCCCGCTGGCTTTTTCTTGTGCCTTAACGAACTGATTGGCTGTACGCGTTGTATTTGTCAAGCTTTAGCAGAATTGCCGTAGCTGTCACGTTAGTTCTTTCACCCTTCATAAATCCAAGGATGGATAATTCCTGATTTACTCGTGCACATTTTCATTTCCCTGCTTTAAGAATGGCATTACTGTAATTGTCTTCAAAGTATGTGCGCCGAAGGCCTCATAACTGAGCATATACTGATTAGTGTATCTGCTGATTATGGTGAGAGATTTTGATGGCATTAGTTAGGATATTTCAGCATGCCTCGGCTTTCAAATGGTCAAGACGTGCCTGGCATGGAATAGATCCGCAAATGCCATTATTCCAAAAGGGTAGATGGTTAACACTGAAGTATTAAGCTTGACAGCAATAGCTGTCTTACAAGTGCGTTCACTGACACATTCTACCACCTGAAACCTTGGCGTCGGGCTCCCAGAAGTACTCCCAGAAGTACTCCCAGAAATACTCTCAGAAGGCTTTGTGCAGTTTATACACACCTAGAGCGAATAGTCCATATAATATTCTTCCATTTGTTCTAATGAAGTAGATTTTTAACCTATTGTGATTATGTTGTGTGGCGTGTATAGCTGCTTGTATAAAATAAGAACATCTAAAGATTTTCTGTAGCTTCACGCAGACCAGTTTAAAAAAAGGAGAAAAATACGTAAGGCCGAGGATATCTTACCACGAAGCATGCAATTAGTTGAGCTCCCCAGCATCCTTTTGGGGTCCTTGGAAGCCTCCAAAATTCACGCATAAAGATGTTGTATACTGTGGTAAGACATAGCGAATGTGAGATATCAATTCGTGTGTGTTTTATTCTTAAAATGCGGTGGATACAGAAACATTTCGCGAAAGTTTCCTTTGACAAAAAAGCCTGCTTGCATCCTTTACTAGCGTGCGAATGAGTAATTTCCGCGACGAGCCATCATTCAAGCTTTGTCACACACTTTGCCAAAGGGTGGTTTCCTTTGATGAAGGAATGGGGAGCTCTCAGCGTCGACATTGTCTTAAGCGTTGGAATTGGATGATGAATATTTCGAATACTGTGTAATTTTAATGTTTCTTTTAAAATAATAGTGCAACCTTTCACTGCGACTCTCCCAAAGTATGCCTTACGAACAATTACCCCAATACTCAAAGTAAAATGTAAATTAACAAAGTTTTGTACTCCATCTTCTGAAGCTAGCATTAGAAACGGCTAACTGTCCCGCTCACCATGGAACTCATGCGGGAAAGCGACACGTTCCCTATTCTGATATAAGTTTTATAGAAAATTCTGAATAATCCGAAAATCTAAAAAACACTCTTCTTATTTATCCCTGTGTGGCTCGAAGGCTCGCAGTTCCTATACGTTTTGCTTATGTCTTGATTTTTTTTTCTTCCCAGTCAAAGAACAACTTCCAGCTCACCGAACAGCATATCCTGTGTATTTGCAGAGTCTCCGAACTGTATCGGTTTGATTCTTTGCTTCTCTGCCCTCTGGTTTCAGGTGGGAATATTTGTTCACGCACACGCGCACACAAAAACAAGAAATCCACTTTTTATGCCTCCCGAACAAAGCTATTACCGGAGCCACGAAAGCAGCTTCGCCGCCCAGGCTACTTTATATTCTGCCTCGCTAGGAAATCGACACAGCAAAGCGTTTTATGATCCCAACTCTTTCTTTTTAGAGCGGCTCATCTGAAAAAGCTACAGTGTGCGATTCCGAGCAATTCTTTTTTACGTTTTAAACGTTCTTTTGTATGCGTACAATGTTTCATTCTGCCCTACCTGATTTGGCAACTTCACTGTCTAGTACTGTACTGGATGATCCGCAGGCAATGCATTATCCCGGTTGAAGTGGAAGTCAATTTTCTTTTCTGCTTCCAGGTTGAAACCTTAGATGTGAGGTCAAGACTCGAGGTATTTCAGCGATGCGGAATTCTTTAAGCCAAAAAGCAGTCCTGCACCTGCGATGGCATCACCTTCGTAAAAGTTGGCAAAACGGCTATTCCTGCGGGAGCGTTATGTATAGAACTAGTACTGCGCTTCAATTTTACCTGCAGCTCTGAAGTCCTAAATCGAGGCACGAAGTGAGGATGAACCAGGCCTTCCAAAGACCGGGTTGCTCGAGTGTGCACTGGGAAAAGGCTCAATCGCCTATATTGTTCTTTGTGCGCACTAGCTATATACAATAGTGGAATGCAGCGGGTACCTCAGCTCTTGCATTATGGATATCAAACGTTTCTCAAGTTTTCGGCCCAAAGATCAAACTGTTAGTTCCAGGCACGTGGACCAAATGTTTCTTTTTTTTCTGCAGACAAGAAATTCCTAGGATACACAAAGGGCTTCTCTCGTCGCATAAGAAGGCTCAAGGTCCACGAGGTGTGAAATTTTAAAAGGTCAAGCAAATACTTCATGTCGCCCTTCGTCCGCCGGTCTGTGAAATAAAGTCCGTGAAGAAGCAAAGCTTTGTGCATTGCTGGGAGTTCACTGAGAAAACGACACCTATTTACTAAAAACGATACCGGCATCGCGGCTTCCGCGGTGATCTTCCGATATCAGCGTTGCGCATGCAAGACAAGTACAACAGAACGCACATTACGACACAGACACGGTGAATGTTCTTTGCGTCGTCCTAATTTTGTACGCATTACACTAGTTTTCCAAGAATACGTAGACGTATTCGAAAACAAGCCCGCATCTTCCCACTAGCTCGCAGTGACGTCCGCTGTGTTCTAATGTGATACAACGGTTGCTTGGAGAGATTTTAGTAGAATATACAGGAGCTACTTCATATCCCAGTATTAAAAAGCACCTTCATACAACAAGGAATAAAAAAAACAGTCATATAGAGCAGCGGTTTATTCCACCAAAGAAATCCGAGATTAGCTATTGCTTATTATTTATTAGCCATTAGATTGGGCCTTTGCTGGAGGTGCAGGTAGCTCTAAGGCTTCTGCTCTGAAACTTATTGCAGGCTCAATCCCATAGGGTCAGCTTGATTTGTGGGGAAAATGTCGTCTTCACACATTGCCTGCGCTTTCGATATTAATTCCCATTAGAGGTGGATGCCACTCACGTTTCACGTTTACAAGATAACGAGACCTTATTAAATTTAGAGAGGCAGTTATGTACGCGGAAAATTAGATTTGACGCATCGAACTAGTGCCTGCCGAAGGTGTCGGACCCTACTACCGCATCGCGAACACTCATAAAGTGTCTGGAGCTAAGTTTTTAAACATCGCCGGCTTATCTCAGACTACCTTACGAGAAAACACAACCCACGGGCGATTTGCTTAGGTCAACTAGCAATATGACATGCACACAATCGCTAGTCTTCCTCCACACTGTCCAACTCACTACCAGTAATAAGGGGCACAGGAACGACTGCTGCATAAAATGCTGCCACTCGCGTCACACCTTCCTCGAAACCTTCTAGGGCTATTTCGCTGATTGACGTGAAGCGTGAGGACGTGAACCTGTCTCACTATCGATGCCGTACCTTTTCCGAAATATGCTCAGGCAAAGTGGCAACAGGTACTCCGCTATATGAAGCGCAAGGGCACATTCACGGAGATTTTGAAATTCGACAGCATAACCGGAGTCCGATTGACGCATGCGCCCATTGCCATAGCGCATCCTGGCGCTTTGTGCTTCACCGATACCATAAAAGTTGGATATGGGCCGGACGGGAGGCGGTGAGAATTTTCGCTTCGGCAGCGCAGCCACTTAGCCGCCTTCGAATAACTTGTGCACCTTATCTCAAGCGTGCGGAGAGTGAGAGTTCTTTCGCTAGGCTAAGGAGACAGTTTTCGAAAACTCAGAGCACTCGCTGCAGTGCACCGGAACTATAGACACTACACCCCAATCTATAGTGGTTGCTGTGCGTGCTACTGAAGAGCCAGGCTAGCGCGCGCTGCATTCGGGTCAAGCAGCTCTGGTGTGAAAAGATCCTCTATTGCCCATATTGCCACGCCAACGGCATCAAAGTGCGCCAGAATTCGCCGGTGTCACTGGTTGCGTCGTGACGTTACACTTGAGAGCGTCCACAGTTCTCCTGCGTTAGAGTGTTGATACATTACCCTGAATTTGAGCAGGAACCATAGTACGGGTACATACGTCCAAGTTAGTTGGTTTGTCGGTAGACCGACTGTGAATTAGCACATCTCTCTCTAGGCCATCGCGGAGAATCGAATGCTAAGAAGAGTAAATTTTTTCGTTAAATGTGCAGATCCCATGTGCAGTTCAAATTGGTTCAAGCGAACCTTTCGTTGGTGTTTGCGAAGAATGTTGTTTTCTTTTAGTAATCATTTGCAAGTGTAGTACACCCGACTATGCTGAACTCATCTTCACGGAGAACGCCCTCGCTCAAGATAAGCAGGTAGTGATGAATCATGCGCATCCCGCGCATGACGGCGAAAGAATTACGATAATGGAACAACCACAAACACGTGACGGTGAAGGCATGCGGATGGCAGACTGACGACAATTGAATGATGACGACGTAATTATTACAATGGCATGACAACACTGCAGTTTCTACAACGGCATCAGGACGACTGTGTGACGACGATGCAGTGAAGATGGAGTGGCGACGACAAAGGCTTGATGGTGACTGAATGACGGCCAATCAATTACGAAGCTGGCATGAAGTAATGACGACGACCATATGGTTATGGCGGCTACAAGAGAGTGGCTCCTTTGTTCCACTGAGTTCCTATTCATAACACCGGATCTGATCACTATGAGCCAGAAGAAACAACCTGGTCCTCGAAAATAGGTCGCACATGGATATTACTGGGGTTCTTGTGCAATAGATGCCGAAGGCAACAGTAACCGCGAGGAATGACGTGTGAACCGCGAAGCAGGCTACTCGATCAAGTGTGATTCCGCGAGTACATCGCTAAGTGGGGTGTTTCATCTAATATCGGTCACGCGTTAAAAAAACTGCGCTAGGAGAATGCAACCAACTTTTACAAATACAGCGAAGCTTGCTTTGCAAATCCTCCCGACTTAGACCGTGGCTGCTGGGTGATGTTCTGTCGTGCCCGATGGCTGAAAGTTAAAAAACAATATATATATATATATATATATATATATATATATATATATATATATATATATATATATATATATATATATATATAAGTAAATGCCTGATGGTGGGGCAGAACCTACGTCGCCCAGCACAGCTGTCCGATGTTCTAACCATTAGGCGACAATCGCAGTCATACTTATCGTGCCAATGCTAAGTACTTCTTACAGATGATTGCGACGTGTGCGTCTTGGCACAGCATGGGTGTGCGCGCCCGGTTCGTTCTTCTTCTTCTTCTTCCTTTTTTTAAGCCAGACGAGCAGGAATGAAATGGCTATAATTAAAGTGATAAACCGCCTTCAGAAAAGATTCGCTTCACATAGGTTCCAAGCTTTGCGTCGAACCTGCCTAATCTCTTATTCCCTCTCCTCTCAAGCAAATGAAGTTATTTTTGCTATTAGCTTATATTGACACGTGTACTTCTTTATCGGGCGACCACTTCTCGTCACCTAACAAATGTTATCGCACAGCGCTGGACGAGCCTGCATGTAATAGAAGTTTCTGGTATGTTATCGATGATTCCGTCCACTGTCTTTTACCGCAACTTGTATTATTTGATTGCATGTGTGCGCGACGCGACTAATGTGGAACTTTGTGGAAGGCACGCGGGTCCCAGCGATTGCTCTGGACCATTCGACGACAGATGTATAAAAGCCGACGGGCTTGACCCGCTCATCAGATTTTCGACGACCGCCGATCGTGTTCGCCGCTACCATCCTTCTTTGAGCGTAGCCTCTTTTTGAGGGCACAAGTTCGCCCAATAAATTGCTCGTTTCGTTAATCACAATTTTGCTGTCTTCTTAACCGTCACTACCACGTGACAATATTATTGTGAACCAAATGTTCTGACACCAACTTTTCAATTATCTTGATTGCCGGAAAACCTTCAATGAAAACGTTGTAGAGCGTACTGAGAACAATTTAATTGATTTATTTCAATGAAGCGAGGTCTTGTGGTGTTATATTTTTTTAGCTACAATGAACACACGCGAAATCTGAAAAACTACGTCGTCACTACGCACTTGCGCACAGCTAACTTAGCGCTCTCAAACGTGGCTACAAAAAGTGGTGAAACCTCTACGCACGCAGGATGCATCAATAAAATTTCGTGTGGCACAAAATGGCGGCTTAAAGCTTTAACCATATTTGCGGTGTATTGGGTTTCTAATTACGACGGTTAGGTTCTGAGGTGCGAAATTTCCAGTTTCTATTAGACAAACTTGCGTGCGCTCTGCTTTTGCCACACGTTTATAACCTATGACAGATGTCCACGCAGATTTGTGCTTTCAGATGCGAATATAGTCACTCTCTGCATGTACAAACAATTATTAATTTATCTCTGAAGCAGAATATTGCATGAAATGCCAATTCCAATGCGTAGTCGCCAGTTTCTAATGATTTCGCTGTTTCAACTCAAAAGGCCGCTGTCCCACACACAGTTTCCTGTGAGCCTATGCGTCCTCTTATGAGCTGTGGTTAGGTGGGAAAAAAAGTCCGGGGTTTTGCGAGCCAGAACTACAATATTGTTACGGGGTTAAAACAGTCAGACGTATATTTACAGCACGCGAAGTCCAGAGCGTCGTCTTCTTCCGCCCAAGCTGATATCTTCTTCATCAGCGTGTCACATGATCCCCGGCGGCGGAAGCACCGGAGCGGTGCTGGTTAGGAGGCGGTCGAGTGATACAACTTAAGACGCGCGACATGGACCACGTCGGAGCTGCTGAGTCACGGTTGGCTCAAGAGGGGCGACTTCGTACGTGACTTCAGTTACTTTACGCGAGACACGGTAAGGACCAGAGTAGCGTGAAAGTAACTTCTCCGACAGGCCAACGCGTCGCGACAGCGACCAAAGGAGAAGCAGGCTGCCCGGTGTGTAATGGACGTCACGATGACGGGCGTCATATAACCGCCGCTGATTGTCCTGCGACTCCACAAGTCGACGGCGAGCACTATGGCGTGCTTCCTGAGCTTTTGCTATGGCTTCACGGGCGTACTCGGACGTGGAATTCAGGCTAGCAGGCAGAACGGTTTCGGAAGGTAACGTATGGTCGCGGCCAAACAAGCGGAAGAATGGAGAGAAGCTGGTGGTATCATGGCGAGACGAATTATAGGCGAAAGTAACGAACGGCAGCGGAACGTCTGAGTCGCGATGGTCAGCGGATACATACATAGACAGCATGTCAGTAAGGGTGCGGTTAAGGCGCTTGGTTAGACCGTTTCTTTGTGGATGGTAAGCAGTAGCAAGTTTGTGTTTAGTCGCGCACGAGTGCAGTATGTCGTTCACAACTTTAGAAAGAAAGTAGCGGCCGCGGTCGGTGAGGAGCTGTCGAGGGGCGCCGTGGTGAAGGATGACGCTCTCTAGGAGGAAGTCGGCGACATCGGTTGCACAGCTTGTCTATCGGGTGGCGTACTCTGTTGCTACAGCAATCCATTTGTTTGCCGAATCAGACGTAGGAAAAGGGCCTACAAGTTCAGCACCTACACGCAACAATGGTTCTGATGGCACGTCAAGTGGTTGAAGGCGACTAGCAGAGAATGTGGACGGCTTTTTGCGTCGTTTACAAAGGTCACACGCAGTGACATAACAGCAGATGCCACGGTATAGACCAGTACAATAGAAGCGCCGACGAACGCGGTCATAGGTCCGTGACACGCCAAGGTGACCGACAGTCGGGGCATCATGAAGCTGGGCGAGAACAGTCTGACGCAGGTGCTCAGGCACAACGAAGAGTCGAGCAGGGCCTTCCGGGGGCATGTTAGAGCGGTAAAATATACCATCTTGAAGTTCGAACATGCGAATGGAAGCATCGGGCGCCGTTGAAGTGAGCAGTTGAATAAGGTCTTGTAAGGAGGCGTCCCGACGTTGTTCGGCTCCAATATCGCGAAAAGCAGCCAGAGAGAGAACGGTGACAGGTATGCCGGCCGCAGAAACGTCAGGAGGGTCGACAGGATGGCGCGACAAGCTGTCCGCATCTTGATGTAACCGGCCGGTCTTCTATACAACTGAATAGATGTATTCTTGAAGGCGCAGAGCCCAGCGGCCAAGGCGCCCTGAAGGATCTTTGAGGAACCAAAGCCAACACAGAGCGTGGTGATCAGTGATGACTGTGAATTGGCGGCGGTACAAATAGGGGCGAAATTTACCCACTGCCCAAAGGAGAGCCAGACACACGTGTTCGGTGACGGAATAATATTGCTCAGCAGAGGAAAGAATGCGGCTGGCGTAGGCAATAACACGTTCGCGCCCTTGTTGTTTATTTGCCAAGATAACGCCAATACCGTGGGCACTGGCATCGGTACGGACTTCTGTTGCAGCTGATACATCAAAGTGAGCGAGAATGGGCGGGGACGTAAGCAGCCCAATCAGTTCGGTGAAAGAACCAGCTTGCTCAGGGCCCCAAATGAATGCGGCGTCTTCCTTGAGCAGCTGAGTGAGAGGGAGCGCAACGTTCAAGAAATTTCGGACAAACCGATGGAAGTAGGAGCAAAGGCCCAAGAAGCTGCGAACATCATTGGTACATGTTGGCACGGGGAAGTCTTTCACTGCCCGTATTTTATCCGGATCAGGGCGTACACCAGACGAATCGACGAGATGCCCGAGCACAGAGATTTCCCGACGACCGAAGTAGCACTTGGACGAATTTAATTGTTGCCCCGCCTGACGGAAAACTGGATCGTCGATAGGCGTTCGAGGTGTGTCGCAAAAGTCGGAGAAAAAACGATCACGTCGTCCAGGTAACAGAGGAAGATGGACCACTGCAGGAGGGCCTCCATCATTCGTTCAAATGTGGTCGGGGCATTACATAAACCGAAAGGCATCACTTTCAACTGATACAGGCCATCGGGAGTAATAAATGCGGTCTTCTCGCGGTCCATGTCGTCGACGGCAATTTACCAGTAGCCGGAGCGAAGGTCTATGGACGAAAAATATTGTGCTCCATGCAGGCAATCCAGGGCATCGTCAATGCGTGGTAGCGGATAGACGTACCTCTTGGCTACCTTGTTAAGGTGTCGATAATCCACGCAAAATCACGAACTGTTGTCCTTTTTTTTTAACTAGTACAACAGAGGATGCCCATGGGCTGCAAGAAGGTTCGATGATGTCTCGAGAAAGCATCTTGTCAACTTGATGTTGGATTATTTGTCCCTCAGTAGGTGAGACGCGGTAGGGTCGCCGATGGATCGGGCTCACATCACCCGTGTTTATTCGATTTTTTACGACTGACGTTTGTCCTAGAGGGCGCTCTCCAAAGTCGAACATGCCCCAGTATTAGGCAAGGAGCCAACGTAGTTCAGTAGCACGCCGGGGCGGAAGGTCGGGAGCAATCATTTTTTTAGGGCATTCAAGTCTGAAGGGACCGGGGGTGATGCAAGAGTTGAACACGAGGACCTGTTAGAAGTTAAAGCCGAAATGTTGTGGTCTCTGGCCGGCATTATTTGCGTCACGGATATTCCGCGCGGGAGTACTTGTGTACAAAGTCCAAAGTTCACAAGTGGAGGGCAGGACGCGTTCTCCGAAATGGTAATGACGGTGTGAGGAAAAGCGACGTTATGTGAGAGCAGGACATCCGGATTAAGGGATACGATGTAGTCACCGTCTGGTATAGGTGGAACGGGGGAGACACCTATGTAGGTAATGTCACGGTGTGGGAGGCGAATATGCTCTGTGGAACATAGCCGTATCGAAGCACTATCGGGAGGGTCAATAGCAGTAGGTAGAGCGAGTTGCACAACACCAGGAGAACAGTCTATCAAAGCGGGATGTGTAGACCGAAATTCAAGGCCCAGAATGAGGTCGTGAGGGCAGTGCTCTAGAACATAAAACAAAGCAGAAGTATGATGTCCGGCGACACTCACGCGAGCCGGACAGATGCCAATAACGGCTGGTGTTCCACCGTCGGCGACTTGGACCACAGGCGACGGAGCAGGAGTAAGGACTTTCTTGAGACGATCCCGCAGCTGAGCATTCATCACAGGTATATGCGCGCCAGTGTCAATCAGAGCCGTAATAGGTACGCCATTCACGTTCGCTTTAATGAGATTCCGATGTGTGGGCAAGGTCGGGAGAGGATTTTTGTGTCGGGTCGGTTTGGCAGCATAACCTACAGGTGCTGCACCCGGCAGTTTTCAGGAAGGGTGCGCTAGAAGGAGCTAGGGGCCGGTGATCGGCGAGATGGGGGTGATAGGGAGAAGGAGCGACGTGGCGACGGAGAGTGGCTAGAGCGGGTAGGGCGAGAAGTGTGCCCAGAATTTGCTGGCTGCGTTTACGGGGCGTAACGAGGGCCGTGGGATGGGAGGTAGGGCCATGGGGTCGAAATCCACGAAGACCGGCAGTGACGTGAAACATGGCCGATACGGCCACAAGTGAAGCATATAGGCTTGTCGTCTGGAGGGCGCCATTCGGTCGGATTGCGATACCGCGTTGGGGCATTCTGGCTGCGGGTGCGTATGACAGTGCTGGACGGAGTGTAGTCAGGACGATTAACTGAGCAGGCGTTGGTCATGCCAACGTTGGCCAATTCCTGGCGCACGACGGACTGTATCAGTGAGACGGTCACCTGGCAATTGTCGGGGCCATGGGTTGGGGTTGACACAGGAGATGCGGTTTCTCTTTCACGTCGGATGATATGTAGGACGTCATCAGAGCGATCGGGCGTGGGCGGACTGCGGAAGTCTTCGCAGGTGGACGTAGCAGCCTTGTTGGGAAGGCGGGGAAATGGCTGGGCAATGCGGCGACTCTTGACTCCTCCAAACCACCCGCATTCGGTAATAATGGCTTGCACAGTGGAAGAATTCTTGAAAACAAGGAGGTGGAAGGCATCATATGCTATGCCCTAATTACGTGTGCAACTTTATCAGGTTCGGGCATCTTCGGATCCACTTTGAGGCACAGAGCGAGCACTTCCTGGATGTACGTGAGGTAGGCTTCAGTGCACGTCTGGACACGCGAAGCGAGGTCTTTTAGGGCGGCGCTCTGACGTCCAACAGGCTTGCCAAACAAATATTTGAGCTTCTGTTTACAAATGTCCCAGCTGGTAAGTTTCTCCTCGTGGGTCTGAAACCAGACGCGTGCCGTGCCCGCGAGGTAAAATATCAAATTAGCGAGCATGATGGTCTGATCCCAGTGGTTGCTGGAGCTCACCCGCTCATATAGTTGAAGCCAATCTTCAAAGTCAGTGTCGTCGGTGCCAGAAAAAGTTCCTGGGTCGCGGGGCGGTGCTATAATGACGGTGGGCGTGAGTGCCGACAGGCACGAAGCATCCTCGCCTTGTGCTGGAATTGTAAATGCAGCCAAGAAGCGCCCGCTGCGTAAATCCGTCTTGATAATGATCCCGCAACCTCCACCAAAAGTGTTACGGCGTTAAAACAGTCAGACGTCTATTTACAGGATATTTATAATAATCGTAGCGGCTAACAAGATCATAGATAGCGCGCGAAGTCCAGAGCGTCGTCTTCTTCCGACCAAGTTGACATCTTCTTCGTCAGCGTGTCGCAATATAATTACAGGGCGCTTCATAACGGGGGACGCCGACCTAATATTGGCCATTTTTGGTTCTTCACCGTGCACCGTATTCACTGTACAAGGCCATTTTTGCATTTCGCCCCACACGAAATGCGGCTGGTCTCCGATCCATCGCCATCTGGCTTACTGCTCACCCTCCAAAGCCACTACGCCCCAACAGTGGGCGTAGATTGGAAAACATTCACTCTTCTCGAAAATGATTAAAAACAACTGGCTCTCCTTTTGCTGTACGAGATATACGCGATTGCAGTTTCGGCAAGCCAATGTTCCTTTCGACTTACTCATTCTTTGCGCCTTGAATAAAAGATTGCGAGAATCCTTCAGATTACGTCAGTGGCGCGAGGCGAAGACCGGAGTGAAAATTACAGAACCAGGTCCATGGCTTTCCGGGGCCAGAGACTTTCTTCGGCGTGTGCCGTCATCTGCAGCTTTCCTCTAGCGTGGAGAGCTATTCGATGCCGAAGCATCGCCGCCGTGGTAGGCGACGAAATGGGACGTGATAAATAAATGCTCACTCTCGCGCCCAACGCCGTAATGAGCTCGTTTGTATGCATGCGCGTGCCTCGTGGAAACGGATACGTGCGGGATGATACGATGGCATCGGCGCTCGAGAAGCGTAACCACTGCACGCGAGCATTCCCCGCCCCTCTGCGCACTTTGGCGACACGGGAATAGGCGCAATGGAAGAGCGGACAGTTTCGTTGCTTCCGTCTTGCTCTCGCTCGACCGAGGGATCTTTAGCCAGTGCAGTATTTATGCCTAAGCTATACCACGTTGGGTCGCGACACTCTTTACGCAACACAGCCCTTTTCAAACTTGTAGAGAACGAATGACCCAAGAGACACGCGGGTGCGCTTTCGCAATCTGCACCACAGGGCCACAGTTTCGAAACTACTTTCTTTTTAGCGCACATTGGTAGATGGCCCAGCCACTGAGACTCCGCCTTCCCTCCCTACCCGACTGGCTCCCTCGCTACTCGGGTATTTTCTTGTGATAGCGATCATTCGTTCTATTCACGGGAAAATTTGACTGCGTTGTCCCATGTGGCAAATATGACATACGTCCACTCGCTGAAACTGCCGCTTCGATATCAAAATTTGTCAAGAAAATTATGCCTATTTTTACGCTGAGCTTTTTGCTTCAGTTCAGACTACCATATATCAACTACAAATTGCATCTAGTGGGGAGGGACAATGTACACATCCTAACAGTGCCAGTCCCGGTCAAAGAAGGTATTGCAAGTGAGTGAGTGAAAACTTTATTCGAAATGTCTGGCGATTTGGGCGAGGTGGAGCCATAAGCACCCCATCTCAGGTGATAGCCTCGAGTTATTGGGCACGGACGGCTTCCTCAACTTGTTGGACCGCCCACAGTCGATCGGCGAGGTCGTGGCTGAGCAGGCAGCCTCCAAAGGCGCCCCTTGGTTCGAGACTCTCACGCGCAGCCCGTTCGTCGGGGCTCCTGCTGCTCGCTACCCGCTCACTTTCGCAGCATGTGCTGCAGCATTGCTCTGGCTCCGCATGCTTTACCCTCATCGGATGAATAAAGGTCGGGGTAGCAGAGGCGAATGAGCGCCGGGTTCGGATACGTGTTTCTCTCCAATTGCCTCTAGGAAACCGTCTGTTTCTTGTTTAGTTTGGCGTGCGGTGGTAGGTATTTGCATCTGTTCAATCTGTAGTATTGCACGATGTGTATAAAAGTGGTCATGCGATGTCCCCCATCTACTCCCGCAGCGCTCTCGCGGGCGCCGTGGCTCGGCATGCATAGTGCTCGAGCCGCGGCGTGGGCCTTCTCGTTGCCCGGGAGCGGAGGGCCTGGGCGGGCGACGGCCCATACAAGGAAACTGTCTTTTTTTGCGGCAAATAGTGCCCTGATGAATTTATAGAATGCCGGCCGCTTTCCGGGAGATCCGGCCGCTATCGTAGTGGCGCATTACTGCCCGCGAGTCGCTTATTATCACCTCGGCGTCCGTGGTGGCTACCGCAAGGGCTATCGCCGCTTCCTCGGCCACCTCCGTGTCTTCGGTGCGTATCGTCGCGCTCATGGTGCAAGTTTCACTATGGTCCGTAATTGCAACCGCGAAACCGCGTCGCTGCTCGTAACAGGACGGGTCTACGTAAACGGTAGCCGTATTTCTTTTCCGGGTTTCGCGCGCTCGTATTGCGTCGTCCCGTGTTGCGTCGGGTGCATGTTCTTGGGCAGCGGCGAAACGACGATGCGCTCCTGAATCCGTGTGGGTATCGCGACCTTTTCGCCATGCTGCGTGTGGTAGCTGATATCCAGCGTCTCCGAGGATGTATCGTCCGGTTCTGGTCTGCCAAACGCTCGTTCTGCGCGACGTTGTGCGCTTCGATTACCTCGTCTAGAGTTTTGGGTAAACCCAGTTCGAGAAATTTATCCGTACTAGCATTAATCCGCAATCCGATGGCATGATTGTATGCCTTGCGGATGAGGCGGTCTAGTTTGCTTCGCTCGGTCACCTGCTACTTGAGGTAGGAGGCGACGTACTGTATGTGGTTCGTTACGAACGCTTGTACCAGACGGATCGTACAGCTTCATTCCACTATGCCTATCGGTTATGTGTTTCAGTATCCGGATCATTTCATGAGCCGCGCGCTCTAGTCTGCGTACGGTTTCACCGTTGTGGCGGTTAGCCGACAGGTGCAAGCCCAGTACCCTAATTTTGTGAACATGCGGGACGACGGTGCCGTCCGATATGACTACTCTAATTCCTCGGTCTGCACGCTCGGCTGCGGAATTGGCGTTCTTGGGTTTGCGGACCCTTCGCGTGGGTCTCTAGAGCAGGAGCTCCGATGTGGCTGCCGAGCATTCGAGGCCCATGTCCCGCAGATACTCCTGCACCGTGTCGACAGCCGCCTGCAACGTTTGCTCCACGTGGCCGTCATTTCCCTCAGCAACCCAGAGTATGATGTTATCAGTGTACAAGCTGTCGTGGAGGCCTTCTATCTTTGATAGTTTCCGGGGTAACGCGAGAAGCACGAGGCTAAAGAGCAAGGGCGAAATGACGGAGCCCTGTGGCGTGTCAGTGCAACATATGTCTATGTCTTGCGATTCCAGTCCGTCCATCGCTCTGCGGGCCCGGCGACCAGTTAGGAAGTTCCGTACGTAGGCCTACGTTCCCTCGCCTAGTCCCACTGCTCGTATGATTTCAAGTACCGCGGCGCGTTGTCGGTTGTCGAATGCCTTTTTGAGGTCGAGCCGGAGTATCGCTTTTGTGGATCGCGTGAGGCTGTCTACGATGTGGTGTTTCAGTTGAATCATGACGTCCTGTGTGGACGTCATGAACCCAGCCAGCATCGTGTGCGGTAGCATGTCTCGGTCCTCGAGGTAGTTCGTAAGGCGAGTGAGTATCGCGTGTTCCATGACCTTGCCGACGCAGGACGTTAAGGATAATGGTCCAACATTGTCGATCTGTACCCGTTTGCCCGGTTTAAGGATCATAATAGTGCGCGTCGTTTACCACGAGCTCGGTATCGCGCCCGCGTTCCAGCACCCGTTAACGTAATCCTTCAGCCGTTCTATCGACTCGTCGTCCAAGTTACGGAACGCATTATTGGTTATCCCGTCCGGGTCCGACGCTGATTTTTTGTTGCGCGTTTGCAGTACCGCCCTCACCTATGCTACGCTGAAGTCCTCATCTAGCTGCGCATTACGCTCTCCCTACTCCGCGTGCGCCGGGGGCGTGACGGGGCCAGGTGCCTGGACGCTCTAGAAAGTCTGCAGAGGTGCCTTCGTAGTCGTGTAGTAGCCTGTTGATCTTATGCGCGTGCGCTGATTTGGTCTCCTCAAGATGCAAGAGATGCCGGAGAAGGTGCCCTGCCTTGACCATTCCTAGCTGGTTATCCATGCCATTGCACGTCTTCTCCCATTGCGCTTTGCCTACCTGGAATGCGTGGCCGTCTATGTCCCTGTTTAGGCGTGCTATGCATCACCGTATAGCGTTCGAGTGTGTCGTTGACGCTTCCACCTGTTATGCAGGCTGCACTTGCCTTCCCACATCTGCAGAACTTTACTATCTTTCACCTCGAGGCCTGCTTTCGGAGGGACTTCCCGCCTTGCCGCTTCAAATTCCCCCCTGAGCGTCGCGATCCAGCTCTCGATGCCGTCGATTGCCGCGCTGCCACGATTCTACTCTTTCCGGACTTTGCGAAACGCATGCCATTCCACCAGTCGATAATGGTTGTCATTGGTGCCGTCCCGATGACCGTGGTGGTGGTAGCGCGGTTCCGCGTCGACCTGGATCTCGATCACCGAGTGATCGCTACACAGGTCTTCCTGCTTGCTATGCCCGCGCGCGGCAGCGATGTTCTTCGGTTGGGCGAAGTGTCCGCGCGTAGGCACCTGTGTGTGGGCACAGAAGGGTCCGTAACGAGCTCCATCCCCTCGTTTTGCGTATCTTCCTGCAGGCGCTCACCCTTTGACGTTTCGTACTTTTATTCCCACGCCGCGTGGCGCGCATTGAAATCGCCTGCGATGAGTAAGAGCCCGTCGCAGGCTGCCTGGCGCGCTTTTCGCAGTAACGTGCGAAAGCGGTGTCTGCCTTTGGGTCTGTTGTACATGTTCAGTACAAACAGGCCACGCCCTTTCGTTGGAATAAGCTCCATCAGTACGTGCGGTGTGCTAACGCTCTTGAGTTCTCGTTACTCCACGGTGAGGTTGCGTCTTACTAGCGTTGCTGAGGCCGCCGGTTCTCCCGCGGTCACAGCTCCTTCGATCTCTTTGTAACCGGCCACCTTGACAGGGTCGCTAGTCTCGTGTAATAGTACTACGTCAGGCCATTCCCATTTATGTAGGAATTGTTGAAGATGCGCCCGTTTACTCCTGCACTCCCTGCAATTCCACTGCCAGATTGTGTACTCGTTCCGTGTGTTACGCTGTCGTGGACGCTGTGTTTGTGTGGTGTCGTGTCGTGCAATGGTGATTGTCCGCATTATTATTTGCCATCCGGCTGATCCTGCGCCTCTTCTTGTACCGGCCTAAGGTACGGTTTCCCGCTTGTCCGTACCCGGCGCCCGGGAGACGCATTCCAATACTGTCTATGCGCTATTGCAGCGTGGCGACCATTACAGTGCGCTGTAGTGCGCAGCTGTTCGCTTTGCAAGGTTTGCTGAGCTATTGCGCTGTTCAGTTGTGTGATTCGCTGCACTTGTTGGGCCATCATCGTGTATAAATTGTGTTCGAGTCTGTCGACTTGCTAGCTGAATTTCTGCTCGGGTTTCTGCAATTTGGTATCGGCCTATTGCGGGTCTAGCGCCTTGCGTTTAGAAGGTATGGGTTGCGCCTCCTGCGCTTCCATGACATCCTCCGCGCTCTCGACCGTCCGAGCAGCCGCGTCTACGGTGCCGGATTTGGCCAGGAGGAGAGGAGGATGTTGTTGCCCCCTTTAACGTGGCGATGTCGTTCCTTAGCCTTGAATTCTCCTGCTGTATCCTTTGCATGACTGATTCGAATTGATTAAGTCACGTTTCTGTAACATGCTTTCTATTTCGCAATCGCTACTGTGAGCGCTACTGCTGCTTCCAGCTGCTCCGGGGTTTCTCTTAATGGCAATCCCGGATCGCGATAGCAGTTCACTGGGTGCGCCTCCAGAGGTGACCACCGCCCAGTTCACCTGTGAGGGGTTGGATCCTCCTCCTCCTTCCGCTGTAGCTGCGAAGCTGGCTCGGGCCGTCGACCTGCTGGGAAGCCTCGTCGAGCGGAGGCAGGAGCAGGTGCGAGAGCAGGCTCGAGAACGAGTGCAGGAGCGAGTGCGGCTACGTGCGCGGCTCTCCCTCGAGGTCGAGCGGCCGTCGCCGCTACCTCGTCTCGGTGGGGGGCGTCGTGGGTAGCCCTTCTCTCCGTAGTCATAGGTGTTGCTGTTGCCGCAAGCGGCCGCAGCCTCCACGTGCATCCTGCGTTCCCACTGTCATCGCTTGATAACGTAAGGTGTCTTGTACTTGGCTTTCCACTTTCGGTCCCCGTTTAGGTGACCATTTCCGTACGGTTGGTACATTGGCTCACACCGATGATCGTCGGGTGGGTTGCTGCATCCGCACCTACGGCACTTCTTATCGTTGGGATTGGGGCACACGTCGGCCCTGTGTCCCTGACGACCGCCCTTGTAGCACATGCCGATTTGCTTCCTGCCGAGAGAGCACCCCATTAACATTCCGCAGTAGTGCATGTAACGGGGCACGTAGTAGCAATCGAAAAAGATGATCACGTTGGTCGTGTGCCCCATGCGCTACGCATGCAGCACGTTCGGGTTACGCTGGTTCACGAGACTTTTCACGGCGTCAGCCGGCTTTTCGTATAGCGATATGCACCTGATAAAGCGTTTGGACGTGTTCTCAGGAGCCGCTCTGTAGGCGCTTGCTTCGAACTCGCGGTCGCCGATGCGCAGCTTGCAAATGCTGCCGTATCGCCTAGCGCGATCTTCTGACGGAGTGCTCGCCACTGTCACGTTTTGACGCTCGTTGGGACAAACGCTGTACTCCTCACCAGCCTCGCGTCCCACCCCGGCTGCGTTTCGTATGCTACAGTGGATGAGCTCCTTCTGCTAGTTCGACACGTTGATGCCGTCCCTGGATCGCACGATGATCTTGTAGTCGTCCGTGGGTAGGTTGGGCGTTCGGCTCACCATGGTGATCTTCCGCACGTAGTGCGTCGCCTTCTTGGAGGACGCTGTCGTGGTTTGCGGGTTTGTCACCGGGTCCTCGTGTCCTGCCGCCTTCTTCGTGTTACGCTTGATCTCGCACCATCCCTGCTTTTTTCCCAACTCCGTCAGCGATGTCTCCTGCGCTTCGACTTGCACAACTTCCATCTCGAGGGCCGATGCAGCGAATCAGGGCTCCGCTGACGCATTAGGCCTCCCGTGCGTTCTCTACCAGCCTGGCTGTCGTACCGACGTGGTGGCACGGAATATCTTCGAAAAGTGGCCAGAAAACGGGCGCACTTGCCGAAATCTCGTATCGGGAGAGTCCGTAGAACTTTTGCAAGCACCTGAGAATACCGTGAACTGGATAACTGTAGAGAGTTCTCTGAAAACCCTAGAAAATTTGCGCAACATAAAAAGAAAGGTACGAGAAAGGAGTAGTTTAAATCAGCAAATATGTCAGTAAATGGTGCAAAAATAATGGAGCTCCTCTTGGAGACTCCTTCGAAATCTTAGGCATCAATACGGCTTATTTTCGCCATATATTATTGCATAAATATGCTAATAAAAAAAGCAATACGAAAAGAGCGTGAAAGCTTCAACCCCGCACAATCTTGCCATACTTTGCTATCCCATTTTCCGTCGTGGAAACAAAAACGTCGTATGTGAAAACACGTCTGTTACTGTCGAAATGTTTTGCTATTGTGCTGCAATTCTGTTGCTGACTAAGCACATATGGCATGGCAAACAGAGGTGAACAGACCTATAGGATCGGAAACTAATACATATCCAGACACAATGCGTGGGTTAAAAAAGAATAGAGGTCACTCAATACGTACTGTAACGTTTCCACGGAAACGCGAACATGTCATTAAAATATTTCGCACCAACATGCAATTATGGTATTATCACGTTTTTAGAATTCTATTTCTGTTCGACTACCATCCACCACAAATGGGCAATATATTTAAAATACATATGATGTTTTACGTGCCAAAACCGCTTTCTGATTATAAGGCACGCCGTAGTAGAGGACTCCGAAAATTTTGACCACCTGGGGTTCTTTAACGTGCACCTAAAGCTGAGTACACGGGTGTTTTCGCATTTCACCCCCATCGAAATGCGGCCGCAGTTGCCGGGATTCAATCCCGCCACCTCGTGCTCAGCAGCTCAACACCATAGCCACTGAGCAACCACGGCGGGTCACAAATGGGTAATATTTAATTAAACGAACCGGCTTATGTATAGATTCATCTTTAGCCGCACTTCTGTATGACATGTTTTTATCTGTTATAGATTAACGCATTTCTGCAAGCCTTGAATGTAAGGCGTCTCGTCGAGTGTATCGTTATGTCGACGATTATCTTGTGATTCTTGAGGAAAGTGGCCAACTATGTTTTGATGACAAGGTTGCAGACGCACTCAACATGTTTAATAAGCATTCCTAGGGCCTTCAATTCACTTTTAAGTTAGTGAAATATCAGTGCATGAAGTATTTAGATGCCAATATATATTTTTCTTTAAATGAACATATTTCTTGGTGCTATCAGCTTAGGAGTGCTAAGAATGTTGATAGTGACAAATCAAAGTTAACCAAATGCATTGCCTTCATGTGTATACAGGACGCCCTTAACAAATCATGTGAGCACAAGGCCGAAATCAGTTTAGAAAATCAAATAAAAAAACCTAAAACTGCTGGCTATCCTAAGACTGTCATCGCACCCGTTTTTGAAACCCTTCTTAGCGACCGGATATGAAATAAATTTGATGTTTTCTGGCCCTTGTTAACTTTACAAAAGTGTGTGTCTTAAGTAAGAATAACAAGACAGTACGGCAGCGCAACATTGGCCACGAGAATAAATTTACTGATTGCCAATCAGAGGTCGTCTACAAATCGTTGATGGATTGTGCAGGGGTATATATGGGGCAAACAGGCTAGTGCTTTAATTACCAAGCCAGGCAGCACGCCTATAGCGTAGAAAATGGTTATGCAGCCACATGGCTGTGCATTGCAAATAATGCAAATGCAAGCCATTATTCCACAAGGGGTGGTTTCTTACAAAAGCAAAAACGAAAAAATGTAACAGAAATTCTGGAAACGTCTTTCATCAGGCAGGCGGCTGATAGAGGCATTTGTGCCCCTTCACTTCGCCTATCTAATAGAGAGTTTTCATTCCTCGGTGAAAACAGTTATTATGTAAAATCACATAAGTGTTGTGGCGGATGCGCCCGGTTCCTCCCCTTCAATAAAAGCGGCCTCAATTACTTCGATAGGATCAGTTGAAAGGCAGCGTTCTTTCCTGTCTCTTTGTATTTCCCTCCCGTAAAATCTTTTAGCTGTTCCTACGTTATTCTGCCTTCGGTTTCGCGTCATACCAATAAGATTTGCAATGGGTGCGCCGCGGATGTCGTTTTTTTTTCTTCAAAGAACAAGCTTGGCAATATGTGTGCGTTTGTTTAGCGATGGTCTGAGGGTGGGACTGCATTTGCTGGCTATTCGATGAATCACAATTCCAGGTTTGCACCCTGTGGCACTGGTGTCGTTTACGAAGGTGCATTTGCTTGTTGTGAAGTCTATATTAGCCAGGCGCGGCGTTGCCTGAACGCATGCCTTACAGATCTCATCACTTCACTAGAGGTCACACCATACGCCTGTTCTCTCTAGCCATGTGGTTACGTACCGCTTTTCGATAGTACTTCTATCGTTATGAGGCGCGGAAATCAGCTTTTGCGCAAGATAGCTGATGCGTTTCACAACAAAGGGCGTACACACGAATGCGAAAGTTAGCGCTTGATCACTCTCATTAAAGGTAAATAACTTTTTTAATCATGCTTAATAACACATGATCAATATAGCATTGATGTATAATGGTTCGATTTCGTTTATTCGTTTCCCACTCAGTGCAATCGGCGTTGTATATACTGGCCACGTGTTGGCATTAAAGCTTCAGTTTGTAGACAGTGTTCATAATCGTCTCTTTTTGTTCGTATTTGTGTAGTTGCTGCCGTGACAGATCGTGAACACATACCAACTCACGCAGGCCGCGAACAGTTACCAAAAAGTGTGGGCAATGAAGGAAACAAAGCTTCGCCACAATATAGTACTTGGAATGTTTTACCAATTTATTTCTTTTGTTCTTTCTCGTCTATCCGGCACTGCATCACGGCATGTTTAACCAAACAGCCCAGTAAGTTAGCCTAATAAATAATACATAGTATAATCCACGTTGTATAATATTGCAGACTAGAGTAAGCAAATACGAGTATTCTAGCTTCGTGCTATCATGCAGTGCGTTTATTAGCTCTGTGCCGTAATATATTGCGTGAAATCCCCTTCGTTTCCAATTCGCTTCGCTATTTGTTATGAGAAAATGCAAATTTAATTGTATGTCCAACACAGAACTGTAAATGCCTATAGAAGAAAATGATCTGAGGCCCTTGCTTCATTGTCGCAAAATCACACGTGGTAGCCACATGTCTTTATTTCCTGCACAATATATTCGCCCATTTGTACAAATAAAAACCGTAATTAGCTGGTTAGATATATGTAAAGAAAACAACTATTGCAGCACTGTTTTATCACAGGAAGTAACGTTCCGATTGAGAACTTCAGCCTATATAAGAGAACATCTGGCAACCGATTATAAAAAAGATAAAATGGAGGTCGTAGACACTACGCCCTATTCCTGAAAGTTGTACTTTCATAGGCTATGTCTCTAGGAGGCGAAACATACATCCATAACTCCATAACCCGGGCCTTAATTTGATCAACTTTTTATCAACTCCCGAGTTTCCTTCTATCATTCCGCAAACCAGCTTAGTGAACTTGGTCACCACCGTAAATGAATCTCCGATTTCCGCAATTTCGTATTACACGTTTTCCAGGCGCACCACCAAAATATTAGGAACAGTTCAACTCTCCTACCGTCCCAGCATCTTCTATCTTGTGCATCTTGCATCCGCTGCGCTCTGATGGCAAAGCAAAAGTGCGAGACAAAATTCAAGATCAAAGAGAAATGAGAATATAGTAACACCATGCAGTGGTAATCGACTTTTATTCACTGCACGTGCTTGCACACCATTTGTTTTTCAACAATATAAAACATAAAATATTAGGTTCAAGAAATAAAATATTCAGTCAAATAATGTTACTTCATGAAAGCGCAGAACCTGCGATATCATTTTTAAGATATAGAATTTAGCACGTAGTGGGATAACATTGATAGCATAGACGTGAAACGGCAGTGTAATCATGCCAGGAAAGTAGATTCTCAGTACTCAGAAAACTGGTGCAATCGTGGAAATCACTTAAATTACAAAAATTACAAGACCTTTTGGTTGGTAAAAGCAACAAGATTTGTTTCTATGAGTGGTTACTTTGAGTTGTACCAAAGTACAACTCAAAGTACCAACTCGCCCAAACTGCCACGCTTGTGACGAGAGTTGTTGCCTGTTTAAACACCCGCAACTACCTACCAGAGAAGATACCTAAATATTCCTCGGAGACCCGTCTTACTTAGAATAAAAAACTTCCCGATTCGCTATGCTGTTTTTTTTTTTGCTTCCACTTGCGCTAGGGCTAACCTCCAACGCCTTGAAGATTTGGCAGGGAAAAGCCTGTCGGGCACACAAATAGTGAATTATGCTTAGATTCAGAAAATTCTTCCTAAGGTCCCCTACAGAAGGTGACTCAAGAAGCCACGTTCATACGTCTGCCTACCTGTTCACCGCCTGTTTTCTTGCGCAGTGAAAATCTCACGATAAATCCTTAAGTGGTCGATTTGATACGTGACAGATTTCACCAACAAACCTCTCTCCATACCTCTTACTCTAAGTTCGCAGCCTGCGTAAAGCTTGAATTACCCGCTACAGATTTAGTCTGCTGGGAGTCGATGATGTAGACATTCAATACTGCCAGTCCCAAAATAAGAATAAATGCTAAAATAAGCTATCTTAACAGAAGCAAAACGAAAGAAAGAGAGAAAGCAAAAAAGATAACGTAGATATTATCGGAGTGCTAGTGGGATAAGATAATATGAAGTTAAGTAAATAAAACTCAGTGCCCTCCCATTCTGTGAAGAAAGATGACCAGCGAAGCTGTGTATGCGGGCACCTTAATGGCGAACTCCACATCTGCCGCGGGTCGGCCCTGCATTGCACTATGTTCGCGATCGGCGCACGTATGACGAGTTTTGTTCTACACACTCAGATGATACTGGGGGAACTAGCCCCTAACAGCTTCGCCGTTAAAATTGCACATCGCGTGAACGATAACATAGCTCTTCTCGAAAACATTCCCGCTGAACTGTCTGTTGCGCGAGGCAGGAGGTCTTGAATTTCCGCAATGTTCTGAACATTGTACCAAACACTTGCGAGAGAGTACACCACATTTGTCCATTTAAGCAAACTTATTTGCGTAAGAAACGCCTCCCGTGAGTGTCTGATTACTCGTAGGCTACAGGTACAGCCAGCACTGTGCGGCACTTTTTTGCGTCCGCTGAGAGTACATCCGAGTGGTTACCTGACGAGGACATACAGAAGATATATGCCAAGCTCATTTTTGTTGTTTAGTAACAGCAATAAAACGCAACATTGATTGGGGGAATAGAAATCATTTGTTGTATGTGAGGATTGTTTTTATTGGCATTATTGCTTCAACTGCATATGTGTAATAAAGAGTGGGAAAAAATTGCCCGCCATGGCTCCTGCCGCAATACAATGAATAAGTCGGGTTCTCTGCTGCTCGTGTGGAAAGCCCTCGTCATGCTAGTGCTTTTACAAGAGTGCTTCTTACGGCATACTACGTTTGCCGCACGTGCGCTCGCATAAAATTTATGGGAAAGAAGTTACGGGAGTGTGAGCGACCGCCAACCTAATTACATCAGAACTTGGAGAGTTCTTAAAGTGAGCCGTTCTATATACAATTTTGGGATGTAAAAGCACGCCTTAGCTGCATCAGCATTGTCATACAATATGCACGGTGCACTCGAAGGTCACTACGCTCGTGCGAATAATGTTCGGGGATCTCGTGGAGCACGGGAAGGATTCGTGAAGTTTGAGATGAATAAGTTAAGGGCAACCTCTGTCGGGAACGTGAGCACGCTCGAACAACACGCCAGGGAAAGGCATGGATTATTGATAAAGATTACTTGGCTTCGTTCATTTAGTTTGAGCAAATGTCCCAGGAAAAAGTGAGCACCTCCCAAAGGGGTGTACTAGTACTAGGAAGAGGATTTTGTGTAAGGTTTCATGAAGTAAGCGACCTTTCTGACACCGTTTCGAAGAAAATAAAGAAATGATCTTGAAGAAAGCGACACCAGAGCGAGAGTGTAAAACACGACGCTGCCTTCCTCTGCACACTGCACCTCCCAACACATGGGCAAATTGAAACACGATGTTCATTTACGCTCGAATATATCGAGATGGTTTGCAGCCCTTCATTCTGGTGTCCGTTTAGCTTACATGAAAGGCTATAGCGTTTATAAAATCAACCAATTGGCTCCTTAAAATGTGTCAAATCCTATGTAAGCCCCATTAGCTTTATTCTTCAACGGCTAGCATGAGTGTTTAGGTATTGCAAGTACCGTTTTCCCAACCGTTTTCAAAGAAATGTGGAATTTTCTGCAGAAGTTATTTCATAAGCATGTGTACGTACAAAATTTCTAATTTAGGTTATAGCCTCCTCCGAAAGGTGTCCTCTGAAATACGGAAGCGCCCATCATGCAGCTTCTGCAGCTTCTACAACTGAAGCTTCCAGTGCATATTCTGTATTTGTGGATTTAACGAAAGCGTTAGAGAAAAATAAATCATCATATCTGATTTAATAAGCTTGAATCATTAGGAATAACCGGCCTAGCACGCCAGTTACTGCTAAATGACTTACCAGACAGTACAACAAGAATTAGTAAACATCAATTAGTGCAAAGACAATGACTTATTACAGTGTATCTACAATGTGTGAAAAGAATGTTCGAGATTCCTAAAATACTTAAAAACAAGGAAAAATATTGAGTATACCTTTGTAAACATGACAGCAAAATTACAGGTTCAATCAGAACATCAGAACGTCATTTCAAAACATCAATAGAACACAATCACAACATTATTTTTTTTCTCTGTCCCTTTTCTTTATTCCCTGTGTTTTTTCTTTGCTTCAATTCATTTCTTTTGACAGACGGCAGGGGGCGAGGATTGCTGATAACCTTTAGTTAGATTTCTTAGAACAACTTTAAACTATCTTGAAACTGATCATGATTATCGTGATGGGATAATTTGATGGGATAGACGATTGACCAGATTTGAATATGAGAATTATGTGAGCTCCTTTCTGATCGTTTGGGACGCATGCCGTGTTGACATATTTCTGAAAAAAGTGTTCCTAAAATGTGACATATTGCAGGTTTGGTCATTTTAAGAAGTTTAGAGCAGATGCCATCAGGACCAGGAGCGAAGTTTGGTGAAAGACAATCCATACAGGACTGTACTCCTTCGGGAGTGATAATAATGTCGTGCACGCTTGAATGTAAAACAGGGGTCTGAAGGCTACTAGGTTCAGGGGTGCCATCCGTGAAAACAGATGAAAAAAAAAGAGTTCGACGAATTCGATAGCGACCTTTGCCGGAGAAAGAATGTTGCCATCTTTGGATAAGGACACCATCGAGTGCGGTGCGTAATTTGGGTTAAGAACTTTCCAAAATTGTTTTGTGTCATTGAGAAGCGCATGGCCAAATGTCGTGGTTGAAAATGTTATCTTTGGCTCTTGTTATTACGGTTCTGCATAAGTGCGCGTGCTCGCGATAGCACCTCCAATCTTGCACCGATGCTGATACTTTAGCTCTGAAATATAAACGTTTCCTTTTGTTAATACAACGTTTCACATGCGTCGTAAACAAAGTGCTTTGCGTGCATGCCGTTATTTCGACTTTTGGAATATGCTTTTCTGTGAGGTTGATTAGCTCGTGACGAAGACCTACCCTGTTCGCGTTTGCGTTAAGATGATGTAATCACTGCAAAAATTCGACAGAAAAGGTAGAAAGGCCAATGAAAACTTGGTCCACATTGGTGGGGGTTAAATCAAATATTACTTTCTTGATATTTTAACGTATGTTCAGGGCGACTAAGAACTCACAATGTAAGATACTGCGGTCGATGAAGCCATCTGATACATTTATCGAAACATTACTTAGTTCGGCGTTTAGATGTCGGGTACTTGTTTTCATCAAAACTTAGGCTCGTTTAAGAAATCCGGAAATTCGTGGGATGAATCAGGTGGACGATGGCTGATCCCCATGACGCAGATATACTGTGTGGGCAGACAGACAGCAACCCATAAAATTTCAAGGCGGAATTAGTTTCAATAACGCCAGCATCCCAGCTAGATTTTACTGCATTCAAAACACCGCCACCTCCAGATTCAGCCCTGTCTTTTCTAAGTAGTGAAAACTCACGAGACAAGAATAATTCCTGGTCCAAAATGTCGAGCGACAAGCAGGTTTCGGTGCCTAAAACAATGTCTCCCCAAACAGGATTGAACATAACAACACAGGTGATCTTGCATACGAAATGAACTGCGGAAGTTTGACACAAGAAACAAGAGATGCGCATCACAGCGTTCATTTTTACAACAGCGGATTTGCGCGTGGACGTGACGCCTCGGTAGAGCAGTTACTTTTTTAGTGGTATGCGCAAATACATAAATCGTGTTGTCTAGTAGGAGCTTGTCAAGCAGAAGTTTGAATCTCTCACCGGGCTTCTGTTCGGAACGAGCGAAAACTCGGAGCTTCTTCGTAATAAATTGCATAATCAGTGAAAAATCCACTTCAGTTCACACATAAAAGGATTTTAACTTATTTAAGTTTAGATAAGTTTTTACAATATTTGCTTTTTTTCTTTGAAGTTGAGGAAATTCACAATATCGGCCGAGTATGCCCTGGTATTTTCGGTCCTATTCTATGGACGCGTTGAATTTCACCAGCTGCAATTCCTAAATCTCTAGAAACGAACACAGTATACAAGTCCTTCATTTCCTGCCATATCTGCTACTCTTGCTCAACGATTCTATTCAAAACAACGTTGTTGCCACGCAATCTGTTATTAAGGTCGTCTACCACGAAAATTCAGTGCGGCGAATGTTTCGATTCTATGCTTTCCAGTTTGCCTAGTAAGGGCCAGAGGTTCCTCCTCTTTTGGAAAGACCTCTCCTTAGTTCGACCCCATTCGTTCGGACGTCTTTTACTTTCACGAGGTTGTCTTTCTGAAATTTATCATTAGAGGCTACCATATCCTTCCCAATGGTTAAGAGTCGGTCTGCCTTGACAAGGCCAGGAATCATTTCGAAGTCCGCCACACGTAGTAGCAGACACGCTACAGAAAACAACACAAGATATTGCCGGCCAGCCATGCAAAATTTAGCAGAGACGGTGGCCGGATGCAACCACGCCTGGGTACGTGTTTTCTTCCCTCTATAGCTACAAACATGTGCAGGTGGCGTTCTCACAAATAACGCAGTGGTTTCAACCCACTAATAAAGGCAACAACAAGGATCAGGTGCCGAGCATACCACGGCATCCACCTAGTGAAGCGTGGACTGCGCAGCATTTGACTAACAACGATTTACCACAGCCATAAACTTCTGAGAAAGTTGGAAACATATGCTTCTCCGACACAGTTGGGATGGAAAATGAAGACGCAGACACGCACCCGCGATCTCCTAAATGAACAAGGTGACAAATAGAAAAAAAAATTGGGCTCTCCCACCAATTGCAAGACGAAAAAGTAGGCGAGAGAAATGCTTACCAATAAGGACTTCTTGAAAGAGAGCTTTTTAGATCAAGCAGTCTCTGCGGCTAGGATTTATTCACCATAAAAACTTTAACAGTAATTCAGTTCATTAAATCACTTTCCGCTGCAAGAGATTCATTATATCTTGCTTCTAAATATTCTAAAGATATTATTCTACAGGAGACTTGGCTTGCTGATGGTCAGGCTTCTCATCTAAAAATTTCTGATGCCTTCGAGCTGGATAGCCTTTCCCGATGCGGTGGTTTAAGTTTCATTTGTTTTGTATCTGCAAATATCTGTCATAATGCTTATTATAGCATACCAGATAATGTCACCAGACCAAAATGTTAGCATTGGATATAGCACTTCCTGATTGCAAGTATTTCTGTATAGTTAACACGTACTTCCCCCTGGAGTACGTGATAACCGTGATCACGACACCCCTATTGCTTGTAGTCCGAAGAACGTCATACTAGTGGGCGATTTTAATTCTCATCATGTATCTTGGGGTTTGCGAACAGAGCCTGGTGGCAAACGGTTGTGGAATAGGATTTTGTGAAATCACTTGCCTTGTTTAAATTCCAGAGTACATATTTTCGTTCCACGTCTGTGGCGATGTGCCTGAAATCTGCAGTTTGCTACCTTAAGCATTTCTGTCGCCTCTTGGAACTTATTTGACTCCAGTACTAATAGTTATCCCCTCCCTATTGTTTTGAAACGATTACCCCGCCAACTATGTTTAGAGTCATGTGCGTACTTTTGTTCATTGTTCAAAATTTAAAGGTACATTAAAATCAGCTTTACACGCTCAGAAAGGTATGGAGAGGGATATTAAAGCAATTACCATTTGCTGAATTCTAAAACAATCATCATTAACGGGTCAATTTGTTGTACCATCTAATAAGGGTGGATCATATTGTCCCTGGTGGAATTCTCACTGCGAGCAAAATTTTAGATGTCGAAAAACTGCGTCGAAAAACTTTTATATACTAATGTTCTGTTAAGTGGACTGATTATACATATATGGCGGCTATAATAGGCGAACAGACACAAAAGCTAAGGGCATATGCGATTCAAAGCGTTAGACATATCTTTCGAAATCTAACAATAAAAAAGCCCTGTTAAATTTCTTTGATCCCGTAAAGTTACACTGGTGCCATTAATATCGACTCTATTGTTCTGTCGACAAAATAATTAGCAGTCTCACATCAGGAAAACGCTCAAGGACTTGCCGGATGTTTCACGCATAAATTGCTGATAGGACTGTAGAAACCTCCCTCGGCAAACGACTTTGTGGTTGTAGCAGCAACAGAGCTTGCGGGCATTATTACACCATTAAAGGCCTCAGCCCCAGGTCATGATAAGATTTCATCAGAAATACTGAAGCTTGTTTGATCATGCGCCTCAGGACCTACGAAATATTGTAAATTTTACCTAAAAAATTCCTGTATTCCAAGAGAAAGGAAAGTAGCTCAAATAATTGCGGTTGAAGAAAAAAGCTGCTGGACTCAACCTAGACAACATAAGACCAATTTCTCTCACTTCAAAAGTAGTCAAATTAATATAAATGGTTGTTGACAGTTTAACAAATTTAATGCAGGATGATACACTTCTCAGTGCTGGTCAGGTTGGATTTCGTTCCAGTCACTCCCTATGAAGCGCCCACGTTGATCTAAGGAGCCACATGAAACTTGCTCGTCGCAAACGAGAGCACGCAGCTTTTGCTAGATGTAGCAAAAGCATACGGCTTTGTAGAACAGTGTATTCTATTCGATGAGTTTCAGTCTGTGAATTTCCATAAGTATATAACCGCTTGGATCTATGAATTTATGAGAGAAGAGAGTTTCATTGTAATCAATGCGATATTTTAACGTCTAAACATAAGCAGACAAGAGGTGTGCCACAGGATGCCGTTCTTTCCTCGGTTTTATTGAACATTTTCATGAGTACAATTCCTTTGTCTCCGGAAATACATGCTTATATTTATGCGGAAGCTATCGCATTTTATGCATGGTATGTTTTCATCTCCTGTTTTCATTGACTTCCAAGTCACCTTGAGCCAAAAGCAGAGCGTTATCCGGGCATTCAAACGAGAACATCCGGGTAGGTTGGAGAACAAAGCGACATCCCCCCAACGTTAGTGCAGCACCGCATTACATACGTTAGTTACTGCCCAAACAAGTTACAACAACAGCGCTTTCCATTTCTTCCTAATGTTTGTTCACAATACCAGTCAAGCTGTAATTTCTGGTACGCTGAAGTTTTATTTGTCATTTCCAATAGCACCGTTCAAAAGGCAGGTTAGAACAGCATACCCTTGCATTCTGTGAAATAGAATTTGCTACGAATCTACTCCACTTGCTCAGCTGCTATGTGGCGTGGCGTCGGAAGCGTCTGATGCGCTGCTTTGCCGTAATAGAGAAATGAAAGAGTTGGGAAAGAGCATTGCGTCACGCGGCCAGCCTTGGCTATAGCGAACGCTCCGTGAAGCCAGCCCTTCGCTCCACGGTGGACTGACACGTGACCTCTTGTGTTGTAAAGGAGCAAGAACCGAGATTTTCTGAGACGCTTGGTACTTGCACGAGCATCCCTCAATGGCTCTATCATGTCTGCTTTGCCGACATCATCTTATATCACCGCGGCTAGGCACAGAAATTTATCTGTATTGCAAAATTCTTAAATATTCATGCTAACATTGTCTTCCGAATTCCACCGACTTTGTTTCCCATGGATAATTAATTGGCGTCCTTCAAGGCAATTGGAAGTTTTCTTTAGGAAATTGAGGTGTCGTATACCTGCTCTAAATTTTTACTTACACAGCTTTGTTCTCGCTGTGTCCCCTTTGTGTTCTCCTTGCAATGCATCTGCATCTAGTGAAACATGCATTCTCTCCTGCTGCCGATTGTTTTGACAAAAAAAGCTGTTAGAAAGCTTATTTCGAGAACTTGGGCTTCGTTAACCTCGCCAACGATTATTTCTTTTTGGGCGACTTCACTGGGATTTACCAAAAGGGATGCCTTTCTCCCAATTTAAAATTTTACTAGAGAGTCAAAAGGAGTATCTTGCTGAATCTCTCAAATTATCAATTACTTCTATTATTTCACTCCTTGGTGTTACATTCTTTTTTCTCAACTTTGTTAACGATATATTTTTAACTTCGAAATCACATTTCCTTACTCGCACGCTTTTCTATTCAATTCTAAACCTACTGGAAACCGCCTGCTTCTTGGTCAATCCGCCATAATGCGTATTTGCCAGGGTTTGGAAAGGAATCACGAGACTTTCACGTTGACCAGTGCTATCTAAACTTGAAAGTGCACTATTTGTACTGGACCGCATCAAATACGGTAGCTACTCCCAAACATGTTACAAAATATATTGCTTCCGAGTTCTTCCTAATGTGTGTTCACAATATCGCTCAAGCTGTTACTTCTAGTACATTGAAGTTTTTTTTGTGATTTCCAATAGCGGCGCTCAAAAAGCAAATACAGGGCACCATACCCTTCAATTCTGGGAAATGGAATTTGCTGCAAATATATTGCGCTCCCCGAGATTCGATGTGGCGTGGCACCAGAGGCGTCTGATGCGCTGCTTTGCCTTCATTGAGGAATGAAAAGAAATTGAGGAAAGAGCATCACCTCACGCAGCCAGCCTTGACAAGCGAACGCTCCATGAAGCCAGGCCTTTGCTCAGTGGCAGCCCAAGTCGTGGCCTCTTGCGTCAAGATCAAGGAGAAAGAATCGGGATTTGTCGCATCTCCTTCGGGCGCTTTTCTTGTTCTAGCTGGGCACCGCGCTCAGTCTCCCTGCGTCTTTCGCTACCTGTAGAGCCGCCTTCAGTGTCTTTCTTCTAGCTGGACAGCGTCCATACGGACCAGTGCACAGTAGGGTGTGGTGCCGTGAGTTGTGCCGTGATGAACGTGCACTATGTCCATTTTAGCATTGTGGCCGATATCACTTTCAACCAATCTGCTTAGCCGGTTGCCATTTCATGCTGACAACTATTCTCGAATACGGGAGTCCTTTTTTTAACCTCCGCAACTAATATACACTTACTACGCCAGTCGTTGCAGAATTACTTAGCAATGCTGGACACATGGCGAGAAGGGTTATGCATGCCATTAAATGTTAGCAAAAGTGCGGGACCAGTCCTTGCGTTATCTGCTCAGGTGCGTATATCTCTGCAATATCGCCAGGAAATCATTCCTCAAGTTGACTCGGTGAAGCACCTTTGTATTATTTACCATGACAAGTTGATGTGGCGCATTCACATCGAACATATTAAAACAAAGGCGGAACGTGCTTAGCTATGCTCCGCCGGCTCAGCCACCCTTGCTCTGGAATACGCAAGTATGCCTGTCGCAATGTTTTAAATCCTGAAGCTCATATACCCACCCTAGATTGCAGTTTCCGCATGCTTACAGTTCAGACATTTTTGAAAATTTCTAACTTTATCAAAATACGTATGCAATATGTATTTCTGACTAAGCCATCTTAGTTTTTTTTAATATCGTGGTCAAGATTACACATCCCTCAGATAATATTTTAATAAGCACAGTTACAACAATTGCTCGTGCCCATACGTCAAGTTAGCTTTCGAATGAAGCCTTACCAGACCGCAAAATTGAGTTCGAACATATTTCCAAATCATGCTAAAATATTGCGAAGCAGAACATTCAAATATTAGCTGGCAAGACCACCTCCACCAGTAAGCCACTGACAACATAATATCGACTGATGCTTCAGCGTACAATGAGGAGGCAGGAGTGGGGATCTTCTCTGAATCTCTTCAATGGTCTTACTCTAATCGCCTTCCCGACTTCACAGCCATACTTCAGGCACAATTATTTGCGATTTTATTGGCATTTTGGAACTTTCCCTAAAATTACCCTTTATCTGTTATTGTGACCGACTCGCTGTTTGTACTTACTGCATACTCAAATTCAATATTTCTGTGAACATTTTGCTCGATGGCACCTTCGTACTCACGACAGGTATACTTGTTTTATGTACCGGGAGATAGTGGGTTTCACTTGAATAAAATGGCTCATTCACTCGCAGGAGAACCCCTAACCCCTAAATAGCCCTATCATGGCTGTGGTCCCGACATAAGCTTATGCCACCACGGCTGGGTACAGAAATTTCTCTATAGTGAAAAATTCTGCAATATCCATGCTAACATCTTCTACGGAATTCCACCATCTCTTTCCCGTGGATTGATAATTGGCGTCCTCCAAGGTGATTGGAAGCTTCCTTTACAAGATTCACATGCCGTGCACGGCCTTTAAATTTTTACTTACACAGGTTCGGTCTTACCGTGTCCCCTCTATGTTCTTATTGCACAGCACCTGAACCTAAGGACCATTACATTCTCTCGTGCCGCTGATTTTCTAAGCACAGAAAACTCTTAGAAAAGTAATTTCGACAAGTTGGGCTATCGTAACCTCGCTAACCTCACCAGCCATTTTTCTGTTTGGGGCGAATTGGCTAGGATGCAGCAACAGGGATGCTCTTCTCGAAGTTAAAAATTTTATGAAAGAGACGAAAAGAGTACGTTGCTGAACTTCTAAAATTACCAATTCTTTCTATTATGTCGCTTTTTCTGTTAACTTATCTGATCTAGAATTTTCTAACAATAGCTTTTTAAAACTTCTAAGTAATATTTGTTTACTCACATGATCTGATATTCAAATTTAGTTTTATTTTAATTCTAAACATACTGTAAACCGGCTGCTTCTTAGCCAATCCCCTGTAATGGGTACAGCACAAGAGAAGTTCCATGTTGGCTAGCGCTTGCTACTCTTGTAATTGCGCCCTGTAAATAGTTTCCCTAATGTGTTTTTACGCAATAATAGTATTACATAATACGAAGAATGCGAAGTGTTTGTCTTTGCTGCTTCATTCTGGTAATTGCGCCATTTCATACAAAGCTATGTCGTCAGTAGCTTAACTTGCGCCACTTACGTGATGCCCTATAAAACATTCTTTTATTAAGTTTTAAGTCTGAAGAGAAAAAAAAATAACCAGCTCTAACGGTGATGTCGTAGTTCTTGTGAAGCGGAGATTTGGCCAAGCGGTGTGCAATAATTTACGTACAACAAACGACTATGAGTAATATTTTGTTAATTTCATCTCATGCCACATGTACACCCACGCACTCTTTATTTCATTCAAAAGAACTCGGAGTACCTAGATTATTTGTTTTAATTTAAAATAACGATTTCCGCACAAAGAAAGAAAGACGAGGATTGAGGGAACATTGACTTATATGCTCTGCATCTACATGTATCAGCATTGCTTCACTATCACGTATTGAAAAGGAAGGTTGAGATTTTGGCAGATTTATGGCACGTTTCTTGTAATCAATGTGAGAAGAAGCTCTTCGTGAAGCAGTTAATGAAATCTTACTCGTTTGCCCATTTCAATCCTGCCTCTTTGGAGTAAAGAAAACTGTGCGCTGGCACATTCATGCTACTCTGTGTGATAAATCCGATATGGGCTTGTATTTTTTTCATTTCTTTTCCTTTATCTTAAACGTACCGGGCCTCTTCGATCTCATGTTGGGAGCGTGTGGCATAGAATTGAAATCATAATCGTCATCAACACTCGGCGGTCATCTGAAAGAGCGGTTTAGCGCTACTAAAATTGTGCCGTCCTGTTCATGACAACTTCCTCATTCCGAGTATGCGCCATACTATGATATTCATAATCATCATGAACACGTCACGATCATCTCAAAGAGGAAGTTGTCGGTGGCAAGATACGTACACTGGCGTGAAGAGTCTCCCGATGTCACTATGTACTATAGTATGGAAATTGTTATCATAGTCAACACCAGGACATCCTTCTCGAATGATGCCCATTCTCGGTATCTGTCGTAGTATGCAAATAATAATCATCCTGAACATGAGGCGCTTATCATAATTAGCTAGCTGGTCTTAGCATACTTTGTACCTCCTCTGTGCGGGCAAATCTCCTTTTGTTGTTATTATGTGCCTTAACATGGAAATTGCCATCATAACACGCGGACACTCTTTATGGCATATGCCCTGTCGGGGGTGTTTGCCGCAGTACGCAAATAATAAGCAACAACACACGACCATTTTCTGGAAGAATTTATTAGCGAGGGCCCACCTTTTACC